>NC_053036.3:192975299-193286031 GCF_002575655.3 Aegilops tauschii subsp. strangulata
GTCCTCTCTGAACTCTTTTATGCATGATTGTTATAGCTTCATATTTCTTCTCCGAATTATTGGTTTGGTTTGGCCAACTAGATTGATTTTTCTTGCCATGGGAGGAGGTGCTTTGTGATGGGTTCGATCTTGCGGTGCTCAATATCAGTGACAGAAAGAGGCAGACACGCATGTATTGTTGCTATTAAGGGTAAGAAGATGGGGTTTATTCATACGTGGGTTTATCTTGTCTACATCATGTCATCTTGCCTAATGCATTACTCCATTTTTCCATGAACTTAATACACTAGATGCATGCTGGATAGCGGTCGATGTGTGGAGTAATAGTAGTAGATGCAGAATCGTTTTGGTCTACTAATGTTGGACGTGATGCCTATATATATATGGTCATTGCCTTGGATATCGTCATTATTATTTGCTTTTCTATCAATTGCCCAATAGTAATTTGTTTACCCACCGTATGCTATTTTCTTGAGAGAAGCCTCTAGTGAAAATATGGCCCCGGCTCTATTTTCTATCATATATTAAAACCAAAAATACCTTACTGCAATTTTATTTTATTTATTTTATTTTGTATTAGTTAGATCTATTTATCAAGTCTCATACAATTTAATCTATCTCGATACAGTTGAGGGACTGAGAACCCCTTTACGCGTTGGGTTGCAAGTAGTAGTTGTTTGTGTGCAGGTGCTGTTTACATAGTGTTGCTTGGTTCTCCTACTGGATTGATAACCTTGGTTTCATAACTGACGGAAATACTTACATCTGCTGTGCTGCATCATCCCCTCCTCTTCGGGGAAATACCAACGCAGATTACAAGTAGCAATCAAACACAACAAAATCTCACAAGAACCAACAAAATACAAAAAATGGCATGGCTATTTTGGTGGGGATTTTCAAATTGGGACGAAATCAAACAAAAAATGGCTAGAAAATGAAGGGGAGGACTCCAAATTCGCGATCAACCTAAGCTCTGATCCAAGATGATGTATGGTGGAACCCTAATGGTCGATCTTTCACGAATTGGAGGGGGATTGCTCGAAGAACACAAAGAACATGGGGAAGAACAAGGAGAAATCATAAGAGGAACACTCAAGAACATGCCTAATCACACATCCACTAGGCTCAAATCCACACAAGATCCACAAGGTACATGAACAATCAAAGGGAAAGATGCAATGTAGAGTTCATACCAAATCCAAGAGGAGGTGATGTCTCAATGATCTAGATAGACCTTCCCATGACGGGGTCTTGAATCCCTCAAGATCTTCTCACATGGAGGTCTTGAACTCCATGGGAGAGTCTCTCTCTCTCTCTCTCAAGAGGAGTAGAGGTAGGAGCAAAGCTCAACTAGAATGAGCTATCAATTTGCTAACCCTAGAAATGAGGTGGGGGAAGAGTATATATAGGCTAGTCCACGAATGGGGTAAGTGAGAGGGGGATACATGGGCCTCTCGCCCGTCTCTGTGTGCAAGCAGGCGTCGGATGTCCGGGCTGGAGGACGGATGTCCAGCCGTCTGCGAGACGCCGGATGTCTGGGGTACTGGCTGGATTTCTGGCCTGGCGGTGACCGTTCTTCTGTAGTCCTCACACCGGATATCTGGGGAGGCACCGGATGTCCGGCCCGTCGCGTGGCATCGAATGTCCGGTCGCTGATGCTTTTTGGGCGCTAGATGGTGTTGGGCTTCTCTATGGCGCAGGTGCCGGATGTCCGACCCTTGGCCTAGATGTCCGGCAGCTATAGCTTCAGCAGCCCCGCCTTCGCTTCCATGCTTCCCTCGCGGATGGTGTAGTTGTTCCTTTGCACTTGCACTCCTCATCATCCGGGAAGCTCCGACATTACCTATGCATGCGCATGAGAGGAGTGTCGAGTAGTATACCATCCTCAAAGAGGTAAGTGAACACGTGTAAAGGAGATGATTCACCTTTATGTATGTGAAGTAGATGTCACGCGTGTCACTTGCCGAAAGGATTCATGACATGGTGATGTCCGTAGGATGCTCCGCATGAGAGTGCTTCACTAAGATTCTTGCGAGCAGAAGGTTCCCAAACCTTATCAGGGATGGTCGGCTCGGTCTGCTTAAGGGGGATAGTTACAATATCTCCTTCTTCTTCATCTGAGCCCATATCAGTGTCTTGGGATGACCTTTTGCATGCTGTAGGTTGCTGATACTAAGAAGGCTCCCGTCACCTAGCTCTTCCCGCTCTACCGCGGTTGCTACCTCGACCGCCCCGAGTGGCACGACCTCCCATCGACGGCTCTGGCACCGGCTGTCGGTGTCAAAATCGGCGGATCTCGGGTAGGGGGTCCCGAACTGTGCGTCTAAGATCGATGGTAATAGGAGACGGGGGACACGATGTTTACCCAGGTTCGGGCCCTCTCGATGGAGGTAATACCCTACTTCCTGCTTGATTGATCTTGATGAATATGAGGATTACAAGAGTTGATCTGCCACGAGATCATAATGTCTAAACCCCAGATGTCTAGCTTGTATGATTGTGATTGTCTCTACGGACTAAACCCTCTGGTTTATATAGACACGGAGGGGCCTAGGGTTGTACAGAGTCGATTTACAGAGGAAGGAATCTTCATATGCGAACGCCAAGCTTGCCTTCCATGCAAAGGAGAGTCCCATCCGGACACGGGAGGACGTCTTCTATCTTGTATCTTCATGGCCCATCAGTCCGGCCCACGTCACACAGACCGGACGCCTGAGGACCCCTTAATCCAGGACTCCCTCAGTAGCCCCCGAACCAGACTTCAATGACGATGTGTCCGACGCGCTGATAGTCTTCTGAAGGAAATATGCCCTAGAGGCAATAATAAAGTTGTTATTTATATTTCCTTATATCATGATAAATGTTTATTGTTCATGCTAGAATTGTATTAACAGGAAACTTAGTACATGTGTGAATACATAGACAAACAGAGTGTCGCTAGTATGCCTCTACTTGACTAGCTCGTTGAATCAAAGATGGTTAAGTTTCCTAGCCATAGACATGAGTTGTCATTTGATTAACGGGATCACATCATTAGAGAATGATGTGATTGACTTGACCCATTCCGTTATCTTAGCACTTGATCGTTTAGTATATTGCTATTGCATTCTTCATGACTTATACATGTTCCTATGACTATGAGATTATGCAACTCCCGAATACCAGAGGAACACTTAGTGTGCTATCAAATGTCACAACGTAACTGGGTGATTACAAAGGTGCTCTACAGGTGTCTCTGATGGTACTTGTTGAGTTGGCATAGATCGAGATTAGGATTTGTCACTCCGATTGTCGGAGAGGTATCTCTGGGACCTCTCGGTAATGCACATCACTATAAGCCTTGCAAGCAAAGTGATTAATGAGTTAGTTGCGGGATGATGCATTACGGAACGAGTAAAGAGACTTGCTGGTAACGAGATTGAACTAGGTATTGAGATATGGACGATCGAATCTCGGGCAAGTAACATACCGATGACAAAGGGAACAACGTATGTTGTTATGCAGTTTGACCGATAAAGGTCTTCATAGAATATGTGGGAGCCAATATGAGCATCCAGGTTCCGCTATCGGTTATTGACCGAAGATGAGTCTCGGTCATGTCTACATAGTTCTCGAACCCGTAGGGTCCGCACGCTTAACGTTCGGTGACGATCGGTATTATGAGTTTATGTGTTTTGATGTACTGAAGGTAGTTCGGAGTCCCGGATATGATCACGTACATGACGAGGAGTCTCGAAATGGTCGAGACGTAAAGATCGATATATTGGAAGCCTATGTTTAGACATCGGAATGGTCCGGAAGAGTTCGGGCATTTACCGGAGTACCGGGAGGTTACCGGAACCCCCCGGGGAGTCAATGGGCCTTAATGGGCCATAGTGGAAAGGAGGAGGAGGCGGCCAAGGTGGGGGCGCCCCCCCCCCCCCCAAGCCCAATCCGAATTGGGAAGGGGGGCGGACCCCCTTTCCTTCTCTTCTTCTCCCCCTTCCTTCCCTCTCCTACTCCAACTAGGGAAGGGGGAATCCTACTCCCACCGGGAGTAGGACTCCCCCCTTGGGCGCGCCTAGGAGGCCGGCTCTCTCCCCCTCCTCCACTCCTTTATATAGGGGGAGGGGGGCACCCCATAGACACACAAGTTGATCATTGATCTCTTAGCCGTGTGCGGTGCCCCCCTCCACCATAATCCACCTCGGTCATATCGTCGTAGTGCTTAGGCAAAGCCCCGCGCCGGTAGCTTCATCATCACCGTCATCATGCCGTCGTGCTGACGAAGCTCTCCCTCGACACTTTGCTGGATCGTGAGTTCGTGGGACGTCACCGAGCCGAACGTGTGCAGATCGCGGAGGTGTCGTACTTTCAGTACTAGGATCGGTCGATCGTGAAGACGTACGACAACATCAACCGCGTTGTCATAACGCTTCCGCTTACGGTCTACAAGGGTACATGGACAACACTCTCCCCTCTCGTTGCTATGCATCACCATGATCTTGCATGTGCGTAGGAAATTTTTGAAATTACTGCGTTCCCCAACATCTTCGGCATTGCAAGGCGGGTTCTTCCTCCGAATACTTCAAAGCGTCTGATCCGAAGAGTTATACTCGGCTTTCCATTTAATGTTGTGCCCCTTGGCTTCTGCGCCTCCATTGCTTCGGCTTCCACATTTCGAGCGAACACGAAAGGTTAGAGTATTTTTGCACATAACACCCTGGCCATGTAAGAAAGGTGTATATTTAAGTTGATTGGATCTCAGATGCCATCTCTCAGGCGGAAAATCCTTAGAGCTTGCTAGGAGAAACCATTCCAGCATGGCTAGCGTTCCCAGTTCTTCCTCCCGCCCCCATGGCTCCGAAAAAGGTGATTGGGAGAAATGTTCAGTATCCCATGACCAGCTGAGTAAGCTTCAAACGTAGGGATTCCTTCCCCCCACGGATCTAGTCCCCATCCGGGCAGGATTAACCTCTTTTACAGGCGAAGCCATGGCGGAAAATTTCCCTAATCCAACCAGGGGGAGCGAGTGTGCTTCATATCCTTCTTAATAAGAGGCATCGGGTTTCCAATCCACCCTTTCCTCCGAGGTCTCCTGGAGTACTACGACCTCCAACTGCACAACCTCACTCCGGCCTCCATCCTGCATATCGCGGGTGTTGTTGCTCTATGCGAGCTATTCCTGGGCTGCGAGGCCCACTTTGATCTGTGGAGGAAACTTTTCTGCCTCGTCCCTCGTACCCAAAAAGGATCCGTATTTGAGGTTGGCGGCGCCGAGATATGGCGCATAGCCGGGACCGGATACTTGTCTGGCACGCCAAAGAAGGCATCCGAAGAGTGGCCCTCGGAGTGGTTTTATATTGAAGATGTCGCTCTCCCCGACCCAGTCCGAATGGGCCTTCCCAAATTTTCCAGCGCTCCATTGAGGAAACGCCACAGCCGGCGTCCTTGGAGCCTCGAGGAGGAAGACAGCGCAGAAGTCCAACAATTAATGGGCAAGATAAGGACACTCGCCCAGTCCGGATTATCAATAATCGAGGTAATGGCAACTTCCATAGCGCGAGGTGTTCAGCCGCTCCAATTCAGGGGGCTCCCTATGTGGCACTACAATGGGGAAGATGACGCCTCACGCTGCGGACGAAAGGGACCGGATTCCCTCGCTGCCCTGGCCGCAATATTGGCCGATCTGTATAAAGGGGAGAAAGAGGAGTTCACTCGTCTTACGCGCCGAGAGGGATTTTCCATGTATAATCCTCCTAGCTGGGTGAGTTTTAATCCTACCACTTTATTCAATCCTCTCCCCGAGTCATGTTTAACCGACATTAACCCGTCCGTCAAATATGAATGGCAGAGGGTCGTCGCGGGGATCCATAGTCCCGCTCCACAGCCGGAGAACCATAACCGGGACCTCGATCCCGGATTCGAAGAAGATCCGGACATATTCGTATAGCTCAAGGAGGGAGTCTTCTACCAGGCAAGCTATGATGGCACCGAAGTGGCCATCACGGCCGATTATCCCGGCCTCCTTCCTGCCTCATATGTAAGTAACCAGGAGACATTTCCTCCGAAGGAGCTTCCTCATTATGCCTCACCCGCCGCACTATCTTATGCTCCAAAGGGGAGGCGCTCGACGCGTCATATTGCACTAGAGGCGTCTCAGAAGAGAGCGGCGCCTGCGCCAGGCTGGTCTTCGAAGAGAAAGGCAAATGACAACATGGCCGAACCTTCCTTAAAGAGGTATGGCTTTAAATATGCCCTAAGGCAGTCACATCAAACCGTGACATTGTCCGCTGTGTTTTATCAGGAAGAGCGTTCACTGGATCGTGTCCGAGGAGCCTGTCGGTCGCGCCCCCACCAATCAGGTTCCAAACCCTGCTTCTAGGGCAGGGGCTGACACGGGAGTAACGCCGGATTGTCCTCCTTCAGAGGATTCGGATAATGTATCCGTCACAAATTCTGAAGTAGAGAGTGCCCTGAATCATCAGCGCCGGAGGGCCGCTCTTCGCGACCCCAGATTTGCTAAAGAGGCGTTCGACGCCTTCAGCTCGGCTGATGCGTACATCCGAGCTGCTCGGGATGGGCTTACCAGGGCCACTAACCAGTATTTGAAAGATATGCGGGTAAGTACGCATTGTACAGATGTGGTAATCATGTACCAGTAGCCCCCGAGACTTGAAACAGTTGAAACAGCTGATTTAAGGATCAATGTATAATCAGGTACTCACCAAGAAGAACAACATGCTGTCTCATGAGCTGGAAAAGTGCCAGACTCAGCTAGTTGTTGTTACCGCTGAACTGGAGAAGTCCAAGGAGGCACCGCCTGGTAATGTTCCCCTCCATCCAGAAAGTATAATCATGTACCAGTAATGTTAATACTGTTGCGTTTCCGATGACAGGATCAGTAGATCAACTAAAAGAGGAACTGAAAATCGCGCAGGCGGGTGAACAAGAGGCCAAAAGGCAACTGGCCGCAGGCGAACGTGTGCTGACACGGGTCAGGGATGATAAGAACAAGCTGCAGGATTCCAACATCCTGCTGGGCGAAGAGCTAAAAGATGTATGAGCCCAGCTAGCTGACGCCGTAAAGGAAAATAGGAGGCTACGAGGCGGCATATTCAATATGCTTTTGAACTTACCTCCGTGTAATTCGGTGGAAAAATGAGCTGACAAATTTATGTCTGCAGGTATGCTGACTGGCCGTCCTGAAGAGGAAATCTCCGGATCTCAAGGCGATCTGCTGCAAGAGCTATCCCAAGTGCACGAGCGAGCTCGACAAGCAATGCGGAGCGTTGCCAAGGCTTTGTGGCCATCCGCCTCCCCTCCAGGAAGTATGGAGGAGCTTGTGAAGCTATTCCAAGGAGCTCGGTGGCGCCTTCGATTATGGAAGATATCGGCCTACCGAGAAGGTGCGCGAGAGGCCTGGGCCATGGTAAAAACACGGTACCAAGCTTGATCCGAATCATATGGCCCGGGTCGGACCTCGGGGGTCAGATGGACAAGAAATTCCAGTTAGTTTGATATATGACCAAGTAAAGATAGCCGCCAAGTTTTCCCAATAGGATTGTAAGCTAGACAGCCTGTTAGACGGCATAGAGGAAGAAGTTTTTGAGTCCAAGTGACTATGTACTTCAATTTACAAATTTATCCCTAGCCGGATTGTAAAACGATTGTCATGGGAGACCTTTTCGCTTCGACCTCTGGACCCAAAGGTGCGGAGTGTTTCCGAATACCGGAGTGGCAATATAGACCGGGGTATGCGTGGAAACCAGGCGTAGGGGTCATAGTTGCTTGAACAGACAAGTTGTATCCGGCTAGCTAGGTCATATTACTTGTTGATTGTAAGAAACATCTTCCAGGGAGAATAGTTCCGTTAAGGGTTCCTTTCCTTGGGTGAACATGCGTTAGTATGCATGCCCGAACTGTGATTGAAAAATTGCAGTATACGTAACATCTGGGGGTTCATAGTGTAATTAGGGTATAACATCTTTAGTTCGCCGACCGAATATTCCCTTAAGAACGCTAGCTTTCAGCTTCATCCAGTCTGAGGTACAAGTCCGGATGACCCGGCTGTAACAATCGCAGAGGTGGTCCCTTTATTCCCTAGCCGAACAAACGGGAACATAGGGCATAAGCACAGGAGCCATGCAACCCAGCTTGGCAAAAACTTAAGTCATAACGGTGCATATAATGGCGAAGAAAAGGTACATATGAGGAAATGACACATATGTGGTGAGCTTGATGCTCGAAAAATAATAATAAGCTTCTGTAAAAGAAGCCCCCAGGTATTATGAGCGTGTACATTTAAGGATGTGTACGTCATAGGTGTGCGGTTTGGCCGCACAAGAGCTATATAGCTAGAGAGAAAATTAAAGAGAGAAAAAATGGAAACAAAGGGAGAAGAAGACGAACAAAGAGTACGGCTCTAGGCGTAGAATCTTCGGAGTCTGGCGGCATTCCACGGGTTCGGCTCTAAGCGATTGTCCAATGCATCACGTAGGCGGTATGCTCCTCTAGTGAGAACTTCATCTATGATGAAGGGACCCTCCCACTTGGGCTTGAGTTTGTCTTTTTTTCTTTTCTGGCAAGCGTAGAACGAGTTCACCAACATTATAAGTCTTGGCCCGCACTTCTCTGCTTTGGTATCTGCGAGCCTGTTGTTGGTAGAATGCGGAACGGGCTTTTGCAACGTCGCGCTCCTCCTCTAGGGCATCTAGACTGTCCTGCCGATCAAGCTTGGCCTCTCTCTCTCTTCATACATGCGCACTCGAGGTGAATCATGAATGATGTCACAGGGCAAAACGGCCTCTGCGCCGTACACCATGAAGAATGGCGTGTATCCGGTAGTGCGATTGGGCGTGGTCCGCAGCCCCCAGAGTATGGAGTCGAGCTCCTCAACCCAGTGCTTGTCTGATTCTTTCAAAGACCGCACTAGCCTAGGCTTAATGCCACTCATGATAAGACCATTAGCTCGTTCGACTTGACCGTTTGTTTGTGGGTGATAGACGGAGGCGTAATCGAGCTTAATGCCCAGGTTAGCACACCAGGTTTTCACTTCATCGGCTGTAAAATTGGAGCCGTTGTTGGTGATGATGCTGTGTGGGACACCATAATGGTGCACGACACCGGATATAAAGTCTATCACTGGTCCGGCTTCGGCCGTTTTAACTGGTTTGGCCTCTATCCACTTGGTGCATTTATCAACCATGACCAGCAGATATTTTTTCTTATGGCTTCCTCCTTTAAGGGGTCCGGCCATATCAAGCCCCCAGACCGCGAAAGGCCAAGTAATGGGGATTGTTTGTAGAGCGGTAGGCGGCATATGGCTTTGATTGGCAAAAAGCTATCATCCGACACAACGTTGGACAAGGTCCTGTGCATCTGCTCAGGCCGTCGGCCAAAAGAAACCTGTACGGAAGGCTTTACTTACAAGGGCCCGAGCCGCAGCGTGGTGACCGCCGAGACCAGCATGGATTTCGGCCTGGAGCTGTCGTCCCGCTTCTTCGGAGATACATCTTTGAAGGACTCCGGTAGCGCTTTTCTTGTAGAGCTCTCCGTCATGGACCTTGTAGGCTTTTGAGCGTCGAACAATGCAGCGAGCCTCATCTGATCCTCAGGGAGCTCTTACCTATTAAGGTAGGCCAAGAAGGGTTTGGTCCATGGGGCAATTACTGCCATTATTAGATGGGCCGATGGTGTTATTTTGGTGGTTGAGCCCCCGATGATATCGGTATTGTGTTCGGAATCTGGGGGTATAATCGGATCCGGACTGGTGTTGCTGCTCTCACCTTGCCACACCACGGATGGCTTGAAGAGCCTTTCCAGAAAGATGTTAGGCGGGACGGGGTCATGCTTGGCGCCCATGCGAGCAAGGACATCCGCCGCTTGATTACTTTCTCGAGCTACATGATGAAACTCGAGTCCCTCGAACCGAGCTGATATTTTGAGTATGGCGTTACAATAGGCCGCCATCTTCGGATCTTTGGCGTCGAAATCTCCATTTATTTGGGATATTGTGAGATTTGAATCCCCGCGCACCTCCAGACGTTGTATGCCCATGGAGGCAGCCATCCGAAGACCGTGCAATAAGGCCTCGTATTCGACTGCATTGTTGGAGTCTGTGTATAATATTTGGAGTACGTACTGGACTGTGTCTCCAGTGGGGGACGTTAAGACGACACCCGCTCCTAAGCCAGCCAACATTTTAGAGCCATCGAAGTGCATGACCCAGTTGGAATATGTACCGTACTCTTTAGGGAGTTCGACCTCTGTCCATTCGGCGACGAAGTCGGCCAATACTTGGGATTTAATGGCTTGGCGTGGTTTGTATGTTATCTCGAATGGCAGGAGCTCGATGGCCCACTTGGCAATCCGACCCGTAGCGTCGCGGTTGTTTATTATGTCATTGAGTGGTACTACGGAAGCCACCGTGATCGAGCACTCTTGGAAGTAGTGTCGTAGCTTCCGGGATGCCATGAAGACCGCATATGCTATCTTTTGGTAATGAGGGTACCGGGATTTGCATGGTGTGAGGACAGTGGATACGTAGTATACCAGTTTCTGAAGTGGGAATTTGTGTCCGTCCTCCTCTCGCTCAATGACGAGCACCACACTCACCACCTGGTGTGTTGCAGAGATGTATAATAACATCGGTTCGCCGACGTTCGGCACGGCCAGGATTGGGTTGCTCGCTAGAAGAGCCTTTATTTCTTCTAGTCCGGCCGTTGCCACATCCGTCCACTCGAAGTGGTCGGTGCGTCGGAGAAGGCGATAAAGTGGCAATGCTTTTTCTCCTAGTCTGGAGATAAATCGGCTTAAAGCTGCCACGCATCCGGCTAGTTTTTGGGCCTGTTTAAGGTCTGTTGGTGTAGCCAATTGTGATAAAGCTCGGATTTTGGCTGGATTTGCCTCAATTCCTCTATTGGAAACGATGAAGCCCAACAGCTTTCCAGCGGGAACGCCGAAAACACACTTTTCCGGATTGAGCTTGATGTCATATGTACGGAGGTTGTCGAATGTGAGACGCATGTCGTCTATTAATGACTCGACATGCCTAGTCTTGATGACGACGTCATCCACATATGCTTTAACTGTCTTGCCGATTTGTTTCTCCAGACATGTTTGAATTATGCATTGGTAGGTGGCGCCGGCGTTTTTAAGCCCAAAGGGCATAGTGTTGAAGTAGAAAGGCCCGTATGGGGTAATGAATGCCGTTGCGGCTTGATCGGACTCCTTCATTTTGATTTGATGGTATCCGGAGTATGCGTCGAGGAAACACAGTGAGTCGTGTCCTGCAGTAGCATCAATAATCTGATCGATGCGGGGGAGGGGGAAGGGATCCTTAGGGCAGGCCTTATTGAGGTCTTTGAAATCGACGCACAGGCGCCAGGATTTATCCTTCTTTGGCACCATCACCAGGTTTGCTAGCCAGTCCGGGTGTTTTATTTCTCTGATGAATCCGGTCTCGATTAACTTGGCTAGCTCCTCCCCCATAGCTTGTCGTTTGGGTTCGGAAAAGCGCCGCAGTGTTTGCTTGACCGGCTTATATCCCTTCAATATATTGAGGCTATGTTCGGCCAACCTGCGTGGGATTCCTAGCATATCAGAAGGGTGCCAGGCGAATATGTCCCAGTTCTCGTGCAGGAACGCTCGTAGTGCGGCGTCAACCATTGGGTCCAGCCCGACGATGGAAGCTGTCTTCTTGGGGTCCGTCGGGTGGACTTGAAATTTGACTATTTCGTCTGCTAGTTTGAAGGAGGTGGATTAGGGCCGCTTATCAAGGATTACATCGTCCCTATCCACCGTGGAGCGTAGTGCGGTTAACTCTTCGGCCGCGAGGGCCTCGGACAGTGCCTCGAGGGCCAAGGATGCGGTTTTGTTTTTGGCGCGGAGGGCTATGTCCGGATCACTGGCGAGAGTGATAATACCATTGGGCCCGGGCATCTTGAGCTTCATATACCCGTAATGAGGTATAGCTTGAAAGCGTGTGAATGCATCTCGCCCCAACAGGGCGTGATATCCACTGTTGAAAGGGGCCACTTGGAAGGTTATCTCTCCGAACCGATAGTTCTCCGGCGTGCCGAATACCACGTCGAGTGTAATTTTCCCCACGCATCGCGCCTCCTGGTTGGGAATGATTCCTTGGAAGGTCGTATTACTTTGCTCGATGCGGCTCCTGTCTATTTCCATTTTATTGAGTGTGTCCTCGTAGATGAGGTTTAGTCTGCTGTTGCCGTCCATGAGCACTTTAGTCAGCCGAAAGCCATCCACAATTGGATTAAGGACCAAGGCGGCTGGTGCCCGGACTGACCGGAATTTTGGTTCGTCACTAGCATTGAAAGTTATGGCCGTGTCGTTCCAGGGGTTTATTGTTGCGACTTGGCGGACTTCGGCGGGGTCGCGGAGTGCCCTCTTGCGCCGATTGTTTGAAGCGAAAGTCCCGAAGACCGTCAATACTCTGAGGTCGTCGTCTTCCGGGGGGCGTTGCTCTGAGGTGTTTTTGGTGAGGATATCCTCGCCGCTCTTGGCCACTTGCCGGAGTATCCAACATGCTCTAAGGCTGTGGGTTGGTACGGTATCCGGTGTCGTGTGTATTTTGCATGGCCTATCGAGCCATCCCTTAAGAACGGTTCCGCGTCCCGTAATGGGCTTAGTTTTCTTCACTATGGGGTCGGGTGCCCCGCGAGGGGTGCATCCTTTTTGCTCTCCAGAGGGGTTGAGTGGTGACCGGTGGTTCCCAGCGAGCTGTCTGAGTTTTCAAGGCGCTTTCCATTGCGCAGTACTTCTGTACTATGGTTGCCAAGTCGGCGAAGTGTAATACGCGACGGCGGTTGATGGCGTTGAGGATTCCTTCGTCCATGCAATTATTGCAGAATAATGAAATCGCGTCCTCGTCGCGACAATCTTTAATCTTGTCTTTGACAAGGAGGAATCTGGCCCAAAAGTGATGGACTGTTTCCTGAGACTGCTGTCGTACGTACATGAGGTCGCATATATCCGGAGGACCGGAATTGCTTGGCGAATATTGCTTGTGGTGGGTGGGTGGCTTCGAATCCGATCCCTGACCCAATTTGGAGTCCGGAGTTTGAAGAACTTCCGAGCTTACTAGTTCGGGCTCCGGGATGTTAAATGATTTTCCAGGCTCGACGCCCGATTCTAGGTTCGGAGGACCGGGAGTGTCGTCCCGCAGACAGGTATCCGGCTCTTCGAGCTTGGAAATCCGAACATAGCTCGTCCTCAACACAGGGGAAGAGTTGTTGTTTTGCTCCTCTACGACCGCTATCTGATGGGTGATCGGCGGAGATATGATTTCTCTCTGATCGGGTTTAAGCCCAATCTGATCGTAGTCTGTAGAGACCCCCATGGCGGCGATGCGATCCAAGAGTTCGTTTAAAGACGACAACTCCACCGGATTCATCCGTTTGGAGTATTCAGAGTCAACACGGAGACGATTTTCGATGACCTGAGAAGTCATCATCGGCTTGACGGCCGAACGGGCGGTCATGGTAAAGCTGCCTAGCCGGAGGGTTTGGCCTGAGGCCAGGGCTCCTCCGGAGGTGATACTATCCTTGATGACAAGGCGCGCCATCAATCCTGTCTTCGACGTCACAACGGACCTCTCAATGAAAGCACTAATGTCGGTGTCAAAACTGGCGGATCTCGGGTAGGGGGTCCCGAACTGTGCGTCTAAGGTCGATGGTAACAGGAGACGGGGGACACGATGTTTACCCAGGTTCGGGCCATCTCGATGGAGGTAATACCCTACTTCCTGCTTGATTGATCTTGATGAATATGAGGATTACAAGAGTTGATCTACCACTAGATCGTAATGGCTAAACCCTTGATGTCTAGCCTGTATGATTGTGATTGCCTCTACGGACTAAACCCTCTGGTTTATATAGACACCGGAGGGGCCTAGTGTTGGGGAACGTAGTAATTTCAAAAAAAAATCCTACGCACACGCAAGATCATGGTGATGCATAGCAACGAGAGGGGAGAGTGTTGTCCACGTACCCTCGTAGACCGACAGCGGAAGCGTTATCACAACGCGGTTGATGTAGTCGTACGTCTTCACGATCCGACCGATCAAGTACCGAACGTACGGCACCTCCGAGTTCTACACACGTTCAGCTCGATGACGTCCCTCGAACTCCGATCCAGCCGAGTGTTGAGGGAGAGTTTCATCAGCACGACGGCGTGGTGACGATGATGATGTTCCACCGACGCAGGGCTTCGCCTAAGCTCCGCAACGGTATTATCGAGGTGTAATATGGTGGAGGGGGGCACCGCACACGGCTAAGAGATCTCAAGGATCAATTGTTGTGTCTCTGGGGTGCCCCCTGCCCCCGTATATAAAGGAGCAAGGGGGAGGCAGCCGGCCAAGGGGAGAGGCGCGCCATAGGGGGGAGTCCTACTCCCACCGGGAGTAGGACTCCTCCTTTCCTTGTGGGAGTAGGAGAAGGGAAGGGGGAAGGAGAAAGAAGGAAGGGTGCGCCCCCCTTCCCTAGTCCAATTCGGACCAGACCATGGGGAGGGGTGCGGCCACCTTTTGAGGCCTTTCTCTCCTTTCCCATATGGCCCATTAAGGCCCAATACGAATTCCCGTAACTCTCCGGTACTCCGAAAAATACCCGAATCACTCGGAACCTTTCCGAAGTCCGAATATAGTCGTCCAATATATCGATCTTTACGTCTCGACCATTTCGAGACTCCTCGTCATATCTCCGATCTCATCCGGGACTCCGAACTCCTTCGGTACATCAAAACTCAATAAAACTGTCATCGTAACGTTAAGCGTGCGGACCCTACGGGTTCGAGAACTATGTAGACATGACCGAGACACATCTCCGGTCAATAACCAATAGCGGGACCTAGATGCCCATATTGGCTCCCACATATTCTACGAAGATCTTTATCGGTCAGACCGCATAACAACATACGTTGTTCCCTTTGTCACCGGTATGTTACTTGCCCGAGATTTGATCGTCGGTATCTCGATACCTAGTTCAATCTCGTTACCGGCAAGTCTCTTTACTCGTTCCGTAACACATCATCCCGCAACTAACTCATTAGTCACAATGCTTGCAAGGCTTATAGTGATGTGCATTACCGAGTGGGCCCAGAGATACCTCTCCGACAATTGGAGTGACAAATCCTAATCTCGAAATACGCCAACCCAACAAGTACCTTTGGAGACACCTGTAGAGCACCTTTATAATCACCCATTTACGTTGTGACGTTTGGTAGCACACAAAGTGTTCCTCCGGTAAACGGGAGTTGCATAATCTCATAGTTATAGGAACATGTATAAGTCATGAAGAAAGCAATAGCAACATACTAAACGATCGAGTGCTAAGCTAACGGAATGGGTCAAGTCAATCACGTCATTCTCCTAATGAGGTGATCTCGTTAATCAAATGACAACTTATGTCTATGGCTAGGAAACATAACCATCTTTGATTAATGAGCTAGTCAAGTAGAGGCATACTAGTGACACTCTGTTTGTCTATGTATTCACACATGTATTATGTTTCCGGTTAATACAATTCTAGCATGAATAATAAACATTTATCATGATATAAGGAAATATATAATACTTTATTATTGCCTCTAGGGCATATTTCCTTCACCTAGGGTTGTACAGAGTCGGTTTACAGAGGAAGGAATCTTCATATCCGGATGCCAAGCTTGCCTTCCACGCAAAGGAGAGTCCCATCCGGACACGGGAGGAAGTCTTCTATCTTGTATCTTCATGGCCCATCAGTCCAGCCCACGTCACACAGGTCGGGCGCCCGAGGAACCCTTAATCCAGGACTCCCTCACTGGGGCCTATTCCCTCCTTTGTGCGAGCATCCAACTACCAAATTGCCGCCGTTTCGGCTCCCAAACTCCATCCCCGCACTCTTCATGGTCGTGCCCCATGAGACCACAGACTTGACAAAAATACGGGATCTTTTCATACTTGACTGGCAGAAACTTGCGACCTTCACCCGTGACGTTCAGTGGAGTAACTCTGTTGAGTGGTTTAGCCACTAACACACGAGCCCGAACCCTAACATAATCCCCTTCATAATAAAGCTTCGATGGTACAAAAATTTCCTTCACCCGACCAATGCGATGGGCTAGCTGATCCACCACGCTGACATCTTGATACATATCTGGATACCATGAATCTGTGCCCAAACATATAGACCATTGAAAATCACAGAAGATGGATCTACTTTGCCATCATAGTCTTCTCTCAGTAGCCCCAGGGGGAGGCTGCTGAGAGAAGACTATGATGGCAAAACAAATAAGGCATATTTTTTTACAAGGTGGTGCGTCGTTTTTAGGAGTAAATTCGTGCGTCGTGCTCCCCTCGGCCTAAAATGCTCCCCTCGGCCTAAAATGAACAAGGGAAAAGCTTACCTTCAGCCGACTGATGCACGCGCGAGCGTCCACCGCTTGCGTAGCCATCAGATCAATCCTGATCAAACGGCCACGCTGGCCACAAGTCAGCCCCGCACGGCCAGTCTTTTTTCTTGTAATAAGGATCTTGTTTCAGTAGATTTCTGCAACACATGACTAGTTTCAGAAAGAAAGAAAAAACGATTTAGTGCTGAAGTTTTTTTTCTGCAACTAGGGTCTTGTTTCAAAAGATTTCTGCAACATATCTTTTGTTTCAGAAAGAAAAGAAATTTTTCGGTTGTGAACGAAAGTGCTCGGTGAACAGTAAAATCGAAAAAAAATAGAAAAAAATTCAAAAAATTCCAATTTTTTTGAGAGAAACATTAACAAAAGTTCTAAGTGCCTGCAAAAATTCATCATGAAATCACATTCCTGTAAGGCGTGGCAAAAAAAACAAATTCAGTGCTTCAAAATGCTTTTGAAAGTAGCTTTTTCATAGTACTGTTTTTGTTTTTTTTGCCATGCCTTCTAGGAATGTGATTTCATGACGAATTTTTGCAAGCACTTAGAACTTTTGTCAATGTTTCTCCCAAAAAAATTTGGATTTTTTGAATTTTTTTATTTAGTTTTGATTTTACTGTTCACCCGAGCTCATTTGAGCTCGGGTGCAGAAACTCCGCGTCCCGTTGTGAAGGGCTTTTTCTGCAACAAGGGTCTTGTTTCAGAAACATAGCCCGAGTTGCAGCGCCGCAGGAGCGCCCAACGTTACAGTGAGTGGCAAGACATTGCAACATGAGGCATGTTTCAGAAACATAGATTTGGTTGCAGAAAACGCCGAAGAAGCGCCGAGCGTGAGAGGTCGTTGCCGTCGTGCTCGATTGGAGCTAGCAGCTGCTCGTGGGGCTGAGACGGAGGAGGAGGAGCAACTCCGGCGAGCACGACAAAGGACTAGTTCCCCCAGCGCGCCGGCGGTAGCGATTTTGCGGTGGTGGGGGCTGGCGCCGCGCTGGGCGCAGCTGTGTCAGGACGTCGGATAGGGAAATATGTTTTTGAAACTGAGCGGTTGTTGCAGGAAGTAAGAAGGTGGTCACACGCGTGGTGGTTAGATCTGATAGTAGTCAGAGCGCTGATCCTACGGAGCTCCATGCGGCGGATGTTTCTAATACATCCGCCGGCGGACACGTAGGGGCTCCCAATGAACAAGGCATTTTTTTTAGAACTACGAACAAGGCATCTTGTGTATGGGCCTCGCCTTGTGGACTCGTTCAGACAATGGGCCGTGTGGTCTGGCCCAAAATACTGCGTCTCACATGCCGGAAGATCTCACGGAGCCAAACCACACCCGCACCAGAGTCGCCCCCACCACGCACGGGAAAACCTCGCAGGCAACCGGCCTCCGCCGCCGCCGCCGCCGCCATCGAAGCATCAGAAACAGCCAGAGTAAGATGTCGTTCCGGGCGCGGGAGATTTACAAGAAGGTGGTGCGCCGCGTGGGCGGGGAGGGGAAGCTGCCGGCGGAGGTGATGGACACGGTGAAGAACATACTCCCGAATAGCAAGGTCGTCATGGGCCGGGCCAAGCGCGGCATCTTCGCCGGCCGCCACATCCAGTTCGGCAACAAGGTCTCAGAGGACGGCGGCAACAAGTATGCAAATTCTCCCCCGCCTCTTCCCTCGTGCAATCTCTTCTGATCCATGCGCGCAGATATTCCGAACTGTAATGCATATGCTCAGTCGTTGGAATGGGGAAAATGACGCGTTTGACGTTTCTTGAGATCATTTCGATTTGAGTGGGGTGGGGGAGGGGACGTGACGAGTCTTGCTTATCTTGTTTGGGAATTTGAGTTGCGAAATGCTGCTATTGTTAGTTCATGTTTAAAATTATTGACTTGGATTCTAAGTTTTCGTAGAAAATGCCACAAATCACCATGAAGAATGGAGGAAATACTGATGAGGGGGTTGTGAGACGAAAGGGAGAGGTGTAGTGAGGCCACACCCTGTATATATCTGCCCTGATTATGCCATAATAATCATATGCAGGGACGGAGCCAGAAAATAAATAGGGGGGGGGGGGGGGGGTCTACAACTAAAGCATCAAAATCATGCTAAACATTATTATTTTTGCACGAAAGGAATCATATCATAAGGTGTAGATGGTTAAATTCTACTCCCTCTGTAAACTAATATAAGACGTTTTAGACCACTAAGTAGTGATCTATATTAGTTTACAGAGGTAGTACTAATTGTTCTGTAATAAGGATTAATATTACATATTTGTTAGGACTGTTCTCTTCGATAGCTTGCACACTGGTTGCATTTGCATTAGCATCTCATTCACATGGCTGAGGGCTTTGGACCAATTGGCTTGAATTTTTTATGAATTGATCCAGCTATCTATATCTTCATGTCCACACAAGCACAAATCGCCAATTGGAAATTTCCTATTATTGTTTTGATGCCTGTAATTTCAACAGTTATACTTGTATATTTCTCAAGGCACAAATTAATCTAATGTTTGGAGTAAATTCAGCCCTGAGTAAACTCACCTTCTTCTATGCCTCATCGTCGCTCATGTAGACCGTGTGGCCAGCCGGCCCTTTCTCCTTCTGGTCTGCGATCGATCAGAATCGGCCTGATCGAAACTGCCCTCGTTGATAGGAGGAGGCGCGTCGTCGTGTTGAATGGCAGCAGCACATAAACGAAACGATCTCACTGTGATGCTAATTGTGTGACTTTAGGGGTACGTGACTTATGCTAGGTTTCCAAGTCCATGGCCTTTTTTCTTCTGATGGTGAGCTTCGGCTTGGTTTTTTTGGGCCTTTTGGCCTGCTATCTGATTTAGAATCTGCTATAGGTAGGATAGCTGAGGGCCTGTCAAGTACGTTTATGTTGCATTAGTGCTACAGGTGGGGTGGGGGGGGGGGGGGGATTAGGCGTGAGAGATGCTAGATTAGCTAGATACCTAATCGCTATCAATGGTGGGAAAATACGTCAGGGGGGTTTCGCCCCCCCTTGGATCCGTCCCTGATCATATATTAGATTGTTCACCTGTGTAATTGATTTAGTTTCTTAATCAGCACCGACTTGAGAATTGGATGAGCTGAGGATCAAATCAGGTCTTGTTGGGATTCACTCCATTTTGTACTGGCTTTGATAGTTTGCATCAGAACGAGATGCATGCAATTCTTTGATGATTGGAATGTCAAGAGTGTAGAAGATTAGGCAGACTTTTTATGATGTAACACCACACATTATGGTAACACTAGAGTTATATAATTGTCTGCCTTTTATTTGGCTCGGAGAGCAGCAAGGAGAGAGGGGATGCTCAGCCCCAAGCAACAAATAGACTATGGTGGATCGTACGGGTTGATAGCTGCCAATCCCTTGGCACCAGCCAAAGCGCAGGTTCTGGTTTCCTCCAGAATAGTTTGGATAAGATGAGTAGCGGAGGGGCGCGCGTTGTCGAAAGTACAGGCGTTCCTGTGCTTCCACAGATGCCATTTGACAAGGACTCCGAGCGAGGCCACACCTTCACGCAGAGAAGTTGGAGATGCAGCCTAGAGTCCCACCAGTCATAGAAGCTCTCATCACTCACAGGCAAGACCGAGGGAAACCTGCAGGCGGTGTACGCCCCATGCCGAACACTATTAGGTCATGAAAACAGAGAAAGGGAGCCCCTTCGTACTCATCAGTGTTATTTCTCAGAAAGCTGGTCAGGGAAATTAGCATGCTGTTTACTTGCAAAAGCTATGCTATGCCACACTATTTTGTTCTGTAGCGATAATGACAAATTCAATCAAAGTTCAGTCATATTTAAAATGTGTGAAACAGAAATCGTATAATCTTGCAAAACCTCATTTATCTCCTTCCCGACCTTGCCACCAGGCCCAACACCGTGTTAAACTGTTAGTATGGCCTCATGATTCATTTGGTCCTTCATGATCCAATGTTATTAACTTCACACACCTGTTTTTTGGAAGGAGAACAGTAACTCGTCTTATTCTTGATATATAAATCCAATTGTTCCTGGCAGGTACTTATTTTGTTGAAAAACTTGCAAACAAGTGTTTGCACATCTTATCATTGAGAGGAGAAGCAAAATAGTTACACTAGTTGGGCAACAAACGCCAAGTCATAGACAGACAACACACATAACATAAACACCCTAACTACTCATGGCAGTCATGCAGCCGGTAGTTTAAAAGCCCATCGCCACCACTCGGCCTTCTTGATTCCATTGGGCACTCTCAGGGTGTCCTTGCTCACCCCTTGGCCCCTTGGAACACCCTGCTGTTCCGTTCACACCAGATGGACCAAACCTTCAGGATGACCATGAAGTTGAAATCCTCTCTTCTAGCTTGGGGGTGCTTGTACATGGTCAGCCACCGTCTCAGGTGGGGTGGCGGAAGTGCGACCTGCCCAGCAGAGGATAAGGCCCCAAAGGTCTGTTGTCCACGAGCAGCTGATTGAGAGATGTTCCGCAGACTCTGATTCCTGTGAGCAGATACTTTTCTTGATGGTGTTTACTTGATTCAACTATCATGTGGACTAACTCTTAGTTGGTTGATGAACTAAAGCACCGAACCACATTAATTCAGGAACTCCGTGACCTCTGGCCAGTGCAAAGCTGCTAATGATGACTGATCATCCTTGTAACCTTTTGGTTTGCAGCTTTTCATCTTGTCTGTAGCATCACAGTAGTACTAGCCTACTAGGAGCTGCATTCTTGGATATCTTTAACAAAAGTGATAGTGTTACCATTTATTTTGGATGTCTAATTACATGCTAGACAACCCAGAAATATCCTGGCAGCTTGCAAATTTGAAACACTGCCTGCTAATTATTTTACCATGTGGCTCAAGCCTTTCTTAAGAATCTCCCTACCTCCTTCCGATCTTTGTATATTGAGCACCTTTTTCTTACGGAGCATTTTCTTTGTTCAGGTCAAGGCGAAACTGGAAGCCAAACGTTCAGGAGAAACGTCTTTTCAGTTATATTCATGACAGACACATTAGAGTCAAAGTAACCACTCATGCACTACGGTGCATTGACAAAGCTGGCGGGATCGATGAATACCTCCTGAAGACACCTTACAACAAAATGGATACTGAGATGGGAATAGCCTGGAAGGCAAAGATTGAGAAGATGTATTCAGAGCTAGCTGGGATGGAAGTTGGCTTCTTCCCTCCCAAGGAAGAGGCTAAGATAGAGCAGGGTTTCGAGGAGGTTCGATCGGCCAAGAGAGAGTTCCGCAGCGAATCAAGAAGGGCTTTGGGTGTGGCAAAGCAGAGTCAGCTAGAAGCAACTAAAGCTGATGATGACGAAACAACTGAAGTCGTGGATACAAATGAAGAGGTGTCTGATGTCGCAGAGAAGTCTTAGCTTGGACCTGCGTGCCATTGTTAATGGTAAATGTGTTTCTGTAGCTTTTGTTTCAGGAATAATCATCATCCCTTTGTTGAACTTTACTTTATCCGCCAAATATGCTAACTGTTAGATATTGAAGACTTTGTTGGCATATCGGTGATAAATGACTTGCACAGTTCCACTCTGTTATACCTGAAAGTTTGAAATATGTTACTAGGAAAAGGATGCACAGTTGTTTTTATTTAATTTATTTATATTTGACTCATTATTGGTCCATTTGAATCCTCTCCTTGTCATGGCAGACTGAAGTACTTTTAGGATATGCATTGTCTTGATGTCATCTTTCTCTTGTGATGTCAAGTCACATAAGGGCAAAAAATTGTCTGCATAGGTGTTACAACGAATGTTAAATGTCATTTCCTTCATGCATTTTTTTGTATTGGGTACCTGGGTCTAATTATCTGATTTTCCATAAGACCATCATAAGAAATACTACATGTTGCACTTATTCACATACGACTACAACTTAAAAAATCAATTTCAGATGGGCCATTTTCTTGCCCAAAGTTACGTTAGAACTGAGATACTCCTTTTCTTGCAGATAAAAAAGGAAGAGAAATATTGATGTCCTTGCAAAACAATGGAAGGTTTTCATTTCATATAAACAGGGGAGAATATCTTGCAAGTCAAATGACCCCTTTTTCTCAGAACACTGCAGTGTATCTTAGGCCTAACTGTCAAGGCTACCATCTACCCGGAGCACATCTCGGTGTTGCAATGACTTGTTAATTTCGTGGAAGTTTTGTACAAGCACTGAATTCTTAAGTGTCAGGATTGAGGTGTTCTCTTCTCAAGTCTTTCTAGCCCATTCAACTGAAATGTCGAAATAATATATTCCTGACAGGATAAACACTTATCAGCTGGAGTTGTAGCATTTGGTAGCTGATTTCTGTTACTCCCTCCGTTCCAAAATATTTGTCTTTCTAAAGATTTCAACAAGTGAAATATGTCTATATACATCTGTATGTGATAGTCCATTTGAAATCTTTAAAAAGACAAATATTTAGGAACGGAGGGAGTACATCTCAAATACTTGGCACGTCATTGCTGTCATTGGTTTGGAACTTGTAGCCCTCTTTTGGAGATGTTGGTAGCTGTGGTTTTAGATGTAAGCCTGGTACTATGTTTAGCTGGTCTTTGCTGTTCCCGTTGATCTAGCAGTTTGGGATATGTCCCAGATGACTAGGCTGATGCTTGTATGAACTTCTATATGGTCTTCTTAACGGAAATCATGCGGAAACCAGTCCCAAAGGAAAAAGACCTTGGCATGGTGTTTACTTAGCACTGAGTGGGAATTAATATTAATAACTAAAAAATCAAAAGAAGATTTGGATGAATTATTCAGTTGGACTAAACTCATGGCTGTTGGGCTCTAACTGTAAGTTACTATTCGGATCTGTGTGGAGTTTGTCTTAATGTTTACTCTTCATATGACTGAATCTGCTTGTGATTTCACCTGTGAAAGACTCAATATAGAATCATACTTAGTGCTTGTTGACATATTATCAACAGGGAAGTTACATTGCCGGCTTCCAAATATGAACAAACATAAAAGGCCTGAAAGCAACACGGCCATTATGCGGATCCATCTAGCCTAGCTTGGCGAGGACATCGCCAAGAACGGTCTTGGTCTCTCCGTAGTACTTCTCGGCCTCGGTGGGGCTCTTGATCTTGGCTGCATGGTCAAGCTGCAAGAAAGAAAAACCTGTTAGTCCTGCGATTCTTCTTCTTGTGAAAATGTTCAGGTTTGATGCAGCAAGGTAGCTGAAACTGCGAGATGGTAGGTTTCTTACCCCGTCGAGGGTGGCGAAGAGCTTGCCGGTGAGGTCCTTGAGGTCCTTCTTTTCCTCCTTGGTGGTCTTGGAGGAGATGACGGTCTTGAGGTCGTAGCGCAGGTAGGAGGCCCTCAGGCGGAGGTCGTTCATGACGTACGGCCATTGCTTCTTGTCGATGAGCGGCTTGAGGTTGAGGATGTCCTGGGCCGACTCCTTGGCCCGGACCGCCGCCTCCGCCGGTGGCAGCGGCTGCAGGTAGAACCGGTTCTTCAGGGGCAGGTCGAAGTCCCTTGCCTCGTCGGAGTTGTCCGTTCCGGCTGAACACACACCCAAATCATTCCATCAGATCAGCCGTAAAATCATTATATAGTAGTCTACTAAAGCGAGTACAGTATAGTGATGATGTACGAGCAGCTGGAGGCACTCACGGAGTCCACCGGAGAGCGGCGGCGGCGGGCCAACCTTGATGGCCGCGACGGTGCCGGCGTGCACCACCTGAGCGAACGCGCTGCCGACGACTCCGCTGGCCATGAGGCCAAGGACCGCGCGGCGGCCGGCGGCCTCCGCCTCCGCCGACGACGCCCTCACGATGAACCTGCTGGCGCGCCTGCCGGCCGGGCCTGGGAGACGCACGCCCTGCGACAGGCCGGTCATGGACGCCATGGTTTGCGCCATCTCAAGCTTTGCTTCTCTCTTCTCTTCTTGCTCTGTGTTTCTCTCTTATCCCTCTTGAGAAGCTAGCGATCTCTCGATCCACTGGCAAAAATATATGAGGAGGACGTGTAACGTGTCGCTGTCCTTTGCGGCGCGAAACCTTATCTGACTGGATAAGTTCGCGGCCAATGCGCGCGCGACGTGTGGCACGGGCTTGTGGGCATGCTGCATCGCCTGACCTCCATTTGGATTGCGCCCTGGCCAATGGTTGGGCTTCAGTTGGCCAGTAAGATTTCCTTGTTTTGTCACTTTGTTATATCTGGATAATTTCTTTTCCCAGCAAACACCATGACGATTTCTTTACCAGCATAGCATTTGAATTTTCACTTCACATGCACTGCATTAATCATCGCCATGGATTATACTAGCCCATTAGTGTAACCCACTTTTATTATTGAGTTAAGTTGTTTTTAGCAGATTTTCCCCATATTCACTTGTTGTTTTCTCATGAAAAGACTATAAAAGTAAGTTTACCACAACACAACTGAAGAGCCATAGTTTTTTTTTTTGGGTTCGCATCGATTAACTGATGTTTGTCTCCCTATTTCGTTGGCGATGTTGCAGATTTGCATCGGTCTAATCGATCACAATGTGAGCTAGAGAGATCTTCCTCACCCGACTTCCTAAGATTAGTGCCAACACCTCCGCCAATGTCATTGGTATTCTTTTCAGTCATCGACAGTGGCGGAGCTTGGGCCAAAATTCTGGAGGGGCAATGGGTTGAGGGGGGGCTAAATTATGAGGTTTGGCCTTATTTTTCTGTACTTATGGCCCAAATACCTAGGGGTAGTGAGGTATTTCTTCATAGGCTTTGGGGGGGGGGGGGGTGCTGGCCCAGGTTGCACTCCATGAAGCTCCGCGGTCATCAACATCCTATGGGGAAGCTTACGGTCCTTAGGGCTTTTAATGGATTCAACCCTGACCTCAGTTGTCCAGGTGTTTGTGAAGTTGTGGACTAATAAGGGCGCAATAAGGTAGGAGATTTGTCAACCCGATAAACGGTGGTAGGAAGAAGTGGATGAATATGCAATATGTGATGAAAAGCTTTTATGAAACGTTGGGTACAATGTTAGACTAGGAACGTCCATGGCGCGGTGAAGAGTCACACAATTGGAAGCGGTGCAGACTAACAGTGGCTAGCAAGAGCACAATTTTTTTGGAAAATGGGTCCGGGCGTGTCGTATGAACAGTAAAATAAAAATGTTATTTTTAAACAATTCTAAATTTTGTTTGTAACATACATGATCAAGTGTTCTACTCATGTGTGAAGTTTGGCGAAGAAATGGCAATTGTGGCATTCTGGGCAAGAAACACAAAACCGACGCTATATAAAAAACCAGCGTTTAAAGCAATTCGAATGTCCAATTTTCATTTATCAAGAATACCACAAATGCCATTTCTACATGAAACGTCATGTATAAGCACAACATGCGATCATGTATGTTAACCTAAAATTTTAGAATTATTTTATTTTCTACTTTTTAGATTTTACTACTCATACGGTGTGCGCTTGGACCCATGTTTACCGTTGTATTTTCGATTTTGGACGCTGCTATATTAGCATCTCCTCCATATGACGCAAGAACCGTTGGATTAGATCGCAACAAACTTTGGTCCAGTTCACTGTATGGTGCCAACCTCTGAGTCGAAAGAGTCAAAAGAACACTGCGGAAGCGCCTAAAATCAACGGAAACACTAACGCCCACACGTGTGGCATTTCTCCAACTCGCCCACACGTCTTGATCGCCGTCGATGCGTTTTTGCATGAATCTTGACACGAGATGGTAGATTTCGTGTGCCACGTAGGACAAAGCCTGTGTGTGGTGTGTAGTTTGTTCACCCGCACGCCGTTTCTCCCTCGGACGACAGCGGTTTGCGAGTCGGGCGTGCGGTGGAACTGCCGTCGCACCCGCACGCCGCGCACGACTTCGGTTGACGTCTCCCTCGACTCGCCATCCCCCCCTCGCTGCGGTTCATTACTCCCCTTCTCATTCATTCCTCCCCAACCAACTATCCACAGCGGTTCCATCGATTGGAAGATAAGAGGAGAGGAGGAGGCGACGGCGGCGGCGGAAGAGTCGACGACATTCAGGGCCGTTGCTGGGGTTCACCGGGCCGGAGCGTCATCGCCGGAGCAGCCGCAGTGAGAAGGTAAGGCTCCCTCCGTGGTCACATTCCTCCTTGCGAATTCTGCCCCTCCCTCCGTGGTCACTTTTCCCTCGAGTTTTCTCGAGATTCCGGCGGATTGGCGGCGCTCCGGTGTCCCCGTCGGCGGTGGAGTCTCGTGTTTGCCATTTAGGGCGGCATTGCGCAGTTCCGTCGCAGTCGCGGTGGCAGTCATGCCGGTGAGGCTCACCTAGTCGGCAACGACATCTGCATTTGCCTGTGCTTGCGCGAGCGATTTTCTAACTGTTAGTTCTGATTTGCCTCGAACGATATGGGCATCAGTGTTTTAGGGCGTTTTTTGTTGTTGAATTCAGGGTATGATAGTTGTGAATGAACCCTAGATCTAGTTAGGTGCATTTCAAAATGTAGGATAATGACAGTCATGGCAATTTCAACAACTATCATCACCGATGGCAACTAATTTTCTGAATCAACTACGTCAGTTGCCATATTATTTGTAGGATAATGTCAGTTTATGAGATCCAAGTCAGGGAGTAATTTCTGTGTATGATTTCTATACCTAGGTAGTTGCATATTTAAGTGTGTGATAATGGCAGTCACGGCAATTTTCATTGCATTTGTTTGCCTACAACTATCCTCTAAGTGGCAACTAATTTTGTGAATCAACTTTGCGAGTTGCCATGTCATATGCAGAGTAATGACAGTTTGGCTGTACGATAGACTCAACTACGTTGCCATGCTGATTTGTGATAGCTAAACATATTTGATTGCATTACATGGCAACTCATTTTTCTATGAGGGCAGGGTGTGAGTTGCCACATTATGTGTTGTACACTAGAAGTTGTCGGTCCTGTTTGAAGTGTCTCAGCTGCCACATCTTTTGTTTGTTAACATGGCAACTTCAACCTAGTAGTTGTGACCTGTACTTATGAAGCCAATGTGTTAGTTGCCACATTACATGTTGGAGAAACCTAGTTGTGTGTTCCTTGTACTGCCTCAATTGCCACTTTCATTAGAGCCAACATGGCAACTTGATTCTGCTACATGGCAACTGCATCCCTAAGTAGCACACACACATCCAGTTGCCATGTTTCTGCATTTGCTTCTCCATTGGTTATTTTCTGCCGATTTGTGCATGTTCAGCACATGGTAATTACCTCCTTTTCAGATGCTACAACTTTGGGGTAAACATGGCAGTTTTCATTTGTGTTATCGATGATATCCAGTGAAACGTTATATCGTGCATTTCTGTCCGCATCTGTCGGCTGTGTTTTTATTTTACACTAACGTGTTTTTGTTCTTACCATAGCACAATGGCTCGCGGTGACCATCAAGATGATGATGATGACTTCATGGAGTTACCGCCATAGAATCGTGCGACCGGTCGGACAAAAGATGGCGATGAGGTCACTCTCCCCCCTATGTTTTAATTTGACATTGAGTCTTCGTTCTTCTGTTAGAACTAAATTTTCACTACATTGAACATGGCAACAAATGATCCTTTTTGTGTTATACAGAAGAAGAAACGTCAGTGCAATAGGGCTTCGCAAGAACGCCTGACCATATTGACCAAGGGATTTACTGATGAGTAGAAGGGAGCTGCCGGTGAGATGGGGATGCAGGCTCTGATGGATGTTCGGTGCAAGAACCTAGTAAATCATGTATGTGACTGGCTCGGTGAGATATATGAGCCTGCATCTAGGGAATTCGTGATTCCGGGACGTGGAAGACTGCCTTTGGATGAGGAATCTGTGTTCTGCACTTTGAGTGTGCCCCGTGGAGAAATCAAAGTCCCGTATGAGGTGAATAATAAGATTGAGGAAGCCGTGTTCGCCCGTTTGTTTCCTGGAATGGAATCCATGCCTAATACGACTGTGCTGGCAACTTTGCTGGAGGGCATGAGAACGCATGGCGAGGTACTTAAGATGAAGCTGCTCATGTACTTGATCTCAGCTGTCTTTGCGCCTACCATATCTCTTCGCCCAAGCAACAAGTGCTTCCCTATCCTGGTGAATGCTCTCTCTCTACTTCTTTTTCCCTACAATCTTTTTGATTTTGATGTCACCTGGAAGCCAGTCACTGCCATTTTTTTGATGTTTTTATTTGAATGCTGATGCGGCATCTTTTTTGTCCAGAAATTGTGTTGTGCAGGCGAAGCTGAAAGACGTTAAGAACATGAATTGGTGTAAATTCATCGCAGACTTCCTGCATGATGCATTCTCAAACAAAATGTACCAGAAGGGCTATCACTTGCACCTAATGGTATTTTTCCCTACTCTTTTGCAAATGCTCTTATCACGGTTCATTCTTTTCCTAAATCAACATTGCAGCTGTTCATAAGTGTGAACCAAATTGTTTTGCATTTTTGGTATCTCTGTTTGGCCATAGTCTGACAACCCAAAGTGTTTGACTGATCTTTTAACTGAATTCTGTATTTTCCTTTTTTATGGCAACCGAAGGCGATCGTGCGTGGCAACCCTTTTGTTTCATTTTTCCTTGAATCTTTACATGTCAAAGTGAATTTTGTTTGTTCCATGGCATCTGTAGTTGCTGCCTACAAGGCAATTACATTTTCCTACCACACAAAAAGTGTTCATTTCCTACATTCATTCTCTTTTATACAATCTGGATGGCAACCGTGATGTTGGGCTGGTGGCAGCTACCAGCATAACAAGATGGCAACTGCCAACATACCATGATGGCAACTAACATATATAGATGGCAAATATTTCTTCCTTCTTTCGACTAGTGACTTAAGGGAGACTACATAAGCTTTTTTCGCATGATGGCAACTAACATAGTTTGCTTTTTATTGTGCAAACCAGCTCATATACGTCGATCGTCTTGATCTGTCCACTGTCAACTTTACTGGGATAGGAGGCCCGCCGCCTCCACATAAGTTTGCTGTCTCTGCGTGGACGTACAATATTGTCAAGGTTGTGCTTGCCGCAGACAAGATAACTGATACGACATATGGGAAACTGCAGGTTTGTTCTGCCTTCTTTCTTGCACGACATTCTTAAATTTCGATGTTGCATAAAATATGAAAAATCGCAACCATGGTTGTCTGCACATGGCACCCATGTTTGACCCCATACGGCAACTCCGCCATTCCGTGTCGAAACTCCTTCTTTTTCCTTTGCAATCCATGAATTGAAGTCACCGCTCCTTATTTCTTGTGACATCTTAGTTTTTATTGCTGTTTTTCAGCTGATGGCCAAGCATGCTATAGACTACAGTGTGTTTGGTGGGCCACAAAACTTTGGCAAGTGGATGGATGTGTATTCAGCTCCATCTTGTCCTGCTGAGGTAATCATGTTGGGGAACACAGTATTTCAAAAAATTTACCTACGATCACGCAAGATCTATCTAGGAGATGCATATCAACGAGCGGGGAAAGTGTGTCCACGTACCCTCGTAGACCGAAAGCGGAAGCGTTTAGTAATGCGGTTGATGTAGTCGAACATCTTCACGATCCAACCGATCCAAGTACCGAACGCACGACACCTCCACGATCTGCACACGTTCAGCTCGGTGACATCCCTCGGACTCTTGATCCAGTTGAGGCCGAGGGAGAGTTCTGTCAGCACGACGGCGTGGTGACGGTGATGATGAAGTTACCGGCGCAGGGCTTTGCCTAAGCACTACGACGATATGGCCGAGGTGTGTAACTGTGGAGGGGGGCACCGCACACGGCTAAAGGATCAACTTGCGTGTCTTTGGGGTGCCCCTGCCTCCGTATATAAAGGAGGGAGAGGGAGAGGCAGCCGGCCCTAGGGGGCGCGCCAAGGTGTGGAGTCCTACTAGGACTCCCTAGTCCTAGTAGGATTCCACCTCCCACACGGAGTAGGAAAGGGGGAAGGGAGAAGGAGAAGGAAAGGGGGGGCGACCCCCTTCTCCTAGTCCTAATCGGCCTACTGTCCAAGGGGGGGCGCACCAGCCCCTTGTGGGCTGGTGTGCCCATAACTTCTCCGGGGAGGGGGGGGGGGGTTCCGGTAACCTCCCGGTACTCCGGAAAAATGCCCGAATCACTCGGAACCATTCCGATGTCCAAATGCAACCTTCCAATATATGAATCTTTACCTCTCGACCATTTCGAGACTCCTCGTCATGTCCGTGATCTCATCCGGGACTCCGAACAAACTTCGGTACATTAAATCACATAACTCATAATACAAATTGTCATCGAACGTTAAGCGTGCGGACCCTACGGGTTTGAGAACTATGTAGACATGACCGAGACACATCCCCGATCAATAACCAATAGCGGAACCTGGATGCTCATATTGGCTCTGATGTCTACTACACAACCTTCTTCTTGTAGACGTTGTTGGGCCTCCAAGTGCAGAGGTTTGTAGGACAGTAGCAAATTTCCCTCAAATGGATGACCTAAGGTTTATCAATCCGTGGGAGGCGTAGGATGAAGATGGTCTCTCTCAAGCAACCCTGCAACCAAATAACAAAGAGTCTCTTGTGTCCCCAACACACCCAATACAATGGTAAATTGTATAGGTGCACTAGTTCGGTGAAGAGATGGTGATACAAGTGCAATATGGATGGTAGATATAGGTTTTTGTAATCTGAAAATATAAAAACAGCAAGGTAACTAATGATAAAAGTGAGCACAAACGGTCTTGCAATGCGTTGAAACAAGGCCTAGGATTCATACTTTCACTAGTGCAAGTTCTCTCAACAATAATAACATAATTGGATCATATAACTATCCCTCAACATGCAACAAAGAGTCACTCCAAAGTCACTAATAGCGGAGAACAAACGAAGAGATTATGGTAGGGTACGAAACCACCTCAAAGTTATTCTTTCTGATCGATCTATTCAAGAGTCCATAGTAAAATAACACGAAGCTATTCTTTCCGTTCGATCTATCATAGAGTTTGTACTAGAATAACACCTTAAGACACAAATCAACCAAAACCCTAATGTCACCTAGATACTCCAATGTCACCTCAAGTATCCGTGGGTATGATTATACGATATGCATCACACAATCTCAGATTCATCTATTCAACCATCACAATGTAATTCAAAGAGTGCCCCAAAGTTTCTACCGGAGAGTCAAGACGAAAACGTGTGCCAACCCCTATGCATAAGTTCACAAAGTCACTGAACCCGCAAGTTGATCACCAAAACATACATCAAGTAGATCACGTGATATCCCATTGTCACCACAGATAAGCACATGCAAGACATACATCAAGTGTTCTCAAATCCTTAAAGACTCAATCCGATAAGATAACTTCAAAGGGAAAACTCAATCCATTACAAGAGAGTAGAGGGGGAGAAACATCATAAGATCCAACTATAATAGCAAAGCTCGCGATACATCAAGATCGTGCCAAATCAAGAACACGAGAGAGAGAGAGAGATCAAACACATAGCTACTGGTACATACCCTCAGCCCCGAGGGTGAACTACTCCCTCCTCGTCATGGAGAGCGCCAGGATGATGAAGATGGCCACCGGTGAGGGATCCCCCCTCCGTCAGGGTGCCAGAACAGGGTCCTGATATTTTTTTGGTGGCTACAGAGGCTTGCGGCGGCGGAACTCCCGATCTAGGTTATTTTCTGGAGGTTTCAGTATTTATAGGATCTTTTGGCGTAGGTCTCACGTCAGGGGGTCTCCGGGTTGTCCACGAGGCAGGGGCCCACGCCCAGGGGGGGGGGGGGTGGGCGCGCCCCCACCCTAGTGGGCAGCCCGGGACTCTCCTGGCCCAACTCTTTTACTCCGGGGGCTTCTTTTGGTCCAGAAAAAATCGTCAAAAATTGGCACGTCAATTGGACTCTGTTTGGTTTTCCTTTTCTGTAAAACTCAAAAACAAGGAAAAAACAGAAACTGACACTGGGCTCTAGGTTAATAGGTTAGTCCCAAAAATCATATAAAATAGCATATAAATGCATACAAAACATCCTAGAAGGATAATATAATAGCATGAATACTTCATAAATTATAGATACGTTGGAGACGTATCAGCATTCCCAAGCTTAATTCATGCTCGTCCTCGAGTAGGTAAATGATAAAAGAAATAACTTATGAAGTGTGAATGCTAGCAGGTGCACAAGTTTGATCAATGATAATTTCAATCACCTTTTCTAGCATCATTATATGTCATAACAGTAGCTCATATCATAAAGCTTCTCATGATCAAGTAACAAGCTATTCACACGTTAAAGTATAGATCATAAACTTTCTTGAAAACTAACAAACCGCGTTCTCAGTCATCAAACAATTGCAATTCATCTTATTTTCAGGAAGGGTCTATGTAAGAGCTTTGATTTAGCAAATTCCACATACTCAACTATCATATAGTCTTCCATGATTGCTACCACTCAAAGCATATTTTTAGAACAAATAGCATCCATCGAACACAGAGAAAGATAGGGGCTTAATGTTTCGCCTCCCAACTTATTTATCATATAGATAATTGTCAACAATAATAATTCATGATCAAATATATTTGAATGGCCATATATGCTTAGATCTTTCTCCACCACATGATGCTTGCCAACTAAAAAGTAGGTTGGAATGAGAAGGAATACTACTGACTCTTGCATAAAAGTAAAAGATAGGCCCTTCGCAGAGGGAAGCAGGGATTTGCAGAGGTGCCAGAGCTCGAAGCAAAAACAGAGATGAAAATAATTTTGAGAGGTATGCTTTCATTGTCAACATAACGACCAAGAGTTCCCAATATCTTCCATGCTAGATACATTATAGGCAGTTCCCAAACAGAAAGGTAAAGATTTTACTCCCCCTCCACCAACAATCACACTCCACAGCTTGTCCGAAACAACGGGTGTCGTCCAACTATCAACAATCCTGGGGGAGTTTTGTTTAAATTATTTGCGAATTTGTTTTTGATCTTTTGATCATAGGACTGGGCATCCCAGTTACCAGCCATTTTCTCGTGAATGATGAGCGGAGTCCACTCATCGTGAGAATAACCCACCTAGCATGGAAGATACTGACAGCCCCTAGTCGCTACATGAGCGATTCGGGCATACAAAACAGATTATTATTTGAAGGTTTAGAGTTTGGCACATGCAAATTTACTTAGAACGGCAGGTAAATACCGCATATAGGTAGATATGGTGGACACTCATGGAAGAAACTTGGTTCAAGGAATTTGGATGCACAAGCAGTATTCCCGCTTAGTACAGATATTTTGGCTAGCAAAGGATTCTAAATAGCAAGCACCACATGTTAGAGGATCCATAACAATATAACTTCTATACAAATATACCCAAGCATAACTCATTATGTTGTCTTCCTTGTCGAACTTCAACTAATTTGCTCAGGTTTGAAAATAATTAATGGGGCTCACAATCATAGAAGATGTCCAAGATAGTATATTTATATGTGAAATCTCTCTTCTTCAATATTCTTTCATGAATTGTTCAAGTGACCAACACAATGTTTGCTAACCTTCAATAAATTTACCACCTCTACTTCTTATATGTGAAGTCATTACTCCCCATGGGATAAGCATATGAAACATATATAATTTCAGATTTATGATATTCAAATCATTCAACCATTTACTCATAGGATATAAGTGAAGCACACGAGTAAATGACAAACTACTCCAAAAAGATATAAGTGAAGATCAATGAGTAGTTAAATAATTATGTAGCTATGTGAAGACTCTCCTATTTAATAATTTCAGATCTTGATATTTTATTCAAATAGCAAGCAAAACAAAATAAAATGACATTCTAAGAATAGCAAACATCACGTGAAGAAGCAAAAACTTAGGATCAACCGAAACTAACCGATAGTTGTTGAAGAAGAAAGGTGGGATGCCAACCGGGGAATCCCCAAGCTTAGACGCTTGAGACTTCTTGAAATATTATCTTGGGATGCCTTGGGAATCCCCAAGCTTGAGCTTTTGTGTCTCCTTAATTCCACTCATATCACGGTTTCCTAAATCTCGAAAGCTTCATCCTCACCAAACTCAACAAGAACTCGTGAGATAAGTTAGTATAAACCAATGCAAAAACCTTATCATTTTCTACTGTAACAAATCACTAAAATTATTATTCAATATTGCATACTAAATGCCTCTGCATATTTAATACTCCTATCCTCAAATAGAATCATTAAACAAGCAAACATAACAGCAATCTGCCAAAACAGTACAGTCTGTAAGGAATGCAAGATTCATCATACTTCCCTAACTCCAAACATTATGAAATTCTACCACACTGTAGAAAATTTATCAGAGCTCAATATGCAAAAAGTTTCACCATTTTATCATATTTTGACTTTTCTAGGGATTTTTTGCAACAGCGGTAAACTTTCTGTTTTGAAACAGCAACATGTATACTTGCTAAATAAGCATGGTAAAGGCTATCCTTGACATTTTTATTGAAAATAGAGATGCAAAACATTATTATAAATAACAGCAAGCAAATACTAACAAAATCAAATGACGCTCCAAGCAAAACACATATCATGTGGTGAATAAAAATATAGCTCCAAGTAAAGTTACCGATGAACGAAGACGAAAGAGGGGATGCCATCCGGGGCATCCCCAAGCTTAGGCTCTTGGTTGTCCTTGAATATTACCTTGGGGTGCCTTGGGAATCCCCAAGCTTAGGCTCTTGCCACTCCTTATTCCATAGTCCATCGAATCTTTACCCAAAACTTGAAAACTTCACAACACAAAACTTAACAGAAAACTCGTAAGCTCCGTTAGTATAAGAAAGTAAATCACCACTTAGGTACTGTTGTGAACTCATTCTAAATTCATATTGGTGTAATATCTACTGTATTCCAACTTATCTATGGTTCATACCCTCCGACACTACTCATAGATTCATCAAAATAAGCAAACAACACATAGAAAACAGAATCTGTCAAAAACAGAACAGTCTGTAGTAATCTGCGTCAAACGCAAACTTCTGAACTCATAAAAATTCAGCCAAAATAGAACGACCTAGAAATTTTTTTTATTGATCTGCAGCAATTGGAATCAATATTTTATCACGTTCTGGTGATTTTTAACAATTGTTTTCGTGAACAGAAAGTTTCTGGAATTTTCAGCAAGATCAAATAACTATCATCCAAGAAGATCCTATAGGTTAAACTTGGCACAAACACTAATTAAAACATAAAAACAAATCTAACCAGAGGCTAGATCAAATATTTATTCCTAAACAGAAGCAAAAAGCAAAAACTAAAAAATAAAATTGGGTTGCCTCCGAACAAGCGCTATCGTTTAACGCCCCTAGCTAGGCATAATAGCAAGGATAGATCTAGGTATTGCCATAATAATAGGATAGATCATTAAAACTCATTTCATATTCTCTACGTTCAGCAGTGAGTTTTCTTTGAGGCAAGCAAAAGTAATCAAAAGGGCTAAATTTAATGGGACAAAAGTCCCCAAGATCAACTTTAGGAGGTATAGGTTCCTCCTTCGGCCCTTCGTATTGCACAACCAATTCATCATTATAAGCATTCTTTTGACAGAACTTTGTGAGCCTATACTCGAGAGAATATCCTAACTCATTATTTCGAATAGCAAAATCATTATTAAGTTCAGAAATTCTATCAACTAGAACATTGGTAGGAACCTTTTTTCTAAGGTTCTCATTAAAAGCAACATAGTCTAGAGATTGAAAACGCATTATTTCCTCTTGATCAAATAGGATAGTTTCTATGGGAGGATGGCCAGCGTCCACCCTATAATGTGCAAAGATTTCTTTGGCCTCTTTTATTATAAATCTGAACTCATGAGCCAAAAAGATAGTAGCGGCACGCTTAACAGAAGAATGCTCAATATTAGAAAATTCAAGGAAAATCCTTTGTATGCAAGGGTGCATGTGCATAAATTGCCTTCCAAGTTCAACTACAAGCATGGCAATAGCGTCCGCAAGACTACTAGTTCTATGAAGAATAGAACTGCCCATAGAAGGCAAAGCACCGGCACAAGTAAAGAAATCCTGAATAACCCCTTTTCCAATAATATTACCACTACCAATTCGGAATTTTTTTTGTATGCAAGATAGGGGGTTCTTCAGCAGGAGCATCAGAATTTTCCATGTTATTACTATTGTCCATATCGACAATAGTTTCCCCAATTTCAGACATAACGACAAAAAGTGCGAGGAGCGAAAAGAAAGAGGGAGGCAAACGGAAAAGAGAGGGCGAATAAAACGGCAAGGGTGAAGTGGGGGAGAGGAAAACGAGAGGCAAATGGCAAATAATGTAATGCGGGAGATAAGGGTTTGTGATGGGTACTTGGTATGTTGACTTTTGCGTAGACTCCCCGGCAACGGCGCCATAAAAGAGCTTGATGTCTACTACACAACCTTCTTCTTGTAGACGTTGTTGGGCCTCCAAGTGCAGAGGTTTGTAGGACAGTAGCAAATTTCCCTCAAGTGGATGACCTAAGGTTTATCAATCCGTGGGAGGCGTAGGATGAAGATGGTCTCTCTCAAGCAACCCTGCAACCAAATAACAAAGAGTCTCTTGTGTCCCCAACACACCCAATACAATGGTAAATTGTATAGGTGCACTAGTTCAGCGAAGAGATGGTGATACAAGTGCAATATGGATGGTAGATATAGGTTTTTGTAATCTGAAAATATGAAAACAGCAAGGTAACTAATGATAAAAGTGAGCACAAACGGTATTGCAATGCATTGAAACAAGGCCTAGGGTTCATACTTTCACTAGTGCAAGTTCTCTCAACAATAATAACATAATTGGGTCATATAACTATCCCTCAACTTGCAACAAAGAGTCACTCCAAAGTCACTAATAGAGGAGAACAAACGAAGAGATTATGGTAGGGTACGAAACCACCTCAAAGTTATTCTTTCTTATCGATCTATTCAAGAGTCCGTAGTAAAATAACACGAAGCTATTCTTTCCGTTCGATCTATCATAGAGTTCATACTAGAATAACACCTTAACACACAAATCAACCAAAACCCTAATGCCACCTAGATACTCCAATGTCACCTCAAGTATCCGTGGGTATAATTATACGATATGCATCACACAATCTCAGATTCATCTATTCAACCATCACAACGTAATTCAAAGAGTGCCCCAAAGTTTCTACCAGAGAGTCAAGACGAAAACGTGTGCCAACCCCTATGCATAAGTTCACAAAGTCATTGAACCCGCAAGTTGATCACCAAAACATACATCAAGTAGATCACGTGATATCCCATTGTCACCACAGATAAGCACATGCAAGACATACATCAAGTGTTCTCAAATCCTTAAAGACTCAATCCGATAAGATAACTTCAAAGGGAAAACTCAATCCGTTACAAGAGAGTAGAGGGGGAGAAATATCATAAGATCCAACTATAATAGCAAAGCTCGCGATACATCAAGATCGTTCCAAATCAAGAACACGAGAGAGAGAGAGAGATCAAACACATAGCTACTGGTACATACCCTCAGCCCCGAGGGTGAACTACTCCCTCCTCGTCATGGAGAGCGCCGGGATGATGAAGATGGCCACCGGTGAGGGATCCCCCCTCCGGCAGGGTGCCAGAACAGGGTCCCGATTGGTTTTTGGTGGCTACAGAGGCTTGCGGCGTCTGAACTCCCGATCTAGGTAATTTTCTAGAGGTTTCAATATTTATAGGATTTTTTGGCGTAGGTCTCATGTCAGGGGGGGTCTCCGGGTTGTCCACGAGGCAGGGGCCCACGCCCAGGGGGGTGGGCTCGCCCCCCACCCTCGTGGGCAGCCCGGGACTCTCCTGGCCCAACTCTTTTACTCCGGGGGCGTCTTTTGGTCCAGAAAAATCGTCAAAAATTGGCACGTCAATTGGACTCCATTTGGTTTTCCTTTTCTGTAAAACTAAAAAACAAGGAAAAAACAGAAACTGGCACTGGGCTCTAGGTTAATAGGTTAGTCCCAAAAATCATATAAAATAGCATATAAATGCATATAAAACATCCTAGAAGGATAATATAGATACGTTGGAGACGTATCAGGCTCCTACATATTCTACGAAGATCTTTATCAGTCAAACCGCATAACAACATGCGTTGTTCCCTTTGTCATTGGTATGTTACTTGCCCGAGATTCGATCGTCGGTATCATCATACCTAGTTCAATCTTGTTACCGGCAAGTCTCTTTACTCGTTCCGTAATGCATCATCCCGCAACTAACTCATTACTCACATTGCTTGCAAGGCTTATAATGATGTGCATTACCGAGAGGGCCCAGAGATACCTCTCCGATACTTGGAGTGACAGATCTTAATCTCGATCTATGCCAACCCAACAAACACCTTCGGAGACACATGTAGAGCATCTTTATAATCACCCAGTTACATTGTGATATTTGATAGCACACAAGGTGTTCCTCCGGTATTCAGGAGTTGCATAATCTCATAGTTAGAGGAACATGTATAAGTCATGAAGAAAGCAATAGCAATAAAACTCAACGATCATAATGCTAAGCTAACGGATGGGTATTGTCCATCACATCATTCTCTAATGATGTGATCCTGTTCATCAAATGACAACACATGTCTATGGTCAGGAAACTTAACCATCTTTGATTAACGAGCTAGTCTAGTAGAGGCATACTAGGGACACTTTGTTTTGTCTATGTATTCAAACATGTATCAAGTTTCCGGTTAATACAATTCTAGCATGAATAATAAACATTTATCATGATATAAGGAAATAAAATAATAACTTTATTATTGCCTCTAGGGCATATTTCCTTCAGTCTCCCACTTGCACTAGAGTCAATAATCTAGTTCACATCGCCATGTGATTTATCACCAATAGTTCACATCACCATGTGATTAGTTCACATCGCCATGTGACTAATACCCAAAGGGTTTTACTAGAGTCAATAATCTAGTTCACATCGCAATGTGATTAATACCCAAAGATTACTAAGGTGTGATCATGTTTTGCTTGTGAGAGAAGCTTAGTCAATGGTTCTGTCACATTCAGAGCCGTATGTATTTTGCAAATTTTCTATGTGTACAATGCTCTGCATGGAGCTACTCTAGCTAATTGCTCCCACTTTCAATATGTATCCAGATTGAGACTCAGAATCATCCGGATCGGTGTAAAAGCTTGCATTGGCGTAACTCTTTACGATGAACTCTTTATCATCTCCATAACCGAGAAATATCTCCTTAGTATTCTAAGGATAATTTTGACCGCTCCTGGATCAATATCGTACCCCCTTGCCAAACTCATGGCAAGGTACACAAAAGGTCTGGTACACAGCATAGCGTACTTTATAGAACCTATGAATGAGGTATAGGGAATGACTTTCATTCTCTTTCTATTTTCTGCCGTGGTCGTGTTTTGAGTCTTACTCGACTTTACACCTTGCAATACAGGCAGGAACTCCTTCTTTGACTGTTCCATTTTGAACTACTTCAAAAATCTTGTCAAGGTATGTACTCATTGAGAAAAAAACTTATCAAGCGTCTTGTTCTATCTCTATAGATCTTGATGCTCAATATGTAAGCAGCTTCACCGAGGTCATTCTTTGAAAAACTCCTTTCAAACACTTCTTTATGCTTTCCAGAAAAATTCTACATTATTTCCGATCAACAATATGTCATTCACATATACTTATCAGAAATGATGTAGTGCTCCCACTCACTTTCTTGTAAATACAGGCTTCACCGCAAGTCTGCATAAAACCATATGCTTTGATCACCTTATCAAAGCGTATATTCCAACTCCGAGATGCTTGCACCAGTCCATAGATGGATCGCTGGAGCTTGCACACTTTGTTAGCACCTTTAGGATTGACAAAACCTTCTTGTTGCATCATATACAACTATTCTTTAAGAAATCCATTAAGGAATGTAGTTTTTGACATCCATTTGCAAGATTTCATGAAATGTGGCAATTTCTAACATGATTCAGACAGACTTTAAACATCGATACGAGTAAGAAAATCTCATCGTAGTCAACATCTTGAACTTGTCAAAAACCCTTTTCGACAAGTCGAGCTTTGTAGATAGTAACACTACTATCAGCGTCCGTCTTCCGCTTGAAGATCCATCTTATTCTTTATGGCTTGCCGATCATCGGGCAAGTCAACCAAAGTCTATACTTTGTTCTCATACATGGATCCTATCTCAGATTTCATGGCCTCAAGCCATTTTGCGGAATCTGGGCTCATCATCGCTTCCTCATAGTTCGTAGGTTCGTCATGGTCATGTAATATGACCTCCAGAACAGGATTGCCGTACCACACTGGTGCGGACCTTACTCTAGTTGACCTACGAGGTTCGGTAGGAACTTGATCTGAAGTTTCATGATCATCATCATTAGCTTCCTCACTAATTGGTGTAGGCATCACCGGAACTGATTTCTGTGATGAACTACTTTCCAATCTCGAGAGAAGGTACAATTACCTCATCAAGTTCTACTTTCCTCCCACTCACTTCTTTCGAGAGTAACTCCTTCTCTAGAAAGGATCCATTCTAAGCAACGAATATCTTGCTTTTGGATATGTATAGAAGGTGTACCCAACAGTCTCCTTTGGGTATCCTATGAAGACGCATTTCTCTGATTTGGGTTCGAGCTTATCAGGTTGAAGCTTTTTCACATAAGCATCGCAGCCCCAAACTTTAAGAAACGACAGCTTAGGTTTCTTGCCAAACCACAATTCATATGGTGTCATCTCAACGGATTTAGATGGTGCCCTATTTAACGTGAATGCTGCTGTCTCTAATGCATAACCCCAAAACGATAGTGATAAATCGGTAAGAGACATCATAGATCACACCATATCTAATAAAGTGTGGTTATGACGTTCGGACACACCATTACGCTGTGGTGTTCCAGGTGGCGTGAGTTGCGAAACTATTCCACATCGTTTCAAATGAAGACCAAACTCGTAACTCAAATATTTGTCTCCGCGATCAGATTGTAGAAACTTTATTTTCTTGTTACGATGATTTTCCACTTCACTCTGAAATTCTTTGAACTTTTCAAATGTTTCAGACTTATGTTTCATCAAGTAGATATACCCATATCTACTCAAATCATCTGTGAAGGTCAGAAAATAATGATACCCGCCGCGAGCCTCAACACTCATCGGATCGCATACATCAGTATGTATTATTTCCAATAAGTCAGTTGCTCGCTCCATTCTTCCGGAGAACGGAGTCTTAGTCATCTTGCCCATGAGGCATGGTTCGCAAGCATCAAGTGATTCATAATCAAGTGATTCCAAAAGCCCATCAGCATGGAGTTTCTTCATGCGCTTTACACTAATATGACCTAAACGGCAATGCCACAAATATGTTGCACTATCATTATCAACTTTGCATCTTTTGGCATCAATATTATGAATATGTGTATCACTACGATCGAGATTCAATAAACCATTCACCTTGGGTGTATGACCTCAGAAGGTTTTATTCGTGTAAACAGAATAACAATTATTCTTTGACTTAAATGAATAACCGTATTGCAATAAACATGATCCAATCATATTATGCTCAACGCAAACACCAAATAACATTTATTTTAGGTTCAACACTAATCCCGAAGATAAAGGGAGTGTGCGATGGTGATCTTATCAACCTTGGATTCACTTCCAACACACATCGTCACCTTGCCCTCAACTAGTCTTTGTTCATTTTGTAACTCCTGTTTCGAGTTACTAATCATAGCAACTGAACCAGTATCAAATACCCAGGGGCTACTATGAACACTAGTAAAGTACACATCAATAACATGTATATCATATATATACTTTTGTTCAATTTGCCATCCTTATTATCCGCCAAGTATTTGGGGCAGTTCCGTTTCCAGTGACCATTTCCTTCGCAGTAGAAGCACTCAGTTTCAGGCTTGGGTCCAGACTTGGGCTTCTTCACTTGAGCAGCAACTTGCTTGCCATTCTCCTTGAAGTTCCCCTTCTTACCTTTGCCTTTTTTCTTGAAACTAGTGGTCTTGTTAACCATCAACACTTGATGCTCCTTCTTGATTTCTACCTTCGTCGATTTTAGCATCACGAAGAGCTCGGGAATCATTTTCGTCATCCCTTGCATATTATAGTTCATCACGAAGTTCTAGTAACTTGGTGATAGTGACTAAAGAACTCTTTCAGTCACTATTTTATCTGGAAGATTAACTCCCACTTGATTCAAGCGATTGTAGTACTCAGACAATCTGAGCACATGCTCACTGGTTGGGCTATTCTCCTCCATCTTGTAGGCAAAGTACTTGTCAGAGGTCTCATACCTCTCGACTCGGGCATGAGTCTGAAATACCAATTTCAGCTCTTGGAACATCTTATATGCTCCGTGGCGTTCAAAAAGTTTTTAAAGTCCCGGTTCTAAGCCATAAAGCATGGCACACTAAACTATCAAGTAGTTATCATACCGAGCTTGCCAGACATTCATAACGTCTGTATCTGCTCCTGCAATAGGTCCGTCACCTAGCGGTGCATCAAGGACATAATTCTTCTGTGCAGCAATGAGGATAATCCCCAGATCACGGACCTAGTCCGCATCATTGCTACTATCATATTTCAACATAGTTTTCTCTAGGAACATATCAAAAATAAACGGGGAGCTACATCGCGAACTATTGATCTACAACATAGTTATGCAAATACTATCAGGACTAAGTTCATGATAAATTAAAGTTCAATTAATCATATTACTTAAGAACTCCCACTTAGATAGACATCCCTCTAGTCATCTAAATGATCACGTGATCCATATCAACTAAACCATGTCCGATCATCACGTGAGATGGAGTAGCTTTCAATGGTGAACATCACTATGTTGATCATATCTACTATATGATTCACGTTCGACCTTTCGGTCTCAGTGTTCCGAGGCCATATCTGTATATGCTAGGCTCATCAAGTTTAACCCGAGTATTCTGCATGTGCAAAATTGGCTTGCACCCGTTGTATGTGAACGTAGAGCTTATCACACCCGATCATCACGTGGTGTCTCGGCACGAAGAACTGTCGCAACGGTGCATACTCAGGGAGAACACTTATACCTTGAAATTTAGTGAGAGATCATCTTATAATGCTACCGCCGTACTAAGCAAAATAAGATGCATAAAAAGATAAACATCACACAATCAAATAAGTGATATGATATGGCCATCATCGTCGTGCGCCTTTGATCTCCATCTCCAAAGCACCGTCATGATCACCATCGTCGCCGGCTTAACACCTTGATCTCCATCGAAGCATCGTTGTCGTCTCGCCAACTATTGCTTCTACGACTATCGCTACCGCTTAGTGATAAAGTAAAGCAATTACATGGCGATTGCATTTCATACAATAAAGCGACAACCATATGGCACCTGCCAGTTGCCGATAACTGTTACAAAACATGATCATCTCATACAACAATTTATATATCATCATGTCTTGACCATATCACATCACAGCAAGCCCTGGAAAAACAAGTTAGGCGTCCTCTACTTTGTTGCTGCAAGTTTTATGTGGCTGCTACGGGCTTCTAGCAAGAACCGTTCTTACCTACGCATCAAAACCACAACGATTTTTCGTCAAGTGTGTTGTTTTAACCTTCAACAAGGACCGAGCGTAGTCAAACTCGATTCAACTAAAGTTGGAGAAACAGACACCCACTAGCCTCCTGTGTGCGATGCATAACGGTAGAACCAGTCTCATGAACGCGGTCATGTAATGTCGGTCTGGGCCACTTCATCCAACAATACCGCCGAATCAAAGTATGACATGCTGGTAAGCAGTATGACTATTATCGCCCACAACTCTTTGTGTTCTACTCGTGCATATAACATCTACGCATAGACCTGGCTCGGATGCCATTGTTGGGGAACGCAGTATTTCAAAAAATGTACCTACGATCACGCAAGATCTATCTAGGAGATGCATATCAACGAGCGGGGAAAGTGTGTCCACGTACCCTCGTAGACCAAAAGTGGAAGCTTTTAGTAACGCGGTTGATGTAGTTGAACGTCTTCGCGATCCAACTGATCCAAGTACCAAACGCACGACACCTTCGCGATTTGCACATGTTCAGCTCGATGACGTCCCTCGGACTCTTGATCCAGTTGAGGCCGAGGGATAGTTCCATCAGCACGATGGCGTGGTGACGGTGATGATGAAGTTACCGGCGCAGGGCTTCGCCTAAGCACTACGACGATATGACCAAGGTGTGTAACTATGGAGGAGGGCACCGCACACGGCTGAAAGATCAACTTGTGTGTCTTTGGGGTGCCCCCTGCCTCCGTATATAAAGGAGGGAGCGGGAGAGGCAGCCGACCCTAGGGGGCGCGCCAAGGTGTGGAGTCCTACTAGGACTCCCTAGTCCTAGTAGGATTCCACCTCCCACACGGAGTAGGAAAGGGGGAAGGGAGAAGGAGAAGGAAAGGGGGGTCGGCCCCCTTCTCACAGTCCTAATTGGCCTCTGATACGTCTCCAACGTATCTATAATTTTTTATTGTTCCATGCTATTTTGTATTCTGTTTTGGATGTTTAATGGGCTTTATTATACACTTTTATATTATTTTTGGGACTAACCTATTAACCGGAGGCCCAACCCAAATTGCTGTTTTTTTGCCTATTTCAGTGTTTCTAAGGAAAAGGATATCAAACGGAGTCCAAATGGAATGAAACCTTCGGCAACGTGATTTTCGGAACAAACGTGATCCAGAGGACTTGGAGTGGACGTCAAGCAATCAACAAGGAGGCCACGAGGCAGGGGGGCACGCCCTCCACCCTCGTGGGCCCCTCGTAGCTCTCCTGACCGACCTCTTTCGCATATATATACTCATATACCCTGGAAACATCATATACGGAGCCAAAACCCTATTTCCACCGCCGCAACCTTCTGTACCCGTGAGATCCCATCTTGGGGACTTTTCCGGTGCTCTATCGGAGGGGGCATCGATCACGGAGGGCTTCTACATCAACACCATAGCCTCTCCGATGATGTGTGAGTAGTTTACCTCAGACCTTCGGGTCCATAGTTATTAGCTAGATGGCTTCTTCTCTATCTTTGGATCTCAATACAAAGTTCTCCTCGTTTCTCTTGGAGATCTATTTGATGTAACTCTATTTGCGGTGTGTTTGTCGAGATCCGATGAATTGTGGGTTTATGATCCAGATTATCTATGAACAATATTTCAATCTCCTCTGAATTCTTTTATGTATGATTGGTTATCTTTGCAAGTCTCTTCGAATTACCAGTTAGGTTTGGCCTACTAGATTGATCTTTCTTGCAATGGGAGAAGTGCTTAGCTTTGGGTTCAATCTTGCGGTGCTCGATCCCAGTGGCAGTAGGGGAAACGACACCTATTGTATTGTTGCCATCGAGGATAAAAAGATGGGGTTTATATCATATTGCATGAGTTTATCCCTATACATCATGTCATCTTGCTTAAAGCGTTACTATGTTCTTATGAACTTAATACTCTAGATGCATGCTGGATAGCGGTCGATGTGTGGAGTAACAGTAGTAGATGCAGGCAGGAGCCGGTCTACTTGTCACGGACGTGATGCCTATATACATGATCATACCTAGATATTCTCATAACTATGCTCAATTCTATCAATTGCTCGACAGTAATTCGTTTACCCACCGTAATACTTATGCTCTTGAGAGAAGCCACTAGTGAAACCTATGGCCCCCGGGTCTATTCTCCATCATATTAATCTCCCGTCAACAAGCTATTTCTGGCGCCGTTTATTTTGCTTTCTTTACTTTTAGTCTTTATCATAAAAATACCAAAAATATTATCTTATCATCTCTATTAGATCTCACTTTTGCAAGTGGCCGTGAAGGGATTGACAACCCCTTTATCGCGTTGGTTGCAAGGTACTTATTTGTTTGTGTAGGTGCGTGGGACTTGAGCGTGGTCTCCTACTGGATTGATACCTTGGTTCTCAAAAACTGAGGGAAATACTTACGCTACTTTACTGCATCACCCTTCCCTCTTCAAGGGAAAACCAACGCAGTGCTCAAGAGGTAGCAGCCTCCTGCCCAAGGGGGGCGCACCAGCCCCTTGTGGGCTGGTGTGCTTCCCTCTTATGGCCCATGAGGCCCATAACTTCTCCCGGGGGGGGGGGGTCCGATAACCTCCCGGTACTCCGGAAAAATGCCCGAATCACTGAACCATTCCGATGTCCAAATGCAACCTTCCAATATATGAATCTTTACCTCTCGACCATTTCAAGACTCCTCGTCATGTCTGTGAGCTCATCCGGGACTCCGAACAAACTTTGGTACATCAAATCACATAAGTCATAATACAAATTGTCATCGAATGTTAAGTGTGCGGACCCTACGGGTTCGAGAACTATGTAGACATGACCGAGACACATCTCCGGTCAATAACCAATAGCGGAACCTGGATGCTCATATTAGCTCCTACATATTCTACGAAGATCTTTATCGGTCAAACCGCATAACAACATACGTTGTTCCCTTTGTCATCGGTATGTTACTTGCCCGAGATTCGATCGTCGGTATCATCATACCTAGTTCAATCTCGTTACCGGCAAGTCTCTTTACTCGTTCCGTAATGCATTATCCTGCAACTAACTCATTAATCACATTTCTTGCAAGGCTTATAATGATGTGCATTACCGAGAGGGCCCACAGATACCACTCCGATAATTGGAGTGTCAAATCCCGATCTCGATCTATGCCAACCCAACAAACACCTTCAGAGACACCTGTAGAGCATCTTTATAATCACCCAGTTACGTTGTGATGTTTGATAGCACACAAGGTGTTCCTCCGGTATTCGAGAGTTGCATAATCTCATAGTTAGAGGAACATGTATAAGTCATGAAGAAAGCAATAGCAATAAAACTCAACGATCATAATGCTAAGCTAACGGATGGGTCTTGTCCATCACATCATTCTCTAATGATGTGATCCCATTCATCAAATGACAACACATGTCTATGGTCAGGAAACTTAACCATCTTTGATTAACGAGCTAGTCTAGTTGAGGCATATTAGGGACACTTTATTTTGTCTATGTATTCACACATGTATCAAGTTTCCGGTTAATACAATTCTAGCATGAATAATAAACATTTATAATGATATAAGGAAATAAAATAAAAATTTTATTATTACCTCTAGGGCATATTTCCTTCAAATCAAGGATGTTTATTTGTTTTCTGAATTTATATTTTCTTGCATTGATATCTCTTTATGGTTCTTTTGGCTTATTTTTCTTACGCACGTGACTCTAATATGTTTGTTTCTTGTTACTTTTTGTCTTCTGCTAGGCGAGGGCACCTGTTGAGCACCTAGTCGGGCAGTTTGCTTCCAGCATGACCAGCTTGCTTAGGAAGTTGGTTGAGGGTTGGACGACACTTAATGGTTCTGACAGCGACGCGGTTGCGAGGCAGTTCACATCAGTTGTTGGAGAACGAACACATCGACCAACTGGTTGCCGTGGCCGGTATGACTACAACAGCTCTCAGGAGCTCCCTAACACGCAAGATGAGCTAGATGGAGATGCTGGTCTCGACAAGGATGATGACAATGACATGGAGAATGTGCAACGTGAAATCGACGATGATGAACATGTTGAAATTTGCGTAGGTGGTAAGAACGATAAGGCTGCACCAAAAGTTCCTCCTCTGGAGGAAGGCATTGATCAAACTGTTGTGAGAGACACGGGGGTATCGCTCTCAAAGAGGGGCAGGGCTCTAGAGGATGTTGGGCAAGGCTCTGCTGGCAAGAGGTGTAGGACTGATCCCGTAGCTGCTAGGAGGAGGTTCGACGTCTATTTAGCGTTTTGTTTGTCCTTCCTTTTTAACAGCCCGACCTTTTTTCATTTTTTGTTAAGTGTGATGACCCACAAGTATAGGGGATCTATCATAGTCCTTTCGATAAGTAAGAGTGTCGAACCCAACGAGGAGCAGAAGGAAATGACAAGCGGTTTTCAGTAAGGTATTCTCTGCAAGCACTGAAATTATCGGTAACAGATAGTTTTGTGATAAGGTAATTTGTAACGGGTAACAAGTAACAAAAGTAAACAAGGTGCAGCAAGGTGGCCCAATCCTTTTTGTAGCAAAGGACAAGCCTGGACAAACTCTTATATAAAGGAAAACGCTCCCGAGGACACATGGGAATTATCGTCAAGCTAGTTTTCATCACGCTCATATGATTCGCGTTCATTACTTTGATAATTTGATATGTGGGTGGACCGGTGCTTGGGACTGCCCTTCCTTGGACAAGCATCCCACTTATGATTAACCCTCTTGCAAGCATCCGCAACTACAAAAGAAGTATTAAGGTAAACCTAACCATAGCATGAAACATATGGATCCAAATCAGCCCCTTACGAAGCAACACATAAACTAGGGTTTAAGCTTCTATCACTCTAGCAACCCATCATCTACTTATTACTTCCCAATGCCTTCCTCTAGGCCCAAACAATGGTGAAGTGGCATGTAGTCGATGTTCACATAACACCACTAGAGGAAAGACAACATACATCTCATCAAAATATCGAACGAATACCAAATTCACATGACTACTTATAGCAAGACTTCTCCCATGTCCTCAGGAACAAACGTAACTACTCACAAATCATATTCATGTTCAAAATCAGAGGGGTATTAATATGCATAATGGATCTGAACATATGATCTTCCACCAAATAAACCAACTAGCACCAACTACAAGGAGTAATCAACACTACTAGCAACCCACAGGTACCAATCTGAGGTTTTGAGACAAAGATTGGATACAAGAGATGAACTAGGGTTTGAGATGAGATGGTGCTGGTGAAGATGTTGATGGATATTGACCCCCTCCCGATGAGAGGAGCGATGGTGATGATTTCCTCCTCCCGGAGGGATGTTTCCTCGTGGGCCCCCTAGATTGGTATCGCCAAGTTCCACCTCGAGACGGCGGCGCTTCGTCCCGAAAGCTTCCTGCTATTTTTTTCCAAGGCAAAAGACTTCATATAGCAAAAGATGGGCACTGGAGGCCTGCCAGGGGGCCCACGAGGCAGGGGGGACGCCCAAGGGGGTAGGGCGCGCCCCCACCCTCATGGACGGGGTGTGGCCCCCCTCTGGTGCTTTCTTCACCCAATATTTTTAATATATTCCAAATCTGACTTCTGTGGAGTTTTAGGACTTTTGGAGTTGTGCAGAATAGGTCTCTAATATTTGCTCCTTTTCAGCCCAGAATTCCAGCTGCCGGTATTCTCCCTCTTCATGTAAATCTTGTAAAGTAAGAGAGAAAAGGCATATTATTGTAACATAATGTGTAATAACATCCCATAATGCAATAAATATTGATATAAAAGCATGATGCAAAATGGACGTATCAAAGTGCGCCATGATTTTTGTGTCTCACACTTGGTATCTTTTTGTCATTTTTTCTACGTGCAGTGAGGCGACAGCTCGTGGACGATCAGTTAAGAAGAAACAAGCACCCACACCAACCCGTGTTTCTGCCCGATTGAACAAGGGTGCTCCCACTGCTGGTGCCACCACTTCCACTAGGTCGTCTCCTCATACGTCGACGTCTAACACCGGGGATCCTGTCGTGCTCGAAGACTTGAGGAAGACAATCAAGAAGTGGGTTCTCCCTGTATTTCATTGCCATAATGCTATTTTTTGTTTGATGCATTCTAAATCATATACAACCTTTTCCTTGATCCATTTCTGTGGCAACTACTGTCTGCTTCTCATGGCAGCTGTCTAACTTGCCACATGGGCTAGTGCTATCTGTCCCACATGGCAACTGCTGTTTTCATGATCTAAATTTGTTGCATGGCAACTCCTACTTCTTCTGCATGGCAACTCCTACTTCTTCTGCATGGCAACTGCTAACTAGACCACATGGAAAATCTTTTCCACTCATATGGCAACTGGTAGCTTTCCACTAACTTCAACCACTTGCATTTCATGTGTGTTCATCCATACCTTGTTTGTTGCCTTGTTCATTGAGAAAACGGAAGTTCGGAATACAACTGATGCAGGTGGCAAGCCGTGCATGACTGAAGGAGGTGAACGTTTGGAGCAGACTGCGTCTTTCACTGCCGTGGAGAACACCAGCTTAAATCTGCGCACTTCTAAGCTCCCAGTCAACATTGGTGTCCCCTACAGCCCAAACAGGAAGACAGGCAAGAAAGTTGCGATTGAGATCGCTGACAGCACGCCCCGCCCTACTAATAAGCCTGATGATCATGCAACAGACGAGGCAGACATGTTTGTTGATCTGTCACCTCTAGATTCTGCCACACAACTTGTCCGCGATCCGGCTGGTAGGCAGGAGAGGCACCCAATGGCTTTCACCCCACCGAGCTTTAGCCTTGGTATCGATTGCACTCAAGATGAACCAGTGGCGCAAGATCCTGTGCCTGTTGCCTTTGCTTTCCTGGCAGGCACTGCCCCAATGATGGCGCAGCCAATGGCTGATGGCAGGAAGGCTGTGAAGTTTGCAGAGCCGATAGTGCAAGGTACATTTTTTGTGTGTTTATCATTTTTGTTTTCTACATTTTTTGGCTGACATTTGTCACAAGCTTTTTGGTTTCTTAATGGTGATGGCAAATCCCATGAGATGCACATGGCAACAACAGTTGTTGCCACATGGCAACTCCATTTGCAATGCACATGGCAACTGGAGTTGTTGCCACATGTCAACTCCAGTTCAATGTACATGGCAACTGCAGTTGTTGCCACATGGCAACTCCAGTGCAATGCACATGGCAACTGGAGTTGTTTCCACATGGCAACTCCAGTGCACTTCTCACCTGTGGAACATTTTTTGTCTACCAAGTGAAATTTGACATAGACAGTTTCTTATTAGCACCTATAGTTCACAGTCTAAACTATTTTTCACAATAACTTGTTGTTTCCAAGTTTCCTAACCCATTGTTTCATCCTTCCAGCCACCCCTGAGGAGATTTCGCCGTCACTCGATGAAGCTTACCATAGGATTGAGGAGGAAGCATTGAAGAGGAGGTCCTCATGGGGTCAGGGCAATCAAGTTCTAACGTGCCTGCTGAGTCAGTATCCAAGGATACCGTTAGAAGTGCCACCCCTGGATCTGTGAGGTAGAATAGGGTAGTTCACGCACCACCTGTGGATGACTATGAGCCTGAAGTTAAGGCCACAAAGGAGCAGAACCATCTGTACGATATTGTCAAGCGTTTCGGAAATGCGAGGTCGAACAACAAGCACATGAAGGAGCTGAAAGCGTAATGTCCACACCACATAACCCCTCACTTGCTTTTCTCTGATATTTTCCTTTGCTCTTCTAGCCATGCGTTGTTTATGTTTTATTTTTATTTTTTTAGTAGACATGATTCTTTCATGTTATATCGTTTTCATACAGCTCATGTTTGGACAGAACCAAAATCATACAATGTGATGCGACATACGTCGACCTGGGTGATCTTGCCGAGTCTGTGAGGCCGCTTGGTAAAATGTCGAAGCATGTAGTTGCGTGTGGGATTGACTTCATCAACAGGCATATGGACATTCGTCCCGACAAGACGATCATGCAGTACAACGTGACTTGCAAAATATGGGATGGTGACTTCCACCATAAAATCCCGAGGAAGCATTTTGTCGCGCATGGTGAATTCAAGCTCACACTGAAGAAATATGTGAGTGTTTCTTCTCGTTGTACATATTTTTTCCATGGTATGTTTTGTCAGTAGTTATACTTCATATGTGGGTTACATACTATTTGTGACAGACGTTTGATGTGGCAACAACTGCCATGTAAAATAAGTTTGACCGTTTAATGCAACTTATGTGGCAACTTCACTTAAAATATTGGGCAACTTTGTTTATACATGGATGGCAACTTCTTTTAATTACACATGGCAAATAAACTTTTTTCGTGTGCGCATTTGGACCCTTGATGCTTGGTCATTCATGTATCTCTTACTACATCCGGCAATATTTTTACATATCATTTTTCCAACTACATCATTTCTGTTTTGATGCGAACTTTGTTTTTTCTTTCCTCTATTTTACTTGTAGGTCATGTTCCCCATGTTCCAGGAGCTTGCACCAGACAACCCAGATGAAAAAGTGTGGTCACCACTACGCGATTTGCCTTGACCTGAAGAACCAACGATTTGAGGTGCTTGATTCAATCCGTTCAGAAGATGATGAAGACCTTACTACACATGTTGAATTCTTTATCAACAACCTGAAAGAGACATGGGACCGTCACTACGAAAACTCAAAGGTCCAGATTAGTCATTTTCCAATCGAGTATGTCACGACTTCGAAGCAAGGAAATGGGTAATTACTATCTTTTTCATGTGTCCTCCCCATCAATCCTAAACCTTGTCACCTCTGCATAGAAGTTTATCATTTTTTCTGTTGTGATGAGTTCACCTGATTCTTCCCTTATAGGCATGACTATGGCTTTCACATGTTGGAATACCTTGCAAAGTGGGAAGGTCGACGGGTGACGGTGTCCTGGACTAGGGGGTACTCACCACGTCATCTCCCGATCAGTTAGATTGGGCCGAGGACCCCCATGGCCGTATACTCATGGGCCAGTTCGGACAACCGATGTATACACGAGGAAGATTCCACAAGAATTGGTGAAGACAAGGACTCCTCCCCACTGGCGTATTCAACTTGGACTCTTGTTATCCTAGGCCTCTGGTGCATTATATAAATCGAGGCTAGGCTAGTTGATAGATATATGCTAGATCCTTACGACATTACTCATCATACCGTTAGGTCTTAGACCACAACATATGATCTCGAGGTAGATCAACTCTTGTAACCCTATATTCATCAAGATCAATCAAGCAGGAAGTAGGGTATTACCTCCATTAAGAGGGCCCGAACCTGGGTAAACATCGTGTCCCCTGTCTCCTGTTACCCATCGATCCTAGACGCACATTTTGGGACCCCCTACCCGAGATCCTCCGGTTTTGACACCGACAATGGTGCTTTCATTGAGAGTTTCGCTATGTGATCGGCAAAAGGATCAATGGCTCGCCTGCAGATCAACTGCCACGTCGACGTCTTCGTCGCCGCCTCGACTGATCACCTTGGCATGACCGAGGACTGCACCCTACCTCCAATCATCATGTTCGGACGAGGGCCTTCATCAACACAACTCCGATCTCTATCAAGATCATGAGGAATCATCCATGGACCTCGGGGGCTCGATGTCAACATTGCCCTCGGGCGACCATGCTGTTTTTCCGAACAGCAAACTTGTATCCGCTGCCACCACCTCCTTGAGCATCGCTTTGATGATTCCTTCGATGGAATTGTGCGGAATTAAGTCTACAACAACCATGCAAAATTTCGTCGAGTTCCGATGGAGGAATCTCTGGCAATCTATGATATACCGGAGCCCTGTCAAATCTGGACGGGAATCTGAACGAGTTTAGGGCGTGGTCTCCGGAGCCCAGCTCGGAGGTCCTTTGGAAGATCCAACCGTTCATCTGCTGCGGAATTCCCATATCTACCACCCCTCCAAATTTCAGCTCGATCCGACAGTTCAAACTCCGGGAACCTTCCGATGAGTGGACCAATTTTTGGATTTTTTTTCTACGCGAATATGAATCCGGCCCGAGTTCATGTTTCTTCATGAATGGGATATTGGACAACCCTTTTGAAGGAATTTTTTTCTAGCGTATTGTGCGTTGTTTTTAAACACGTACCCATAAAATTTTAAGCCTCCTCCGAGGGAATCTCCACCATCATGCTGGTGTCAAACCAGTCCGGCAATATTGCTCCACGGCTGTCGACCTGCGCTAGACTCGTCGCCACTTTGTTGAGCCGAGCTCAACTTCTTCGGATCATCATCTCGGCAAGCCGAACAAGAGTTTGGCGTCGTGAAGGATAAATCATCACCAACATCGCTGCCCCACGGATTACACGGAGCGGGCACACTGGCATCGCCGCATGGTCACTTCATCAAGCCGGCATTGACCGCGTCACAAGTCACGACCTGCGTCGGCATGGCCGCACTGTTGCTTCTTCAAGCCGATGTCCATCATGCTGAACTGCTCCGTCACCTCGGCTGGACCGGGGACTTGGCTATTTCTTCATCAACATACCCCGGTGACTTCGTCGTCACCAGTCGACCAGCTTCGTCACGTTAGCTGGACCGAGGGCTTTGTCTCGGCAAACCCACCTTTGCCAGCATCGCCATGCCGTCGCTTTATCGCCCATCAGGCAATGGGTGTGTGGATCGAGTCCCAATTTTGGGAGTCATCTTTCTTCGGATTGCTACAACAAATAAACCAGATGCTATTTATCCTAGTAATTTTTGCTTGTTTGGGTTTATTTTTCCCAAGGAATTATTACTCTGGTTTGTTCCATCATCTGTACACAGGTCTATCAAATGGTGGCCGCATTAACGACGGTCACATGGTGGTTCGGTCAGTTTCCGTACATAGTCCGGCGAACGCTGCATCCGGAACTCGGACCGACCTGTGAAGTCAGGCTTTGCCACGCCTTTATCGCATCATGCCGACGCCTTGCATCGACATTGACTTCGGCGCCAGGCCACATATCTTTAAATGAATTATCTTGCGTAAATTAATCATGCGAGGATTTTAATATATTTATATTATTGTTGTTCGCCTACACTATTTTACATGTGCAGGTAATGGACTTCGACTACGTCACGTGGTCTCTTCGGCGTAAATCGGCTCGCGTGATCACCTTGTTGGTCGTGTTGCCATACCGACGTGTTCGGTTGCCTCGGGGACTTTGGCATCGTTGAGAGAGCTCTATCTCATCGAGTGTTTGGCACACGAGCCATATTTCTTTTATTACTCACTTTGCATAAATTATTAATTATGCAACTAATTTTTTTAATTTATTATTATTACTATTATCTCCGGTTTGCACTATTTTTTGTGCACAGGTAAATGATCCGGGTCGGGCAGTGTTGTCACCTCGGCATACTGACATACCACGTCACCTCGGATGGACGGGGGGCTTCGTCATCACTTCATTAACCCACACCGGGGACTTCAGCGTCACACTGCCGGCCTGCTTCGTCGCCTCGGTCGGACTGGGGGTTCCACCTCACCACATTGGTCGTGCTACGTCGCCACTTCAGAGTGCCGAGCTCTTCGCTCCGCCACCTCGGGACCGGCTCGGGGGCTGGGACCTTGTCCCGCATCAAGCTCGGGCCGCGTCATCAACACCGAGCACACTAACCAGCTAAGTCGCTTTCATACTAAAAAACTTTTAGTTTTAAATTTTGTTCGGTTCGACCAAGCATTATACTATTTTGGCAAATAGTTGTTTGTGAAAAACTTCCTTGTCAAAACTTTGTTTGTGACACACAAATTCAAATACCCCGTTTACTTGGGGGCTTCCTTTATGAAGCCTTTCATCTTGCATATGATTATACTTGTATGGATTCGTTCCTTGTTCGTGTATTACGCCACAATATGCACCATGTTGACTTAAGTGTTCCGCAAGCTGGGTTGCCTTGCTCCTGTGTTTACCCCTACGTTCCCAATTGTTCAGCTAGGGAGTAAAGGGAGCACCTCTGCGATTGTCACGATTGGGTCATCCGAGCTCGGACCTCAGACTGGGTGAAGCCGAAAGCTAGCACTCTTATTGTTTTCAATCATGGTCGGCACACAACGGAACTCACGAGTACAAAAAAATCTATTGCACAAGTCTCATAGTAGCAATGAGCAACCGAAGAAAGGTATCAGTGGGGGTACTATTTTCTTCGAAGATGCTTCTTACACTTCGTCAGTAATATAGCATAAGTTCCCTGAGCGCGCTTTGTCTGTTACAGCCTTATGGCCTGATTGCCTGGTTATTGGAAACACCGTCGATATTCTACACAGGTGGAGTACATAACACTTTTCGGCCCTTGACCGAAGAGGGAGAAGCCGACGGTCGGTTAAGACACGTTTAAAGTTCGGGTGAACACATATATGATATTAGTACTTCGGTACAGACAATCATTGTACATAAAATTCTTTTACCCAAATCACTTGGGGGCTCTTAAATTAGCATGAGCTGTTTTATAATAAGTGTTCTTCTTCTTTGTCGTTGCAAAGTCTTTTTCTATCACTCCTTTTTTCGACACGAGTGTGTGGTCAATAGCTGGGGAGCCTAATTCATCTCTCAAAGCCGCTAGAGTTTAGTTTGCTAAACTGGCCTAACGAGAAGTACTCCTCCTTCGGGATAGGAGGTTGAAGCCGTAGGCTGACCCGCTTGAAGTCTTGAGAGAGGATGTGTCATGTTAAAGCACGACAGAAGCACATTTTTTTTCTAGGACCAATTTTCGGATTGGCACCGAATACTCGATCTAGGTCGGACGTCAAGTTTTTACTGAAGTTTTTTGGTTTTCCAAGCCTATGGCACTTTTAAACATTTGTGTGTTTCCAGCATAAGTCTCGCAGTGCAACGCCGGACACCTTTAGAGATTCGGCAAAACCATTCTCGGATATTGCTATATATGCATCGGTTTCGAATTGTGTCTTTGGTCAATAGTTGGGTTGCCCGGCTCCTAACTTGCCTCCTACGTTCTGCTTTATTCCTCTAGGTGTGCAAAGGGAGAACCACTGCGATTGTGCTTCCAGCTCACATGGTTAAGCATCTCAGTGGAGAAAGCCGAAAACTGACTGTCACAATAAGCGTAAACTGGTGAGCGATCCGATGTCTATGTTAAATGATGGGCCGTTCATAACATTGGCCGAAGTGTTTACGGCTTGACCTCGGTTGTCGCCGAACACTAACCGGAGGCTCGTAGCTAGCTTCCCCGGTTTAAAGCTCCTATGACTAAGTGAAAGTTATAAAGCCCGCATATCTGATTGCCTCATTTCCGCTAACACACCCGCCTTCGGGCACCGAGACGTCGGCTAAGGTTGTCTTGTTCTTGTGGAAACACCATGCGTAGTATCTACAAAGGGGTAGAGGCCGACGATGGGCCACTTTCAACTGATAAACGGTCGCAATGGAGTCAAAATAAACATATCATCGGCATTTGTATTTAATATACAAGGGCCGCCTTCCGTAATCATCATTATAAAGCCATAAATATGCATCAATTTGACTTAAGATTTTGGCCAAGCTGGGTTGCCTGGCTCCTGTGCTTACCCCTACGTTCCCGATTGTTCGGTAAATGGAGCACCTCTGTGATTGTTACTACCGGGTCATCCGAGTTAGTACCTCAGACTGGGTGAAGCCGAAAGCTAGCGATTTTAAAGGATCACATTGGTCGGCAACGACGGAAGTGACAATTTTGGTTCATTAATACCATAGAGTTCGGGAACTTTCCCCGAAGTAAATCCTCAATATTTTCCTCCCACATTGATCGGAGGTGAGTTTTCATGATCATGATAAGCATGAAGACCCAAAGAAAGGAACCGATAGCGGGACTATTTTCTTTGGAAGATGTTTCTTACGTTAAAACGTAATATAAAATATCTCTCCGTGTACCTTTGTTAATAAAACCGTATGACCGGATTGCCTTGTTTGCCGTAAAACTTTGCCCTTGTAAAGGCTTTATAAAGTAGGACAAACACTCCCCAGCTACTGGCTGAGGAGATTGAAGCCGATGGTCGGTCAACAAAGTTTTGTACAATGCGGATCCGAGCATTAATGATGTAAAGTACTTGGATACATAGAATCATTACACATAATTTGTGATTTTACTCTGGATATCAATCCTTAATCGGCCACCTGTGCCCACATTAAGGCTCGGTGGCTACTGGGCTTTGCGCTCATTATTTACTAATATTAAAGGGGCACATCGATCCCCTGATCTGGTGTTGCCACCCGACCAGTGTCTCAGGGGCTACTGCATTGGCAATCCAGTGCAGAAAATTTAAGTGCAATATAGTTTTCGAGGAGATTATGATCCTCAGGTTGGTCGGCCGCACCCAACCTGAGTCTCGAGGACATTGCACACCGCTTTTTGTGCCCCGGAGTATTTTGCTGAGCTAGGAGTTGATCCTCAGGCCAATTTTCCGAATCAACCTGAGTCTCAGGGGCTACTGGGATCAGCGGTCTTATGTCATCCTTCAAGTGCATCTCGGGTTTTAGACCGATACACACCTTGAGGGCTACTGGCTATATATCTCGGGAGAGAACAAATTGCACCAATCAAAAATATTGACAAAAAATCGGCCCCGCAGTCGGGGTGGTGCACCACCTCGGAAGAAGTCCGGCATAAAGCTCGGGCGCCAGTGGATGGCTCCATAGAGGGCATTTCCGGCATTAAGCTCGGCTAAACTCCTTCAAATTTTTTGAACCAAGGTGATCTATGACACCTCGGATATAGTCCGGCGTTGGAGCTTGGACATAGTCCGGCGTTGGAGCTCGGATACAGTCCGACGCTGGAGCTCGGATGCAGTTCGGCGTTGGTGCTCGGCTGCAAAACATACCTTAAATACAGTCTGGCGTTGGCGCTCGGACGCAAGAGGACACTGCCGCCCGAGAACAACTTCAAACCCGAGGGGTGGCATAAAAATAACAAGGCATTGATAAAGGCCGAAGACTTAAAGGGCTCCTCAGATACCCGACGTGTGAAATCTTCAAATTTAGCTCGGCGATCCTCAAGATCGAAGATGGGAAGATTTGTTGAACCAGTTTTCAAGACCAACGACCGAAGATGAAGAACAGTTCGGAAGAATCGAGGAGCGTCCCCAACTTGAAGACCGGTTCATGGGGCTACTGACGGTGTCTTGGACTAGGGGGTACTCACCACGTCGTCTCCTGATCAGTTAGATTGGGCCGAGGACCCCCATGGCCGTATACTCATGGGCCAGTTTGGACAACCGATGTATACATGAGGAAGATTCCACAAGACTTGGTGATCAAGATAAGGACTCCTCCCCACCGGCGTATTCGACTAGGACTCTTGTTATCCTAGGCCTCTGGTGCATTATATAAACCGAGGCTAGGCTAGTTGATAGATATATGCTAGATCATTATGACATTACTCATCATACCCTTAGGTCTTAGACCACAACATATGATCTCGAGGTAGATCAACTCTTGTAACCCTATATTCATCAAGATCAATCAAGCAGGAAGTAGGGTATTACCTCCATTAAGAGGGCCCGAACCTGGGTAAACATCGTGTCCCCTGTCTCCTGTTACCCACCGATCCTAGATGCGCAGTTCGGGACCCCCTACCCGAGATCCGCCTGTTTTGACACCGACAACGAGTCCCTGTGATCACAGCTGCAATGGTCGTCGAGCTCCATAAAATATACACATGGAACTGGTTGATGAATGAAGATTTCAACACGCTGGCTAATGCACAAGAGTTCATAGAGGGAGGTGTCAAAACCGCCAACAAGAAGTACAAGTGATCACGTGATGCTCCATACCGCATGCCCACCTTACATTCTGTGGCTGAGGAATGTAAGGTATCACCTTGTTCTTTAAAACTATGTCTGTGTGCTATGTTATGACTGCATCCCCTGTAGTCTAGTATATAGTGGTGGTGTGTGAGTGCCATTGAATATTTGTAATATATGCGTGGATCTGAACCTACTTAGGTGTGACAACAACTACGTTTATGTTCACTACTATTATGTGTTTGTGGTTGTGAGTACCAGTTGGGTGTTTGAATGCGTCTATGATGCCTGAAACATGGCAAATATAGTTGATCAGGCACGGTTAGTGAAAGTAATCGTTCCGTTTTTTGTTTTTGGGTTTTTTGCATTGATAACTGTATCGGTTAGCATGGTAGTTCATAAGCAACCGTTCTCTTGTGTTTTTGCATGTGATCGTTTCAACTAGTTCGTTCAGAGTATGTATACAATATAATATGTGGGGAAAAAATGTGTGGACTGAAAACAGAAATCTACACGATGGCAAATTCAGTAGCAATTACATGGCAGATTCGATGGAAGTTGCATGGCAGATTTAGTAGCACCTACGTGGCAATTTTAGTCATGCATACATGGCATTTTCTTCAAATTCTGTTGTCCACCAACAGTCATTCTCGCATTTTTAAAATCTTGACCATCTACTTTACAAAATTGTCACCAATACCTAAGTTACAATCCTCCATAGTTGCTTACATATTGCCCGTCCCTTTCTTTGTTTTCTTGTGCTTTGCTTGAATTTCCAACCCCGATTTGTATCTCACCTCTTTTGGACGCCCTTTTGTGAAGGAACAGGGTGGGTTCCTGACCTGGGTTTGCGTGCTTGTTGTTCCAGACCCTACCTTCGAGCTTCAGATGATGGACCCGTGGACGAAGGCACACTTGAGGTGCGGGGGAACCTGTGTAAGGCTTCTTCAGCCTTCCTCTTTTTGATCTCATCAAGCTCTCTTTTCAGGGCCTTCCTGTGTTTTTCTGCCACCCTCGCTGTCTCATCACTCTTGCATGCTTCATCTATTAGTTCAACATAGTTCTTGGTCAACACAACATGCCTCACGGCGTCCATGGTTGCCTCTGGTCTGTCATCATGCACAACCAAAACTGCATTTGATGTTTGTGGCCCCAACGCATAGTCAGCGTCCCAAGTCTATCACCATCATATGAAATGGCGGGGCAATCGCGTGACCGCATGCATGTCCATTATTTTGAGTATGTGACAGCACACAATTCCGTCCCGTTTGAATTTGCAGCATTGGCAGTAGTATTCGCCTTCGTTTATCGATGCCTTGACAAAGTAGTTTCTTCCCTTGTCCGGGTCTTCAGGTTCTGAATCGGACATGCCCATTAGAGAACACACCTTGAACGTATGTTCGTCAAGCTGGTAAGCTGTGTACATGCTGGCACGCTTTATTTCTTCCTGGAATCTGCATGTTTTTCTGCTCGTTAAACTCTTATATGATGTTTTTAGCACCTTATGTTGAGGTAGGTCACAACATAGCAAACGTATTAAAATCAATGATGGCGTGGAAAGCCCTTTTTCCCGCATTTTTTTGGATTCTTTGTTTCCACAGGGCAACTGCATGACATTTAACATGGCAATTGCATAACATTTAACATGGCAAATGCAGTTTATCTAACATGGCAACTGCAGTTCGTTTAACATGGCAAATGCAGTTTTGTCTCACATGGCAACTACATATCATTTCACATGGCAACTACAGTTCATCACACATGGCAACTACAGATCAATACGCATGGCAACTATAGTTCATTTCACATGGCAACTACAGTTTATGCTTATAATGTACTCAGTGGCTATTTTCAATAGATCAGCATGTCAAAAAGTTGGCAACTACATTGCATTCTACATGGCAACTACTATCTTCATGGTAGTCCAAATAAGACAGTAAGATAACCCACTTACTTGTTAAAAATCTTGTTGGTGTATATCTTGCTCATCTGCCTCTCCATCGATAAATATGTTAGCAATTTAGGCTGCTTGAGCGCGGTGTTTGCTTCTTGTTGTAGCTCAGATCCCAGTCTTTTCTGTTGCAAAGCTGTGTATTGCTTGGCATACTGCAGCAATGAGTTGCCAGGGCTCACGTACCACTTCAAAACAACATTGAACCCCTCGCAGCGTTGAGTAGTCTGCAGAAATGGAAAGAAGCACTGCATAAAGTAGGCCGGCACCCAGTACATTCGCTTCTCCCATAGGCTAGTAAGTGTCTCGTTGTCCTGGACTTGGTATGTTTCAATCATAGCCGTCCAGTTCCCCAAACTCCTCCACCATCAAGCTATGGTCCACGCACAACTCGAATGCCTTGTGTAGCTCTGGACGGTCAGCAAAGAATCGTCCTAACGTCTCTTCAGCCTTCTTAATAATATGCCACCTGCAGTGCCTGTGCACTACCAACAGAAAGACCTCCTCTATGCCTGCACGCATGCTAAAATCCTGGTCTGTTATTAGGTTCATCGGAGCAAGTCCACCCATGCACTCCAAGAAGGTTTTGAACAGCCAAGTGTAACCATCAGTATCTTCGTTCCGAACGAGTCCGCAACCGAACTGCAATGACTGATTGTGGTTATTTATTCCTATGAATGGAGTGTAGGGCATCTTGTACATATTAGTGAGATATTGTTGCGTCGAACGAAATGCAATCACGGAAATGTTTGTAGGCTCTTCTTGCAGCACCATCCACCCAATACATGTTTCTGACATGGTCCTCATCGTCCAATCTTATCCCGTAGAAGAAATCAGTATCTGCTTTTGCTTTCTCTTCGAAGTAGGCTATTGTGTCTTCTATGTCAACCAACCTGCTCTCTCTACGGTACTTTGCCTTTAGGTTTGTGACGTCTGCTGGTATGTAGGGCATGCTACTCAGATTACCATCTCCGTTGTGGATCGGGGACAGTATTTGGACCATTCTTGATGGACCGACATTACAATCATGTAGCAACTTTATGAATTTCTTCTCGAGGGGGCTGAATCCTCTGTGGGCGCTCAGAAATTTTACCAGGTCAAACTTCTTTATGAGTTCGTGGTTGTGTTCGTTGAAATATTCGGTGACCACCCACCATGCTCCACTTGCGTTTAGCTTACACAGGACAGGGCATTCCTGATGTCTACTACACAACCTTCTTCTTGTAGACATTGTTGGGCCTCCAAGTGCAGAGGTTTGTAGGACAGTAGCAAATTTCCCTCAAGTGGATGACCTAAGGTTTATCAATCCGTGGGAGGCGTAGGATGAAGATGGTCTCTCTCAAGCAACCCTGCAACCAAATAACAAAGAGTCTCTTGTGTCCCCAACACACCCAATACAATGGTAAATTGTATAGGTGCACTAGTTCGGCGAAGAGATGGTGATACGAGTGCAATATGGATGGTAGATATAGGTTTTTGTAATCTAAAAATATAAAAACAGCAAGGTAACAAGTGGTAAAAGTGAGCGTAAACAACATTGCAATGCTAGGAAACAAGGCCTAAGGTTCATACTTTCACTAGTGCAAGTTCTCTCAACAATAATAACATAATTGGATCATATAACTATCCCTCAACATGCAACAAAGAGTCACTCCAAAGTCACTAATAGCGGAGAACAAACGAAGAGATTATGGTAGGGTACGAAACCACCTCAAAGTTATTCTTTCCGATCAATCCATTGGGCTATTCCTATAAGTGTCACAAACAACCCTAGAGTTCGTAGTAAAATAACACCTTAAGACACACATCAACCAAAACCCTAATGTCACCTAGATACTCCAATGTCACCTCAAGTATCCGTGGGTACGATTATACAATATGCATCACACAATCTCAGATTCATCTATTCAACCAACAGAAAGAACTTCAAAGAGTGCCCCAAAGTTTCTACCGGAGATTCAAGACAAAAACGTGTGCCAACCACTATGCATAGGTTCATGGGCGGAACCCGCAAGTTGATCACCAAAACATACATCAAGTGGATCACGTGATATCCCATTGTCACCACAGATACGCACATGCAAGACATACATCAAGTGTTCTCGAATCCTTAAAGACTCAATCCGATAAGATAACTTCAAAGGGAAAACTCAATCCATTACAAGAGAGTAGAGGGGGAGAAACATCATAACATCCAACTATAATAGCAAAGCTCGCGATACATCAAGATCGTGCGAAATCAAGAACACGAGAGAGAGAGAGATCAAACACATAGCTACTGGTACACGCCCTCAGCCCCGAGGGTGAACTACTCCCTCCTCGTCATGGAGAGCGCCGAGATGATGAAGATGGCCACCGGTGAGGGATCCCCCCTCCTGCAGGGTGCCGGAATAGGGCCCCGATTGGTTTTTGGTGGCTACAGAGGCTTGTAGCGGCGGAACTCCCGATCTCTTCTGTTCCCCGATGGTTTTAGTGTATATTGGTATATATAGGAGGAAGAAATACGTCAGGGGAGCCACGAGGGGCCCACGAGGGTGGAGGGCGCGCCCCCCTGCCTCGTGCCTTCCCCGTTGCTTCCCTTACGTATACTCCAAGTCTCCTGGATTGCTTCCGTTCCAAAAATAACTCTCCCGAAGGTTTCATTCCGTTTGGACTCCGTTTGATATTCCTTTTTTGCGAAACACTGTAACAAGGAGAAAAACAGAAACTGGCACTGGGCTCTGGGTTAATAGGTTAGTCCCAAAAATAATATAAAAGTGTAAAATAAAGCCCATAAACATCCAAAACAGATAATATAATAGCATGGAACAATCAAAAATTATAAATACGTTGGAGACGTATCAGCATCCCCAAGCTTAATTCCTGCTCGTCCTCGAGTAGATAAATGATAAAAACAGAATTTTTGATGTGGAATGTTACCTAACATATTTATCAATGTAATCTTCTTTATTGTGGCAAGAATATTCAGATCCATAAGATTCAAAACAAAAGTTTAATATTGACATGAAAACAATAATACTTCAAGCATACTAACAAAGCAATCATGTCTTCTCAAAATAACATGGCCAAAGCAAGCTATCCCTACAAAATCATATAGTCTAGTTATGCTCTATCTTCGTCACACAAAAATATTTAAATCATGCACAACCCCAATGACAAGCCAAGCAATTGTTTCATACTTTTGATGTTCTCAAACTTTTTCAATCTTTACGCAATACATGAGCGTGAGCCATGGACATAGCACTATAGGTGGAATAGAATGGTGGTTGTGGAGAAGACAAAAAGGAGAAGATAGTCTCGGTGTATCAACGGGCTATGGAGACGCCCATCAATAGATATCAATGTGAGTGAGTAGGGATTTCCATGCAACGGATGCACTAGAGCTATAAGTGTATGAAAGCTCAACAAAAGAAACTAAGTGGGTGTGCATCCAACTCGCTTGCTCACGAAGACCTAGGGCAATTTGAGGAAGCCCATCATTGGAATATACAAGCCAAGTTCTATAATCTAAAATTCCCACTAGTATATGAAAGTGATATCATAGGAGACTCTCTATCATGAAGATCATGGTGCTACTTTGAAGCACAAGTGTGGTAAAAGGATAGTAACATTGTCCCTTCTCTCTTTTTCTCTTTTTTTGGGCCTTCTTTTTTTATGGCCTTTCTTTTTTCTCTTTTTTTTTTAATTTTTCATCCGGAGTCTCATCCCGACTTGTGGGGGAATCATAGTCTCCATCATCCTTTCCTCATTGGGACAATTACAACTCAAGAATTACAACTCGATTCTTAGAACAAAATATGACTCTATATGAATGCCTCCGGCGGTGTACCGGGATGTGCAATGACTCATGAGTGACATGTATGAAAGAATTATGAACTGTGGCTTTGCCACAAATACAATGTCAACTACATGATCATGCAAAGCAATATGACAATGATGAACGTGTCATAATAAACGGAACGGTGGAAAGTTGCATGGCAATATATCTAGGAATGGCTATGGAAATTCCATAATAGGTAGGTATGGTGGCTGTTTTGAGGAAGGTATATGGTGGGTGTATGATACCGGCGAAAGGTGCGCGGTATTAGAGAGGCTAGCAATGGTGGAAGGGTGAGAGTGCGTATAATCCATGGACTCAACATTAGTCATAAAGAACTCACATACTTATTGCAAAAATCTATTAGTTATCGAAATAAAGTACTACGCGCATGCTCCTAGGGGGATAGATTGGTAGGAAAAGACCATCGCTCGTCCCCGACCGCCACTCATAAGGAAGACAATCAATAAATAAATCATGCTCCGACTTCATCACATAACAGTTCACCATACGTGCATGCTACGGGAATCACAAACTTTAACACAAGTATTTTTCAAATTCATAACCACTCAACTAGCATGACTCTAATATCACCATCTTCATATCTCAAAACAATCATAAAGAATCAAACTTCTCATAGTATTCAATGCACTCTATATGAAAGTTTTTATTATATCCCTCTTGGATGCCCATCATATTAGGACTAAATTCATAACCAAAGCAAATTACCATGCTGTTTAGGACTCTCAAAATAATATAAGTGAAGCATGAGAGTTCAATAATTTCTACAAAATAAATCCACCGCCGTGCTCTAAAAGATATAAGTGAAGCACTAGAGCAATAACACACTACTCCGAAAGATATAAGTGAAGATCAATGGGTAGTCGAATAATTGTGCAACTATGTGAAGACTCTCTACATTTAGTAATTTCAGATCTTGGTACTTTATTCCAACAGCAAGCAAAGCTAAAGGAAATAAAATGACGCTCCAAGCAAAACACATATCATGTGGTGAATAAAAATATAGCTCCAAGTAAAGTTACCGATGAACGAAGACGAAAGAGGGGATGCCATCCGGGGCATCCCCAAGCTTAGGCTCTTGGTTGTCCTTGAATATTACCTTGTGGTTCCTTGGGCATCCCCAAGCTTAGGCTCTTTCCACTCCTTATTCCATAGCCCATCAATTCTTTACCCAAAACTTGAAAACTTCACAACACAAAACTTAACAGAAAATCTCGTAAGCTCCGTTAGCGAAAGAAAACAAAATACCACTTTAAGGTACTATAATGAACTCATTATTTATTTGTATTGGTGTTAAAGCTACTTTATTCCAACTTATCTATGGTTTATAAACTATTTTACTGGCCATAGAGTCATCAAAATAAGCAAACAACACACGAAAAACAGAATCTGTCAAAAACAGAACAGTCTGTAGTAATCTGTAACTAACAAAAACTTCTGGAACTCAAAAAATTCTAAAATAAATTGGTGGACCTGAGGAATTTGTCTAGTAATCATCTGCAAATAGAATCAACTAAATAGCACTCTCCAGTAAAAAAATTTAGCTAATCTCATGAGCGTTAAGGTTTCTGTTTTTTACAGCATGATCATAAATACTTCACCCAAGTCTTCCCAAAGGTTCTACTTGGCACAAACACTAATTAAAACACAAAACCACATCTAAACAGAAGCTAGATGGATTATTTATTCCTAAACAGAACCAAAAAAACAAGAAACTAAAATAAAATTGGGTTGCCTCCCAACAAGCGCTATCGTTTAACGCCCCTAGCTAGGCATGATGATTTCAATGATGCTCACATAAAAGATAAGAATTGAAACATAAAGAGAGCATCATGAAGAATATGACTAGCACATTTAAGTCTAACCCACTTCCTATGCATAGGGATTTTGTGAGCAAACAACTTATGGGAACAATAATCAACTAGCATAGGAAGGCCAAACAAGCATAACTTCAAAATTTTAAGCACATAGAGAGGAAACATGATATTATTGCAATTCCTATAAGCATATATTCCTCCCTCATAATAATTTTCAGTAGCATCATGAATGAATTCAACAATATAACCAGCACCTAAAGCATTCTTTTCATGATCTACAAGCATAGAAAATTTACTACTCTCTACATAAGCAAAATTCTTCTCATTCGGGATAGTGGGAGTATCATAAGAAACTCGAATACTATAAATTGTTTCCATATTAAAAGAGTAATGTTCAGAAAAATGGTAATCATAATCATGAGAAGTTTTATAAATATAATCATCACTACTTTTTATAGCATAAGTTTCATCACAATAATCATCATAAGTAGCAACTTTGTTCTCATCATAATCGATTGAAACCTCTTCCAAGATAGTGGACTCATCACTAAATAAAGTCATGACCTCTCCAAATCCACTTTCATAAATATTATAAGATTCAACATCCTCCAAAATAGTGGTATCATTACTTCCTAAAGTTGACACTCTTCCAAACCCACTTTCATCACTATAATCATCATAGGTAGAAGGCATGCTATCATCATAACAACTTTGCATATCAAAACTTGGGAGGCTAAAAATATCATCTTCATTAAACGTAGCATCCCCAAGCTTGGGACAAACATTAATTTCAGCAAATATATTCTCAAATATGTCATTCTCATCAAACATAGCTTCCCCAAGCTTGGGCCTTTTCATATCATAAGCATAATCACTCTCATCATTAATAGTATGGATAGCACCAATAGTATAGCAATTATCATATTCTTCCAAGCAAGTGCCAAAAAGATTTTCAAGATCATAAGAAGTATTATTATCTTCCCAATCATAATCATCGCAACAAGCAATAGGCATAATGAGATCATCATCAAGTGCATCATCTTCCACAATTATTTTTGATTCATTTTCATGAGGCACAACAATAATAGGAGCAACATTATTTGGGAGAGATATCTTTTTACCTCTCTTCCTTTTTCTTTTCTTCTTCTTCACCACATCATGTGTGGGTTCAACCCTCTTTTGGGAGCTCCTTATTAATGAGATTGGTTGATTAGAAGGCTCCTCCTCGTTACCTGATTCATCATAAGAAATAATAGGAGGATATTGGGAAGTCTCTTCCCTTTCATTAGTATTTTCTTCATCTTCTATTTGTTTTCTTTTCTTTATGTAGTTGGAAATATAAGGATTTTCAATGCAATTCACCGCACAATACATATAAATTTCTTCTAGATCAAAATGAAGAACTCTATCAAGGGCAAATTCTGGAATGACCTTAGTTATACGTTTCATTTCTTCATAACCCAAGAGCAAACTAAGTTCATTATGATGTGCAAGGTAAATCAAGTCATCGCAATTTTTGGACACGATATGATCATGAAACAATTTGCATTGGGTACTGAAATGATCATGTTCATTGCAAAGTTCACAAGTACGGCTAAGAAAATTTAAATTTTTAGCACAAACATCTAGCCTTTCTTGCAACAATTTAGTTTCTAAATGCTTATGCCTCTTGAAATATCTATCTTCCCTATTTGGTGTGTACTTGCAAACCCAATACACTCCACAAAAATCGACATGCTTATAAGAGATATTTTCATCATGACTAGTGCAATCATCATTAGTACTATGGATATTCAAGGAGTTCATACTAACAACATTGCAATCATGCTCATCATTCAAAGATTTAGTGCCAAACATTTTAATGCATTCTTCTTCTAACACTTTGGCACAATTTTCCTTTCCATCATACGGACGAAAGATATTAAAAAGATGAAGCATATGAGGCAAACTCAATTCCATTTTTTTGTAGTTTTCTTTTATAAACTAAACTAGTGATAAAACAAGAAACTAAAAGATTCGATTGCAAGATCTAAAGATATACCTTCAAGCACTCACCTCCCCGGCAACGGCGCCAGAAAAGAGCTTAGTTGACAGGGTGTGAGTGCCGCTTACCTAGCCTCCCCGGCAACGGCGCCAGAAAAGAGCTTGATGTCTACTACACAACCTTCTTCTTGTAGACGTTGTTGGGCCTCCAAGTGCAGAGGTTTGTAGGACAGTAGCAAATTTCCCTCAAGTGGATGACCTAAGGTTTATCAATCCGTGGGAGGCGTAGGATGAAGATGGTCTCTCTCAAGCAACCCTGCAACCAAATAACAAAGAGTCTCTTGTGTCCCCAACACACCCAATACAATGGTAAATTGTATAGGTGCACTAGTTCGGCGAAGAGATGGTGATACAAGTGCAATATGGATGGTAGATATAGGTTTTTGTAATCTAAAAATATAAAAACAGCAAGGTAACAAGTGGTAAAAGTGAGCGTAAACGGTATTGCAATGCTAGGAAACAAGGCCTAAGGTTCGTACTTTCACTAGTGCAAGTTCTCTCAACAATAATAACATAATTGGATCATATAACTATCCCTCAACATGCAACAAAGAGTCACTCCAAAGTCACTAATAGCGGAGAACAAACGAAGAGATTATGGTAGGGTACGAAACCACCTCAAAGTTATTATTTCCGATCAATCCATTAGGCTATTCCTATAAGTGTCACAAACAGCCCTAGAGTTCGTAGTAAAATAACACCTTAAGACACACATCAACCAAAACCCTAATGTCACCTAGATACTCCAATGTCACCTCAAGTATCCGTGGGTATGATTATACGATATGCATCACACAATTTCAGATTCATCTATTCAACCAACACAAAGAACTTCAAAGAGTGCCCCAAAGTTTCTACCGGAGAGTCAAGACGAAAACGTGTGCCAACCACTATGCATAGGTTCATAGGTGGAACCTGCAAGTTGATCACCAAAACATACATCAAGTGGATCACGTGATATCCCATTGTCACCACAGGTACGCACATGCAAGACATACATCAAGTGTTCTCAAATCCTTAAAGACTCAATCCGATAAGATAACTTCAAAGGGAAAACTCAATCCATTACAAGAGAGTAGAGGGGGAGAAACATCATAACATCCAACTATAATAGCAAAGCTCGCGATACATCAAGATTGTGCCAAATCAAGAACACGAGAGAGAGAGAGAGAGATCAAACACATAGCTACTGGTACACACCCTCAGCCCCAAGGGTGAACTACTCCCTCCTCGTCATGGAGAGCGCCGATATGATGAAGATGGCCACCGGTGAGGGATCCCCCCTCCGGCAGGGTGCCGAAACAGGGTCCTGATTGGTTTTTGGTGGCTACAGAGGCTTGCGGCGGCGGAACTCCCGATCTCTTCTGTTCCCCGATGGTTTAGGGTTTATTGGTATATATAGGAGGAAGAAATACGTCAGGGGAGCCACGAGGGGCCCACGAGGGTGGAGGGCGCGCCCCCTGCTTCGTGCCTTCCTTGTTGCTTCCCTTACGTATACTCCAAGTCTTCTGGATTGCTTCCGTTCCAAAAATAACTCTCCCGAAGGTTTCATTCCGTTTGGACTCCGTTTGATATTCCTTTTCTGTGAAACACTGAAACAAGGAGAAAAACAGAAACTGGCACTGGGCTCTGGGTTAATAGGTTAGTCCCAAAAATAATATAAAAGTGTAAAATAAAGCCCATAAACATCCAAAACAGATAATATAATAGCATGGAACAGTAAAAAATTATAGATACGTTGGAGACGTATCAATTCCGTCTTGAGAACGATGCCTCTCTTTCATTCCGGCATGACAGGCACAACACCTTTACCCTTCTTGTTCCTACGTGCCTTGTAGCACCTTATCTCGCCTCTGCTGTACTCGTTAGTTTTTTTATTTTCCTATGGTATTCCGTGTTCACCGCAAACCCATGGAACATTGCATATCTCTGGTAGTATTCCTTGGCATCTTCAAACGAACCAAATCTCTGCCCAACATATGGTGGTTGAGGTATCATGATTTCCGATTGCCCATCTTCTTCCTCCCCTTGCGCTTCGTCATCTGTTTCATCATTCACTTCTGTATTGGCAGCTGTTTCATCTGCTTGAGTGTTGCTTGTGCTGGTGTGCACAAGTGTGCTTGTCATCATTGCTACAATGATTGCCAGTTCCGACACTGATTCTGCATTGTTTGTGGCAGCATTGGTGACTTGTTCATGGAACGCTCCTTCTGTGTGCTCCGAGGTTCCTGCAGTAGATGTCCCCACGCCGCTGTTGATTGTAGTTGAAGCTCCTGCCAAAAAAAACAGGTACGTGTGTAAGCAGTATTGCTTGAATGGCAGGTTTATCGTAATGGACTATAGCAACTGCATCTGATTTGGCATGATATCATTCATACAGCAAGCCATGGCATCTGCATCTGGCCATGCATGGCAACTGCAGTTTTTCAGCCATGGCAGCTACAGTTCAACAAACATGGCAGCTACTGTTGCCAAGACATGGCAACCAACATCTTTAACATCAAAACTTGCATTCTAGGTACGAGCCCACTAGGAAAATGGAGTTAACCACGAATGGCATACACACGCAGACAGTAATTGACAAATCCTGAAGACCATAGACGACTATTGCACGTATCCACTTGGTAGCATTTTGTTGTTTGCCGCCACCACCGTGACAAATCCACTTTCCCCCATGCTTTTCCACAAAAGCAAATGCACTATTGTTTGTTGTTTCACATATTTTACCTTGTTGTGTCGCACGTGCTAATCGAAGCTGGTCTGTCACTTCAATTTGTTGTGCTCTATCTGCAATAGCGATGGCCTGTAACGATGAAGCTTGCCATGATACCTTTGCTGCTGTGGTTCCACCATAACAACCTGTGAGTATGAGCAGTTGGTCAATCATGGCAACCGTAGTTTCTACAATATGGCACATGTAGTGGTTCAACCTTGGCAAGCAGATTTGTTCACACTTGGCATCCAGAGTTGTTCAGACATGGCAACCACAGTTGATTAGACATGGCAACTACAGTTGTCCATACATGGCAACTGCAGTTGACCAGACACGGCAACTGCAGTTGACCAGACACGGCAACTGCAGTTGACCAGACATGGCAACTGCGTTTTGTCTTGACACCGCGTAAACACCAATGTCACTGAGGGAGTCCTGGATTAAGGGGTCCTCGGGCATCCGGCCTGTTGAACATGGGCCGGACTAATGGGTTGTGAAGATACAAGACCGAAGACTCTCTCCCGTGTCCGGATGGGACTCTCCTTGGCGTGGAAGGCAAGCTTGGCGACCAAATATGAAGATTCATTTCTCTGTAACCGGCTTTGTACAACCCTAGTCCCCTCCGGTGTCTATATAAACCGGAGGGCTTAGTCCGGATAGAGATATAGTCATACAGGCTAGACTTCTAGGGTTTTAGCCATAACGATCTCTGGTAGATCAACTCTTGTAATACTCATATTCATCAAGATCAATCAAGCAGGAAGTAGGGTATTACCTCCATAGAGAGGGCCCGAACCTGGGTAAACATTGTGTCCACTGTCTCCTGTTACCATCGACCTTAGACGCACAGTTCGGGACCCCCTACCCGAGATCCGCCGGTTTTGACATCGACATTGGTGCTTTCATTGAGAGTTCCACTGTGCCGTCCCCAATAAGGTTTGATGGCTCCTTCAATCATCCACAACAATGCTGTCCAAGGAGAGGTCTTCCTCCCCGGACAGATCTTCGTGTTCGGCGGCTTCGCACTGCGGGCAAACTCGCTTGGCCATCTGGAGCAGATTGATAGCTACGCCCCTGGCCGTCAGGTCGGATTCGGGAGCTTGAACTACGTCGTGGATATCCGCGGAGACTTGATCTTTGACGGATTCTAGACCACGCCAGTCGCTCCCCGTTGCCACGATAAACATGACTTAAATCTGTCATCGGGCCATGCCCAGGAAATTGCACCTGCAACTGCTCTGGCCTTAGATCCGGAGCAGATCGCGCCATCCGAGGACGGGAAGCTCAACCCCGCCACGGAAGCCACAGATTCCGCGGCGTTGGAGCCGCACGCAGACCTAACCTCGGGTGATGTCTGTGTCACCGGAACCTCGGACTCGTTTCTGGCTATAAGTTTTGAACCATGTGCGTCCGTGTATGTCGAGCAGGATCGATCATCGATCGCCGAATTCAGCGCCGCGGACATCTTCCGGCACTCGCCTTTAGGCGATGTGCTGAACTCATTAAAGAATCTATCCCTAGCGGGGGACTCTCAGCCGAATTATATCCGGTTTGAACTGGAGGCTGATGATGGAGAATTTCGTTTCCCACCCACTGCCCACTTCATAGCCACTGTCGAAGACCTAACCGACACGCTCGATTATGACTCCGAAGACATCGACGGTATGGAAGATGATGCCGGAGAAGAGGAGGCCCAAAACCCGCCGTTCACCGGACGATGGACGGCCACTTCCTCATATGACATATACATGGTGGAGGCACCAAAAGATAATAGCGGCGATGACAAGGAAAACCCAGTTGAGGATGACCCTCCTAAGACACAACCAAAGGACCGGCGTCAGCGGGGCCGCTCTAAATCCCGCAGCAGCAAGGATAGCAACACCGGCACAGGAGACGATAACACTCCGGGCGGTGCCGAAGACAGAGAAGATCCCCATGAACAAACGGCCGAATAGGACGATCGGGAAGATGGGCAAGTTAGCCCTGATGAACAGGCCATAAACGACGACTCAGAGGGCAGTACTTATCTTCCACCCTTCGAGGATGAGGTGAGCCCTGGCAACGAAGATTTTATCGTGCCTGAGGAACCTCTTGAGAAGGAGCGCTTTAAGCGCCAGCTAATAGCCACTGCAAGGAGTCTGAAAAAGAAGCAGCAGCATCTTCAAGCTGACCAAGATCTTCTCAACGACAGATGGACTGATGTCCTAGCAGCCGAAGAATACGGCCTTAAGCGCCCATCCAAAAGTTACCCGAAGCACAAATTGCTACCTCAATTTGATGATTAGGCACCGGAGCCCGTACCATCATCGTGCAATGCGGCTGACCGACCACCACGCGGTCGGGATAAAGCGGCAACTCAAGCCGAACACCAGCCCGCCCCGCCTCGCCGTAAGGGCAGAGATAAAGCAGCTCGGGGTTATACATATGACCTTCGGTAGGACCTGGACAGTAGAGCAGGACATGCCAGATCGATCTACGGATCACGAGGACGTACCCCGACACGTGACGACGGCTATCTATTCACGCCCGGGCCGAAAACCGCAGACGGACTCCATCCGAGCTACGTCGCGACGTGGCCCGATATAGAGGTGCCGCACACCCCCTTTGCTTCACTGACAAAGTAATGGATCATGAATTCCCAAAAGGGTTTAAACCCGTAAATATCGAATCATACGATGGAACAACGGATCCTGCGGTTTGGATTGAGGATTTTATTCTCCACATCCATATGGCCCGCGGAGATGACCTTCACGCCATCAAATACCTCCCACTAAAACTCGAAGGGCCAGCTCGGCACTGGTTAAACAGTCTGCCTGAAAATTCTATTAGCAGCTGGGAGGACTTGGAAGAAGCCTTCCTTGACAACTTCCAAGGTACATATGTCCGGCCGCCAGATGCCGATGACTTAAGTCACATAGTTCAACAGCCTGGAGAGTCAGCCAGGAAATTCTGGACTAGGTTCCTAACTAAAAAGAACTAGATCATTGACTGTCCGGATGCCGAAGCCCTATCAGCCTTTAAACATAGCATCCGTGACGAATGGCTCGCCCGCCACCTCGGCCAGGAAAAGCCAAAGTCCATGGCAGCCCTCAGGGCACTTATGACCCGCTTTTGTGCGGGTGAGGATAGTTGGCTGGCCCGTAGCAAAAACAATGCAAGCGACGCCGGCACCTCTGAAGTCAGAGATAACAACGCTAAGTCCCGACGCAACAGATACAAACGCCAAAGCAATGGTGACAACACCGATGACACGACAGTCAACGCCGGATTCAGTGGCTCCAAGTCCGGTCAGCGGAAGAAGCCATATAAAAGAAACAACTCGGGGCAATCTAGCTTGGACCACATACTCGACCGTCCGTGCCAGATCCATGGCACCCCAGACAAACCAGCCAATCATACCAACAGAGATTGTTGGGTTTTCAAACAGGCCGGCAAGTTAAACGCCGAGAACAAGGAAAAGGGGTCGCAAAGCGAGGACGATGACGAGGAGCCCCGGCAACCGAACACAGGGGGATAGAAGAAATTTGCCCCTCAGGTCAAAACGGTGAACATGATATACGCTACACACATCCCCAAGAGGGAGCGCAAGCGCTCGCTCAGGACGTGTATGCGATAGAGCCAGTCGCCCCAAAATTCAATCCATGGTCGTCATGCCCAATCACTTTTGATTGTTGGGATCATCCGACCAGTATCCGCCATGGCGGTTCAGCCGCACTGGTCCTCGACCCAATCATTGATGGATTCCACCTGACGCGAGTCCTCATGGACGGTGGCAGCAGCCTCAATCTGCTCTATCAGGATATAGTGCGCAAAATGGGCATTAACCCATCATGCATCAAGCCCACAAATACTACCTTTAAAGGAGTCATACCATGTGTAGAGGCCCGATGTACGGGCTCAATCACACTCGAGGTTGTCTTTGGATCTCCGGATAACTTCCGAAGCAAAGAGTTAATCTTCGATATCATCCCCTTTCGCAGCGGCTATCATGCACTGCTGGGACGAACGGCATTTGCTCGATTTAACACGGCGCCACATTATGCTTACCTCAAGCTCAAGATGCCCGGACCACGCCGCATCATAACAGATAATGGAAACACAGAACGTTCCCTCCGTACCGAGGAGCACACCGCTGCCTTAGCAGCAGAAGTACAGAGCGGCCTTCTCAAGCAGAACCTTAATTCAGCGGCCGAACTCCCGGACACTGTCAAGAGAGACTGGACTATTCTGCAGCAGGACAGCTCGGCTCGTCCAGAGCTCAATTAGCAATTTGGCCTCCGTCCCAGTCCCGATCAAGTGGCGGCATTCGCACCGCGCATACATAACTACGCACTCAAAATACCATGGGCATAGACGGAGGAATACCTACCTTGTGATCCACAATACGGCTCGACCGCTCCCGGACACATATACTTTCACTATTCCCTTTTTCTCCTTTCCAGGTTTCTTTTCCACAGGCCTCCTCTGACGGCCTGACCAGCGGTCCTTTCGAAGGATCAATGCACCAAGGTGGCAAGAAGCACAGACGCACAGGGGAATTTCTAGGTGGTTCCTTTAACGATCACTCTACCTGTTTCAGGACCCACATGCAGCTCTCCCTTGGTTGTGGCATGTTAAATATCTTGTTGCTTATCGCACTATTTATATTAATGCGCTTTGACATATTAATCAAATTATAATGGAAACAGTTTGCGGCCCAAATTTTAGGGCCCCAGCTCATTACCTTTGCTCCTTTTCTGTTTTCCTTTTTTCAATAACCTTATCATATAGCACCCGTACACTGTGGTACGTTTCAATTTGCCAGGGGCTTCATAGCGCCCCGCACTACGACAACAAAGTCCGAACACTTTTTTTACAGTATAGGTCGGCACCCCGAATTTAGCACTATATGCATTGGCTCCGAATCATGCATTTGGTCAATAGTTGGGTTGTGCGGCTCCTGTGCTTGCTACCTTACGTTCCGCTATATCGGCTAAGGTAGTAAAGGGAGAACTACTGCGATTGTGCCCTCGTTTATCCGAAGGAGCACCTCAGTAGAGAAAGCCGAAAACTGACTGTCATGATGCGGCGAGAGCCGGTCAGCTCTTCGGAGGTTTCAAATCCTTAGAGATTTCTTCCGCATTTCGCGATGGATCGGTACTTGCCTGATCAGGTGTTTACAGCTTCCTAGTTCGGATACCAGGGGATGCGCCTAAATTTCTATTGTCAAACTCCTATGGCAAGTGAGGGTGTTCAAGCCGAATAGTCTGATTGCCTGGTTCGTTGCGCTAAACACCTCCTTCAAGGACCAAACAATTGGATCAAGAGTGTTTAGATTACATCCTGAACACCCCCGTACTACCTACATGGGGGCAGAAGCCGACGACTGGCCAACTCTCAGATTTCATACAACACGGCCGCACAGGAGGTGAATTTTTTAAAAACAAATATTATATTACATAACACATATCATATTACATAGCAACCTTGTTCTCATCATACAAGGCAGAGACAAACATGAATGTATTCATTCAAATATAATGTCCTGCGCACATTGCGTCACCACAATGCGAGACCCCTCCAGGACGTCTTCAAAATACCGCTCGGGCGTGCGGTGCTCCTTGCCTCCGGGTGGCCCCTCGGTCACAAGCTTGACGGCATCCATCTTCGCCCACCATACCTTGACACGGGCGAAGGCCATGCGCGCGCCCTCGATGCAGCTCGACCGCTTGACGACGGCCAGCCGAGGACAGGCGCTCAACAGCCGCTTCACGAGCCCGAAGTAGCTACTGGGTATAGCTTCGGCAGGCCACAGCCGGATTATCAAATCCTTCATGGCTAGCTCGGCCACCCTATGCAGCTCGACCAGCTGTTTTAGCTGATCGCTAAAGGGCACTGGATGTTCTGGCGCAAGATATTGCGACCAGAATAGCTTCTTTGTTGAGCTCCCTTCTTCGGCTCGGAAGAACTCCGCAGCGTCAGACACACTGCGCGGCAGATCCGCAAACGCCCCTGGAGAACTCCGAATCCGGGTTAGTAAGAAATACTTCTTCTTCACATACTTTCTTTGCATACTAAACGCCTTACCCGCCGCGATCTTCTTGGCCTCCTGGATCTCCTAGAGGGCGCCCTGGGCTTCAACCCGGGCCTCTTCCGTGCTTTGGCGAGCCTTGGCGAGTTCGGTCTCTCGAGCCGAAACATCGCACTCCAAGGCATCACACTTTCACAGTGTCCTGGAGCTCTTGCTGGACCTCGTTAAGCCTGGCCTTGAGCTTCTTACGAGCGGCTTGCTCCTTGGCAGCTTTCTCCTCGGCTTCGGCCAGGGCCTTTTTAAGGGCCTCGACCTCGATCGTCGCTCTTACACACATCATGAAACTACGATCAATACACATCATTTATTCTTTCCGAATATACAACGAGTCATTACATACCTTGCTGGTCTTCTAACTGCTTCCTCGCTTGGCCGAGCTCCTCCTCGGCCGCTCCAGTCTCTGCTTTAGTCCGGAGACTTCGGTAGTGTGTGAGGAAGCGGCCAGCATCGACGCCTGCTTATTCACATAAAACACATTCAGTTAGTTTCCTGCGAAATTTAATTGATCCTCTGTCCGGCTTTTCTTTCCGAACATCGGACAGTGTCTCAAGGGCTACTATCTATATTGGGATTTTTTCTTTTGCCTTGCTTACCTCAAAGCTGGTCAGCAGGCTGCTACAGGCTTCGGACAGTCCGCTCTTGACGGACTAAACCCTCTCAATCACTGTACCCATAAGGATACGGTGTTCATCCATGATGGAAGCGCCTCGTAGCGCTTCCAGCAGATTATCCGGTGCCTCTCGTTGGACAGAGGTCACCGACGGAATAGGCACACCCCCTTCTTTCGAATGAGGTTGCTCGCCGGATTCCGGAGCCGTATGGGTCTCCGGTATCGTATTCGGCTGAGGGCCGAACTGAGCATGGCCCCCATCACCCGTCTCCATGGGGGTCTGCTCCCCCATGTGACCGGCGACTGAGGTCTCGCCCTCTGGCGCCTCCTGACCCTCTCCCTGGCCGGGGAAGGCCCTTCGGAACAGCACCTCGGTGTCGCCCTTGGCCTTGGGAGATTGAGCGGCCGGCGGTGACTCGCCGGCCATCGCCTTCGAGTCTAGCAAACCTTCTGATGAGGATCGCTGGGAGCTGTCGTGGGATGGACTGCAAATAGCATTCTTTAACATGTTAATACCATGAGGCGAAGAGGCAGGGCACACGGACGAATACGAGTTTTCCAGCACTTACGATGCGGCCTGGGGCTTGTTCCGGGGGCGTCGCTCTGGACTGCTGTCGACATCCCATGCAGAGTTATCCGCAAGGGAGCCCCTCCCCCTCTTTGATGCCTCCGCCTCCAAACTTGTGGAGGCCTCCCTCTTCTTCCTTCCCCCATCAGGGGGAGGGTTGTTTGCCTCCTCCTCCTCATCGTCATCCTCAGTGGCGGAGGAATGGGTCTCGTCGTCTTTGGACGTCACGTCCGAAGCACCCTTGCGACGGGGGCCACTTTTGGCCCCCTTGGCCTTCTTCTCCTGCGGCTGATAGGGCGCCAGGACCAACATCTTGGCCAGGAGCGGGATGACTAGTTCTTCGGACAGCGGAGCCGAACATTGAATCCGCTCCGCTTTCTCTATCCATACCTGAAAGAATAAATTAGTAAAGTTTAGTTACCCTCCTCGAACAAGCAAGTAGAGGGTACGCCTTGAGACGTGAAGGACTTACCGCAATGGCGGGATGGGCAAGATCGTGCCCGCGGTCCGAGTCCGTGGCCGGCGGCTTCTAGTTGCCCTTGAAGAGCAACTTCCAGGCATCTTCGTGAGTGGTGCCTAAAAGCCTCACCAAGGTTTGGTGCTTCTCCGGATCGAATTCCCATAAAGGGGAGGTTCGGCTTTGGCAGGGGAGGATCCGACAAACTAGCATCACCTGGATCACGTCGACGAGCTTGATGTTTTTGTCCACCATGCTTTGGATGCGCGTTTGCAGCGCCATCAGCTCATCCGACGGAGACCAATTTGGGCCCTTCTCCATCCAGGAGGTAAGCCGCATTGGAGCTCCGAACTTGAATTTGGAAGTCGTGGCCCAGGTGGCGTCGTGGGGCTCTGTGATATAGAACCACCGTTTCTGCCACTCCTTGACAGTCTCCACAAAGTACCTTTGGGCCATGTGACGTTGGGCATCTTGCTAACCATGGCTCCTCCGCACTCCGCGTGTAGGCCGTCCACCACCTTCGGCTTCACGTTGAAGATCTTGAGCCACAGTCCGAAGTGGGATTGGATGCGAAGGAAAGCCTCACACACGACAATGAATGCCGAGATGTTGAGGAAAGATTTCAGAGCTAGATCATGGAAATCTAGCCTGTAGTAAAACATCAGTCCGCGGACGAAAGGGTGGAGTGGAAACCCTAGCCCACGGACGAAATGAGGGAGGAACACCACCCTCTCGTTGGGCTTTGATACGTCTCCAACGTATCTATAATTTTTTATTGTTCCATGCTATATTATATTCTGTTTTGGACATTATTGGGCTTTATTATACACTTTTATATTATTTTTGGGACTAACCTATTAACCGGAGTCCCAACCCAGAATTGCTATTTTTTGCCTATTTCAGAGTTTCGCAGAAAAAGAATATCAAACGGAGTCCAAACGGAATGAAACCTTCGGGAACGTGATTTTCGGAATGAACGTGATCCAGAGGACTTGGACCCTACGTCAAGACATCAACCAGGAGGGCACGAGGTAGGGGGCGCGCCTACCCCCCGGGCGCGCCCTCCACCCTCGTGGGCCCCCTGTTGCTCCACCGACGTACTCCTTCCTCCTATATATACCTACGTACCCCCAAACTACCAGATACGGAGCCAAAAACCTAATTCCACCACCGCAACCTTCTGTACCCGTGAGATCCCATCTTGGGGCCTGTTCCGGAGCTCCGCCGGAGGGGGCATCGATCACGGAGGGCTTCTACATCAACACCATAGCCTCTCCGATGATGTCTGAGTAGTTTACCTCAGACCTTCGGGTCCATAGTTATTAGCTAGATGGCTTCTTCTCTCTTTTTGGATCTCAATACAATGTTCTCCCCCTCTCTCGTGGAGATCTATTCGATGTAATCTTCTTTTGCGGTGTGTTTGTTGAGACCGATGAATTGTGGGTTTATGATCAAGTTTATCTATGAACAATATTTGAATCTTCTCTGAATTCTTTTATGTATGATTGGTTATCTTTGCAAGTCTCTTCGAATTATCAGTTTGGTTTAGCCTACTAGATTGATCTTTCTTGCAATGGGAGAAGTGCTTAGCTTTGGGTTCAATCTTGCGGTGTCCTTTCCCAGTGACAGTAGGGGCAGCAAGACACGTATTGTATTGTTGCCATCAAGGATAACAAGATGGGGTTTATATCATATTGCATGAGTTTATCCCTCTACATCATGTCATCTTGCTTAAGGCGTTACTCTGTTCTTATGAACTTAATACTCTAGATGCATGCTGGATAGCGGTCGATGTGTGGAGTAATAATAGTAGATGCAGGCAGGAGTCGGTCTACTTGTCTCGGACGTGATGCCTATATACATGATCATACCTAGATATTCTCATAACTATGCTCAATTCTGTCAATTGCTCAACAGTAATTTGTTCACCCACCGTAAATACTTATGCTCTTGAGAGAAGCCACTAGTGAAACCTATGGCCCCCGGGTCTATTTTCCATCATATTAATCTCCCGACAACAAGCTATTTCTGGCGCCATTTTTATTTTGTTGTCTTTACTTTGCATCTTTATCATAAAAATACCAAAAATATTATCTTATCATATCTATCAGATCTCACTCTCGTAAGTGACCGTGTAGGGATTGACAACCCCTTATCGCGTTGGTTGCGAGGATTTATTTGTTTGTGTAGGTGCGAGGGACTCGTGCGTGGCCTCCTACTGGATTGATACCTTGGTTCTCAAAAACTGAGGGAAATACTTACGCTACTTTGCTGCATCACCCTTTCCTCTTCAAGGAAAAACCAACGCAGTGCTCAAGAGGTAGCAAGAAGGATTTCTGGCGCCGTTGCCGGGGAGGCTTACGGAAGGTCGAGTCAAGATTTGGACTCCCGACAACGAGCCATTTCTGGCGCCGTTGCCGGGGAGTCTACGCAAAAGTCAACATACCAAGTACCCATCACAAACCCTTATCTCCCGCATTACATTATTTGTCATTTGCCTCTCGTTTTCCTCTCCCCCACTTCACCCTTGCCGTTTTATTCGCCCTCTCCTTTTTCCGTTCGCCTCTTTTTTTCGCTCGCTTCCTGTTTGCTCGTGTGTTAGATTGCTTGTTTGTCACGATGGCTCAAGATAATACTAAATTGTGTGACTTCACCAATACCAACAACAATGATTTCCTTAGCACTCCGATTGCTCCTCTTACCGATACTGAATCTTGTGAAATCAATACTGCTTTATTGAATCTTGTCATGAAAGATCAATTCGTCGGCCTTCCTAGTGAAGATGCCGCTACCCATCTAAATAGCTTCGTTGATTTGTGTGATATGCAAAAGAAGAAAGATGTGGATAATGATATTGTTAAATTGAAGCTATTTCCTTTTTCGCTTAGAGATCGTGCTAAAGCTTGGTTTTCGTCTTTGCCTAAAAATAGTATTGATTCTTGGAATAAGTGCAAAGATGCTTTTATCTCTAAGTATTTTCCTCCCGCTAAGATCATCTCTCTTAGAAACGATATTATGAATTTTAAGCAACTTGATCATGAATATGTTGCACAAGCTTGGGAGAGGATGAAATTAATGATACGTAATTTCCCTACGCATGGTTTGAATTTGTGGATGATTATACAAATTTTTTATGCCGGATTGAATTTTGCTTCTAGAAATCTTTTAGATTCGGCCGCGGGAGGCACTTTTATGGAAATCACTTTAGGAGAAGCTACTAAACTCCTAGATAATATTATGGTTAATTATTCTCAATGGCACACTGAAAGATCTACTAATAAAAAAGTGCATGCGATAGAAGAAATTAATGTTTTGAGTGGAAAGATGGATGAACTTATGAAATTATTTGCTACTAAGAGTGTTTCTTCTGATCCTAATGATATGCGTTTGTCTACTTTGATTGAGAATAATAATGAACCTATGGATGTGAATTTTGTTGGTAGGAATAATTTTGGTAACAACGCGTATAGAGGAAACTTTAATCCTAGGCCGTATCCTAGTAAATCCTCTAATAATTATGGTAATTCCTACAACAATTCTTATGGAAATTTTAATAAGATGCCTTCTGAATTTGAGACTAGTCTTAAAGAATTTATGAATTCGCAAAAGAATTTCAATGCTTTGCTTGAAGAAAAATTGCTTAAAGTTGATGAATTGGCTAGGAACGTTGATAGAATTTCTCTTGATGTTGATTCTTTGAAACTTAGATCTATTCCAGCTAAGCATGATATCAATGAGTCTCTCAAAGCCACGAGAATTTCCATTGTTGAGTGCAAAGAAAGAACCGCTAGGATGCGTGCTAAGAAAGATTGTTTTGTGAAAGCGTGTTCTTTTAGTTTCTATGAAAATAAAGATGAAGATCTAAAGGTTATTGACGTGTCCCCTATTAAATCTTTGTTTTGCAACATGAATCTTGATAATGAAGGGACTGAATATGATCCACCTTTACCTAGAAGGCGTTCCAGAAATTCGGAGTTTTTAGATCTTGATGCTAAAATTGATAAAAGTGGGATCGAAGACAAAACATTAGATATTAATGAACCCACTATTTTGGATTTCAAGGAATTTAATTATGATAATTGTTCTTTAATAGATTGTATTTCCTTGTTGCAATCCGTGCTAAATTCTCCTCATGCTTATAGTCAAAATAAAGCCTTTACCAAACATATCGTTGATGCTTTGATGCAATCTTACGAAGAAAAACTTGAGTTGGAAGTTTCTATCCCTAGAAAACTTTATGATGAATGGGAACCTACCATTAAAATTAAAATTAAAGACCATGAATGCTATGCTTTGTGTGATTTGGGTGCTAGTGTTTCCACGATTCCAAAGACTTTGTGCGATTTGCTAGGTTTCCGTGATTTTGATGATTGCTCTCTAAACTTGCACCTTGCGGATTCCACTATTAAAAAACCTATGGGAAGAATTAATGATGTTCTTATTGTTGCAAATAGGAACTATGTGCCCGTAGATTTTATTGTTCTTGATATCGATTGCAATCCTTCATGTCCTATTATTCTTGGTAGACCTTTCCTTAGAACGATTGGTGCAATTATTGATATGAAGGAAGGGAATATAAGATTCCAATTTCCATTAAAGAAAGGCATGGAACACTTACCTACAAAGAAAATAAAATTACCATATGAATCTATCATGAGAGCCACTTATGGATTGCCTACCAAAGATGGCAATACCTAGATCTATCCTTGCTTTTATGCCTAGCTAGGGGCGTTAAACGATAGCGCTTGTTGGGAGGCAACCCAATTTTATTTTTTATTTTTTTTGCTTTTTGCTTATGTTTAGGAATAAATCTTTTATCTAGCCTCTGGTTAGATATCTTCTTATGTTTCAATTAGTGTTTGTGCCAAGTTTAACCTATAGGATCTTCTTGGATGATAGTTATTTGATCTTGCTGAAAATTTCAGAAACTTTCTGTTCACGAAAATAATTATTAAAAATCACCAGAACGTGATAAAATATTGATTCCAATTTCTTCTGATCAATAAACAAATTGTCTAGGTCTTCCTATTTTGGCTGAATTTTTGGACTTCCAGAAGTTTGCGTTAGTTACAGATTACTACAGACTGTTCTGTTTTTGACAGATTCTGTTTTTCGTGTGTTGTTTGCTTATTTTGATGAATCTATGGTTAGTAAAATAGTTTATAAACCATAGACAAGTTGGAATACAGTAGGTTTAACACCAATATAAATAAAGAATGATTTTATTACAGTACCTTGAAGTGGTCTTTTGTTTTCTTTCGCTATCGGAGCTCACGAGATTTTCTGCTGAGTTTTGTGTTGTGAAGTTTTCAAGTTTTGGGTAAAAGATTTGATGGATTATGGAACAAGGAGTGGCAAGAGCCTAAGCTTGGGGATGCCCATGGCACCCCCAAGATAACCTAAGTACACCTAAAATCCAAAGCTTGGGGATGCCCCGGAAGGCATCCCCTCTTTCGTCTACTTCCATCGGTAACTTTACTTGGAGCTATATTTTTATTCACCACATGATATGTGTTTTGCTTGGAGCGTCTTGTATGATTTGAGTCTTTGCTTTTTAGTTTACCACAATCATCTTTGCTGTACACACCTTTTAAGAGAGACACACATGATTCGGAACTTATTAGAATACTCTATGTGCTTCACTTATACCTTTTGAGTTATATAGTTTTTGCTCTAGTACTTCACTTATATCTTTTAGAGCACGGTGGTGGTTTTGTTTCATAGAAACTATTATTCTCTCATGCTTCACTTATATTATTTTGAGAGCTTTAAACAGCATGGTAATTTGCTTAAATAATCCTAATATGCTAGGTATTCAAGACTAGTAAAAACTTTCTTATGAGTGCGTTGAATACTAAGAGAAGTTTGATGCTTGATGATTGTTTTGAGACATGGAGGTAGTGATATCAAAGTTGTGCTAGTTGAGTAGTTGTGAATTTGAGAAATACTTGTGTTGAAGCTTGCAAGTCCCATAGCATGCACGTATGGTAAACGTTATGTAACAAATTTGAAACATGAGGTGTTCTTTGAGTGTCCTCCTGATGAGTGGCGGTCGGGGACGAGCGATGGTCTTTTCCTACCAATCTATCCCCCTAGGAGCATGCGCGTAGTGCTTGATTTTTTATGACTTGTAGATTTTTGCAATAAGTATGTGAGTTCTTTATGACTAATGTTGAGTCCATGGATTATACGCACTCTCACCTTCCCATCATTGCTAGCCTCTTCGGTACCGTGCATTGCCCTTTCTCACATTGAGAGTTGGTGCAAACTTCGCCGGTGCATCCAAACCCCGTGATATGATACACTCTTTCACACATAAACCTCCTTATATCTTCCTCAAAACAGCCACCATACCTACCTATTATGGCATTTCCATAGCCATTCCGAGATATATTGCCATGCAACTTTCCACCGTTCCGTTTATTATGACATGCTTCATCATTGTCGTATTGCCTTGCATGATCATGTAGTTGACATCGTATTTGTGGCAAAGCCACCATGCATAATTTTCATACATGTCACTCTTGATTCATTGCCCATCCCGGTACATCGCCGGAGGCACTCATATAGAGTCATATTTTGTTCTAGTATCGAGTTGTAATCTTTGAGTTGTAAATAAATAGAAGTGTGATGATCATCATTAATGGAGCATTGTCCCAATAAAAAAAGAGAAAGGCCAAATAAAAAAAAGGAAGGCCCAAAAAAAGGGACAATGCTACTATCCTTTTTCACACTTGTGCTTCAAAGTAGCACCATGATCTTCATGATAGAGAGTCTCTTGTTTTGTCACTTTCATATACTAGTGGGAATTTTTCATTATAGAACTTGGCTTGTATATTCCAACAATGGGCCTCCTCAAGTGCCCTAGGTCTTCGTGAGCAAGCAAGTTGGATGCACACCCACTTAGTTTCTTTTGTTGAGCTTTCATATATTTATAGCTCTAGTGCATCCGTTGCATGGCAATCCCTACTCCTTGCATTAACATCAATCGATGGGCATCTCCATAGATCATTGATTAGCCTCGTTGATGTGAGACTTTCTCCTTTTTTGTCTTCTCCACATAACCCCCATCATTATATTCTATTCCACCCATAGTGCTATATCCATGGCTCACGCTCATGTATTGCGTGAAAGTTGAAAAAGTTTGAGATTACTAAAGTATGAAACAATTGCTTGGCTTGTCATCGGGGTTGTGCATGATGAGAGCATTCTTGTGTGACGAAAATGGAGCATGACTAAACTATATGATTTTGTAGGGATGAACTTTTTTTGGCCATGTTATTTTGAGAAAACATAATTGCTTAGTTAGTATGCTTGAAGTATTATTATTTTTATGTCAATATTGAACTTTTATCTTGAATCTTTCGGATCTGAATATTCATACCGCAATTAAGAAGAATTACATTGAAATTATGCCAAGTAGCATTCCACATCAAAAATTCTGTTTTTATCATTTACCTACTCGAGGACGAGCAGGAATTAAGCTTGGGGATGCTTGATACGTCTCCAACGTATCTATAATTTTTTATTGTTCCATGCTATATTATATTCTGTTTTGGACATTATTGGGCTTTATTATACACTTTTATATTATTTTTTGGGACTAACCTATTAACCAGAGGCCCAACCCAGAATTGCTGTTTTTTGCCTATTTCAGAGTTTCGCAGAAAAAGAATATCAAACGGAGTCCAAACGGAATGAAACCTTCGGGAACGTGATTTTCGGAACGAACATGATCCAGAGGACTTGGACCCTACGTCAAGACATCAACCAGGAGGGCAGGAGGTAGGGGGCGCGCCTACCCCCCTGGGCGTGCCCTCCACCCTCGTGGCCCCCCTGTTGCTCCACCGACGTACTCCTTCATCCTATATATACCTACGTACCCCCAAACTACCAGATACGGAGCCAAAAACCTAATTCCACTGCCGCAACCTTCTGTACCCGTCAGATCCCATCTTGGGGCCTGTTTCGGAGCTCCGCCGGAGGGGGCATCGATCACGGAGGGCTTCTACATCAACACCATAGCCTCTCCGATGATGTGTGAGTAGTTTACCTCAGACCTTCGGGTCCATAGTTATTAGCTAGATGGCTTCTTCTCTCTTTTTGGATCTCAATACAATGTTCTCCCCCTCTCTCGTGGAGATCTATTCGATGTAATCTTCTTTTGCGGTGTGTTTGTTGAGACCGATGAATTGTGGGCTTATGATCAAGTTTATCTATGAACAATATTTGAATCTTCTCTGAATTCTTTTATGTATGATTGGTTATCTTTGCAAGTCTCTTCGAATTATCAGTTTGGTTTGGCCTACTAGATTGATCTTTCTTGCAATGGGAGAAGTGCTTAGCTTTGGGTTCAATCTTGCGGTGTCCTTTCCCAGTGACAGTAGGGGCAGCAAGGCACGTATTGTATTGTTGCCATCGAGGATAACAAGATGGGGTTTATATCATATTGCATGAGTTTATCCCTCTACATCATGTCATCTTGCTTAAGGCGTTACTCTGTTCTTATGAACTTAATACTCTAGATGCATGCTGGATATCGGTCGATGTGTGGAGTAATAATAGTAGATGCAGGCAGGAGTCGGTCTACTTGTCTCGGACGTGATGCCTATATACATGATCATACCTAGATATTCTCATAACTATGCTCAATTCTGTCAATTGCTCAACAGTAATTTGTCCACCCATCGTAAATACTTATGCTCTTGAGAGAAGCCACTAGTGAAACCTATGGCCCCCGGGTCTATTTTCCATCATATTAATCTCCCGACAACAAGCTATTTCTGGCGCCATTTTTATTTTGTTTTCTTTACTTTGCATCTTTATCATAAAAATACCAAAAATATTATCTTATCCTATCTATCACATCTCACTCTCGTAAGTGACCGTGTAGGGATTGACAACCCCTTATCGGGTTGGTTGCGAGGATTTATTTGTTTGTGTAGGTGCGAGGGACTCGTGTGTGGCCTCCTACTGGATTGATACCTTGGTTCTCAAAAACTGAGGGAAATACTTACGCTACTTTGCTGCATCACCCTTTCCTCTTCAAGGGAAAACCAACGCAGTGCTCAAGAGGTAGCAGGCTTCGGTGTCGGGAAGACTTGCCCCTTGGGCGGAAGCCGGTGGGCGATCTCTTTCACCAGATACCCGGCCTCCCGAAGCTCGGCGATGTCCTTCTCCTTGACGGAGGAGGCCATCCACTTGCCTTGCCCTCCAGACACGGACATGGTGGAGTGCTTGTTTGAGGCGGAAAGGATGAGAACTTGGGCGCTGGAGCTCGAGAATGGAAGGGCAGAGGAAGAGAGAAGGCGTGGGTGAAGAAAGGGAATCCTTATCCCCTTATAAAGGCAGTGAATATCGAACGCCTCCCCACTCGCCTTAAAACTCTCTTATTCCCAAGGGTTGTGCAAACGACACGGTTAAATTACCCACGCCCGTATTGATGAGAATCCCGCAATAAGGGGACACGATCTCTGCTTTGACAAGACGTGCCAATGAAAACCGCATCTCGAAACGCGGAACGACAGACGAAAATGGTTCGAAATAATGACCGGGCAGACGTGATGTCATCTAGCAAAAAGTTGTCAGCGGATCGTGAAGTATTATACTCTCTACGGCTGTGTGTGTGGTACTTGTGTTGCAGATCTGGACACGTTCGTTGCGTCCGAAGACTATCCTGGAGTATTCGGAAAGGGGAACCCGCCTTGCAATGCCGAAGACAATCTGCGCGCCGGACACCTCGTCATTGAAGCCTGGTTCAGGGGCTACTGAGGGAGTCCTGGATTAAGGGGTCCTCGGGCGTCCGGCCTGTTGAACATGAGCCGGACTAATGGGCTGTGAAGATACAAGACCAAAGACTCTCTCCTGTGTCCGGATGGGACTCTCCTTGGCGTGGAAGGCAAGCTTGGCAACCAAATATGAAGATTCCTTTCTCTGTAACCGACTTTGTACAACCCTAGTCCCCTCCGGTGTTTATATAAACCGGAGGGCTTAGTCCGGATAGAGATATAGTCATACAGGCTAGACTTCTAGGGTTTTAGCCATAACGATCTCGTGGTAGATCAACTCTTGTAATACTCATATTCATAAAGATCAATCAAGCAGGAAGTAGGGTATTACTTCCATAGAGAGCGCCCGAACCTGGGTAAACATTGTGTCCCCTGTCTCCTGTTACCATCGACCTTAGACGCACAGTTCGGGACCCCCTACCCGAGATCCAACGGTTTTGACACCGACAGTCACCTATGTTCCTTTTCCTGATTCATTGTCCACAAAATCACTTCATACGACTCACCTAGGTACGACGTTGATGGCAGGTACCCGGTTGCCGCCTGATGCCACGTGCTGCATGATGGTCCTGAGTTTTTTCCAAAAACTCGTAAGTCTTTGCCATCCTTGCAAGTTTTCTTTCTTGGCCACATCAGTATGCTATTTTCATATGCGTTACCTTGATTTGCCATATTGGCTACTTGAAGTTGGTCTCCCGTACATCTATCAGCGTTAGTGCCCTGTGTTGGAACTTGCCATGGTATCCCTATGTGTGTGGTTGTGTCATAAGAACCTGCGAACAAGGACATTGTAGCACATAAGTAGAATGCCATTTTCCTCCCCACAAACATGTCAACTGTCCCTTTTTTGATCATGCATCGTACCAATGTTCGCGTACTGCTCTAGTAGTGGCAGCAACGGCCCTGCGGAAATGAGTTGACTGTACTCTACTGCATCCCAAGGGGCGCTTGCGGCCTTTGAGAAAACCAAGAATCAGTGCCGTCTTCATGATTCATTTTTTCCGCTTTTTCTCCCACTGTGTTTTCAGTCACTGCATGAACAAGAACGCATGAATATTCGATATGCATTCTTGTTGTTTGCACATAAAAGAAAACATGACAATCTTATCACATTTCTTTTTGCATAAACAACCAATACATCATGGCAAGTAGAACATGCACATTCATTCTCTTTTCTAAAATCTGGATGCCAACTATCATTTTGAACCGATGGCAACAACCAACATAATATGATGGCAAGTAACAACATAACATGGTGGCAGCTAACGACAAAGATAGGTGGCATCTAACGACAAATATAGGTGGCAATTAATTTTCTCCCTCCCTATGTACCGCCCAAATTGCTCCTTTTCTTTCCCTGATTTTAGTGAACTCTACACATCCTTCTGGAGCAACTACTCGCAGCAACCCAACCCAGAAGCTTAGTTCAGATCTAGGATATAACATGACAGATCTTGCGTATGTTGGTGGGCAAAGGGGAATAAACACAAATCCGTAGTGTATTTGCCATGACAGTGTGAATCTAGTCGCCATTTTCGTGGGCAATCTGGAAGTGCAATTATTTGGGACAGAAGGAGGAGAAAGAGGAGAAGATCGGAGATCGACCTGTTAGCTCGTCGTCACGTTTTCCGTCGATCGGGAGGGGGGCGGGGGTGGGGGTGGGGTGGCGCTAGAGATCTGGTCTTGTTGCCATGGCAACTAGAGAAGGAAGACAATGAAGGTAGGGGAAGATTGGGATTGAAAGGTAGGAGACGACGGCGGCAGGTCGCACTGGTGTTTGAAGGCAGGTAAGGACAACGGGCGTGTTAGGTTGTGCGGGCAGCGGGGTCGTTCGCCCGGACGTATGGACGATTGTATCATGCGGGCAGTGGCTGGGTGCGCCCGGATGCCGTCGTGCGGGCAGGGTTGTCGTCCAAAATCAAACCCTCTGACCCACCATCAATGGCGGCTCGCCGCGGCCGACGGCGATCTCTCATCTCTCCCTCCGCCACACCGCGGCCTCGTTAAGCGCACGCGCAAGGTCGTGCCCCCTCGGCATCCAGCAGACGAGCCTCTCTCTCGCCCGCGGGTCGGCGCCGGCCCATTCCTTCCGCAGTTCCATTCCCACGGGATCTGATCCGGTGACTATGTGCACGCGTCGGCCGTCGTCGGGAGCTCGTTCTCGCGGCGCGAATTACGATCTTCGGATACCGTTACCTGAGCCTCTCCGCCCGACAACTTCGTCCTCATTCCTCAGCGAGCGCCCTTGGTGAGCTAAATTCTTACTACAGTCAAACAGAGTTTGCGTGAGCGCGTGTTTCCATCTCATTGCCGGCGAATTTGAGGACTTTTCCTACGCACTTTCTTGGCCAGTTGATTGAAACAGAAGCGTGAGAAAATTACAGATAACTTAACAGCAGGTAGTAATCTCCTAGGAACTCTCATTTTGTTGATTCCTTTCGAAGATTCAAAGAACTGCTGTATTTGGTTGCCTCTTCAGTCTTTGTATATACCTAACTAGATTAACCCGCTGGTTGCTGCAGATGACCTATCAAAAGACTGAAATTGTTTGCAGTAGAACTCATAAAGTAGACAGGAAAAAATAGTTTTGAGGGGATATTTTTCATTGAGTAGAATTCATAAAGTATATAGGAAAGTTAGTTTTGAAGAATCTAAACGGTGTGGCTTTCAAACGAAGAAGATCTGCGGTCCGTTTGGTTTATGCCTCAACTCACCCTACCAAAAAATTGGGCATTCCAAATGCCCTACCACTCAATACTCATCAAAATGAAGGTTGAAAACAACAAAGTTGATGTGGCTGAACCATAGAAGAGATAACTAGCAATAACGGCTTTTCAAAAAATAAAATAACTAGCAATAACTGCAGTTAGAGTAGATTAAACTGTATAAGAACATAGGATATGCATGGAAGGAACCGTTGTGTGTATTCATAGGTTTCCGCTTTGCTGTTACTTTCCTATAGTTCAGGGACATCTGTTGCAGCTGTAACCTTGTAGTTTGAGACCGCGGTCTTATCTTTTATGACGAGTCTTCTCATCACTGCCTTCTTATTAGGGAGCACAGCACATGACGATCCACAGACATGGTATTGGTACCCACTGCCCATTGGAGACATGTTTGGTGGACTCTGGCTCTCTGCTCGTTGGAAACAACCTATTTTTTCAGTTATCTGACAGGTTTCCATTGTGTTCTGTTAACTACTGCACTATGATTCTCTATTTTTTACTGCACCGTCACGTGAACTGTAGCTATGCGCCATTGTTACTCTGCATCAGAGTAAAACTTAAAAACCGATCATTGTCCAAATCATTTTTCATTTAGGCGCTCTTCGCTTCACCACTCTGATTTTAGGCTCTCATGACATCATTGAATATCAGTTTGTTTAGCTGGATACTCATCTTAATTCCTTTTGTTAATAATGACCGTTCCACAGCTCGCACTTTCTATTTATAGTGACCACTCAGTGGATGTAAAACAGTTTGAACACTTAGCAGCAGAAGCCTGGACGGCAGCTCCATTTATACTGCTAAAAACCTTCACAATCATTAAGTTATAAGCACAAACTGTTTTATTTGTTCACTCAAATACACACAGCAAAGTGGGACGGAGTTCCGATGAACTGCAGCTCATCGGAAAAGCATACAACCTCATGATTACCAGTACAATAGTATTGCCAGACTATATGGCTATAACATTGTAGTACACAGTTTATTTATCCTCGGCGGCTTATTTCCTGTGCACCTCAATTCTCAGAAAGCACGTCTTGACCCTCTTGTAGACTGCATCAGTGATGCACATTATTTTATGAAGATAGAGAAAGATTTCTACACAGGGGCAACGAGCACCTCATCCCCGACATCAGTGTGATCTTTAACTGGCAGGTCGGTATTCTTATCAAAGGGGAATGGCTCCAGTTTTGGCTGCGCTGCTTTCAGGATCATTTCAATTGGCATTTCTGGCTTTGATCTTTCCAAAGGCGCCACTGGATCAACACTTGGGTCATGACCCTGCAAAGAGTTATAGATTATTTAAAATAGGCTTGCAAATGATACATCTGTTTTATTTTCGACATGCATGGGTGGCACTAACCAGGTTAGCATGCATTTTCTCAACAAAAGTTTGGAAAGTGGCATAGTTCTGTCCCTCCAGTAGCTCATTCGATAACCGGAGGTAGGTGAATCCAAACAGTTTGTGCTCAGGAGGGCCATTCTTGTTGATGCCTTTCGGCCTCGCATTCCTGAGTATTGTGTTGTAAGCAGTGGCATCATATCGACCGAGTGCGTTTTCGCACGCCACATGTAAACCCTCTCTCCATCCAGCACTCAGCACCTAAGATTTTTGATGAGAAGTGCTTCAATGTTTCCGTAAATGATAATTGTAAATTCCTGAGCCATAAATTACTGGGCGGTTGCTAATGGTGTAGTTACCTGTTGGACTAGTTCTTCTGGTGCGCTCTTCGCCTCTTCGCTTTGCTCGGAGTCCCTCATCTCTGCACAAGTGAAGTTCATGCTAGCATGATGCCTTGTGAGCATGCGTGCTATGGTTCTGTAGCCGTCTCTGTCATCTAAGTTGTAGTACCCAGCTGTGAGCTCGGCTGCATGGTTTGGAACCCTGTACCACCAGTGAATGCCAGAGATCTGCAACCAAACATTGGATCATGTCTCATTACATTCTAGATTAAGCAATGTGAGTCGTATATACTTCCTGTTTCTTTAAGCTTGTACTCTATGTTAGAGTGAGTTTGTACATTTTTTGTTGTTTATCAGGCACAACTTCTCAAATGAATCATGATTTTTCACTGAGATCTATAGGATGGTACTTACTTTGATTGCCAGCTGCACCCTGCATCCCAAGAAGACCTTGTTTGCTTCGTCCAAGATCTTGTCACCGTGCTTGATCAGTTTGTTGGAGTACCATGACAGGAAAAACTTCCCCTTCTCTGTGAGGTATGTTCCGTTGTCCTTGAAGAATTGGGTTTTCTCGGGAGTGTCGTTGTACTCTCCAGCATCGTCAGGCAATTCCCACTCAGGGTGGCCAGCCTTCGCCGCTGCTGCTTTGAAGTCTGCTTCCAGGTACTTATCATAACACTGCAGATTATTTTTGTTTTAGTTAAAACAGTTAATTGGAGCCCTTTTGTCTTTACTTGTTATGGTATTATTTTTGCATCCGTTTTAATTCATGCCTGTCTGTTTAGTTGGATGTACATTTGATGTCCACTGCTTTTACCGTTTAATTGTGGGAGCATGGTCTTATGTTTGCTTCTGATACTTTGCTCAAAAGAAGAGCATGATCTCTCAAAAGCCATGAGTAGTATTAATTTGAAATTGCCATTTTATCCAATGCCGCTTATGATCAGAATCACTTTACCATTGGGTGAACCTTTTTCAGTGCAAATCGTCTCTTGGACAAAGATTAAACTGCCTTTGGTCATCACATGTTACATGTATATACGAGGATTTTGTAAGAACAGAAGAGTATTTGGGAAAACACTCACGATGAATTCTCCAATGCCTGGGAAGACCCATCCTTGGCTCTGAGGATACGATGGGTACCTCATCTCTCCAGCTGGGCCAAGTCCCACTTCAATGTCCACGATGGTACCGGCATCCAAGAACTTCTTCATGTTTTCCCTGAAGCTCGCCATGTAATCAGCATACATCTGTAGCAGCCACAAAGAAGGATCAAAGCTTTGCTACCATGAGCACACTGGGGCTACCAAAATCACAACTATGCTGTTGCCAAGACTCATCTCACTCATCTGAATCACCATATATGCAGGAGAACTGGAATGGTGATCTAGCTTAGCTAACCTGGACGGCAGTTCTTCCATGGAAGAGAGGCTGGTCGTCCACTCCAAGGGTGAGGTACTCGATGTTCCTCGTCCCGCCGCGGTTGGTGTAGAAAATGTCGGGGTCGGTGGCGCCGACGTCGCGAACCCACTGTGGGATGGGGATGTTGACGACGTCGCCGACGTTGCCACCGCACTGGTGGAATGACATGATGGCCTGCAGCTTGAGCCCGGCCTCGTGCACCAGGTCGAAGACCTGCTTGTAGGCGCTCCAGTCGTACGCCTTGGGGCCCTTGCCCTCCACCAGCCCCCACCAGACGTCTATCATGACGCCGTCCACGCCGGCCTCCGTCAGCTTCTTCAGCTGCGCCCTGATCTCGTCGCCCTTCTCGAATTTGTTGTCGACGCTCACGACGTCCAGCTATTCCCACAACGAAAGTGAAGGCAAGGTTAGTGGAACTACTGCATCTGAGGTCTCAGATCAGATCTTGTTGATAAGCTGGGTATCATATGCATGATAATGTGAGTTTTTAGATCCTTGGAATGGTTTGTCAGTGCCATGGTGCTTAGCGGGCTGAATGGAGCTTACCGGGAGCATGACGTAGACTTGGACATAGTTGGCTAGCATGTTCCCGGCCATTGTGGCTGCTGGCTACAAACACTGGCTTGCGTGCTCACTCACTCACTGAGCTTGGTTTGCTGGGTGTTGCAGGGGAGGTCGAGGGGTCTATTTATACTGCGAAAGAGGGATCGGAGGAGGCGCCCGGGGTCCTTCTCCAGCGAGGCGAGGTGAACTGGTTGATTTTGGTTACCGCTCACAGCCCAGCTTCAGGGTTGATATCATATTTTCCTTGTCACTGGAAGAAGATTGGGTATCTGAATGTTCTGATTCGTTCACGTGTGTTTAGAGCGGCAAGCCAACAGTATCAGGTTTAAATACGTTATCCGACAAAACGAAAATATATTGACAGGGTCATCCCTTGTTTTCCTTTCCATCACGCTTAGATGACTAGGACAAAGTTCTTCACCCCTCCAAGCTTCACCGTCCAGTCTGTGGATTAAGCCAAAACTTGAAGCCACATGCCCATAAATATATCCTTTTGTTTATAAGCCAAGTGTAAAAGTAGAAAAATAAACCCAACCAGACACCCCCTAATATGTGGTGATTTGGGGGCCTGTGTGGTCGCCCACCTCACCCTCTCCATCAACGGGCCTGTCCTCCGGTGACCAGTGGCGGGGAGGCGAATTCTAGTGCCTCGGCTCCGACTAGTAGTTTAGGTTAGGGATTTTTAGTCGTTGCAAATGACAACTCTTCATCATTGAGTAGGTCTTTTGGGTTTTGATCCTCGATTTCGTTTGTCATGACCGAGTCGATGGAACTCTGGTTTATATTCCTACCGTCTCTTGGGACGATGAGGTTAGGGTTTCTTATCATAGGTTCGGCACAGTATCTGATGTCAGACACTTCAAATCGATTCAACGTCATGACTGGGGCTTTAGGGCGGTGATTCTTAAGGGCACGCGCACGAAGACTTTTCAGTTGTCATCAACAAGGTTAGGATGACTCTGGTGTAGGAGAGGCTCGTTCCGGCAATGGTAGTGGTCGTTCGGTGGTCTGAGGACCTCAATGTATTTTTTTTATTATGTTTGGGGTGCTTTGTACTTTTGGTGAACTTTATAATATAACCGTGTCCTTTTGAATTTTTTTTTAACACAGTATAATTGAAGAAGTTTACATACACACATCCCAATGCATGCACGCACGCACACCCTACCTCCATGAGGGCACGGGAATGTCTTCTTTCGCTGAATGGATATCGCCGGAAAGTCTGAAATAAATCCAAAAAAAAATGAGCACCAGTATCAAATCTAGGACATAAATCTTGATGAGCTGGTTCCACACAAAAACCTAACCATCTGAGCTACACTCAGTCCACGAAAAGAAAATGTATTGACGGGTGACTGTGTATCATCACACATCATGGTTATGTATCGTGTATATAACACTGTCAGGCTGTTAGACAAATAGCTCGATCTTCTCTGCTACGATCCGCAGACACACTAAAAATCTTACGACTACCCATAGAACCGTATATTTTTGCTCAGACACACTAAAAATCTGATGTTAGGGTTTTAGGCATGTCAAATCTGATGTTTTTCATTGCAATTTATATAGGCATGATGATGGCAAATTTAGTTTGCAAGTACAGCAATTTTCTAACAAAAAGTGAATTGAGACAGATTTGCTATGATTATCAACTAAACTTGCCATTCTCTAAGAATATAAATTGTCATAATAAACGTTTCATTTGCCATGGTAAAAAATCTGATGTCAGATTTATAGTCTCGTCCTTTTTGTTTGTATACGTGCTACTTATGTAGAAAACTTAACAGATCAGGATACCATCACCAAAAGAAAAGAAAAACAGATCAGGATACCAGTTCAGATAAAACTTAACTTCGGTTTACCCATGGGTTTTACCCCCTTTTTTTTGAGCTGGCATGCTTATTTTACTTGGTTTTCACTTTTAAGCAGTTGGTGATTTGTTCATGAGCCATCAGGTTGCCATGCCATGTGCACCGTGCTCACTTGACTGCTGAAAGGCGAGACCGGGGCTCCCGCCCAGGCCACGCCGCGCCTTGGATGCGGCGGGCGGTTCTCAACATCTCGACCAGGCCGTTGGATGATCTCTGTCGGGCATTCAGTTGGATTAGCTGGCACGATGCACATGCGCAACCTGCGAGTTGTCACAAATCGCAAGGGCATGAGATCTGTCGTTCTCCGTCAAAACCTTAAAACAGAGTACTGTACTGTATTTCTTCATACTGTACTGTACTGTGAGGTTGCCGGCCATAACATTGCAAGATTATTTCGATGCTGATAATCCGTGGTGCCGATCGATGCTGCTACTGCAAACGAGAGAAATTATCGCGGGGTCTCTTACGCTCTTCTACGTAGTCGTGTTGACGAACCCCTAAAAAATTGACGCTCCGAGGCGTTGTAATCGTGGAATCCGTAACGTGGATCAAGCGGTCGCGTGCGCAGCGCTTAATCACTGCACCGACCGCCCAGGTTGTGAGGCCACGATGCCGATCGATCAGCAACCTACCCCCCAAAGGGATCAGGTCAGGTCATGTCAGTACGTACGTCGATGCGCTGCGCTGCGCTGCGACGGAGCGCCTCCCCGCCGCGAGAAAATCTCGCATTAATCGATCGACGTGAGCCGTCCAACGACCGCCGTTACAGCTCTCTATTATGCACGTTTCCAAAACCCCCCATCGGTCGGCGTCACACGGTACTACTCGTACCATTGCTGCTCCGTCCATCTGGGCGGGTTCACGTGCTTTTCAACGAATCATTTCGGAAAGGCCACTACACAACAAGTCACATTTAGCAATATATTTTCCATTTTTCTTGCGTGGGACCAGTCTAGTTGTCAGACTTTACGATCGACTGATCTGATCGAGGGGCATGCATTGAATGCAGGCAGACGTACGCACGCACATGCAGCTGAGGTGCGTCCTACATCGAGTCTTGGCGTAAAGAATCGCATTTTGTTGCTCTTCTCATCAGTCCCGCGAGTCCGTAACCGTTGCATCTGTGTTCTTCCGTTGTTTGTTCCCGACACCACATAAATCGTCCAATAAACAATGCGTGCTTCTTGTATTAGTATCCCACGAATGAATTACTATTCTTTTTGGTGGACATATTGCTGAGAGTGAGAGACGTCCGCTACTACGATCATTGGCCTACTAGTTACGGCAAGCGTGCGTGTATCGACCCACCCGATTTGCCGGGGTGGTTACAAAGAGCGGCATTATCTTTTTTTGCGGGGGAAAAAGCGGCATTTTCAACCCAATATCCATTCGATCTTGTCGAACACCCTGTCGATGAGCCCCGCGAGGTCGCCGCCGACGCTCATGTCCGTCTCGGGATCGAACGGGTACGGCGCCTCCGGCGTCGTCGCGTCCAGCAGCCGGTCCATGGGTACCGCCGGCCTCGACCGCTCCAAAGGCTTCAGGGGCCGATGGTACTGGGCCGGATCGGCACAGTAATCCTGAAACAGAGCCCAGTGCATGTCGTAAGTCACAGGCTCACAGCCCAAGACGCTAAAACAGGGCTTACCTGATCAGCGTGCATTTTCCTGACGAAGGTTTTGAAGGCCCGGTACTTGCTCCCGGCCAGGAGTTCGTCCGTGAGCCTGAGGTACGTCACCGCGGCGACGCGGCGCGCCGGGACGCCGCCGAGGTCGACGCCGTTGGGACGCGCGTTCTTCAGCATCTGGTTGTATGCCCGCCGGTCGTACCTGGGCAGCGCGTTCTCGCACGCCACCTCGGTCCCCTCTCTCCACCCGGCGCTCAGCACCTGCTGGACGAGCTCCTCCGGGGCGCTCATGGCCTCCTCGGCCTGCTCCGAGTTCCGCATCTCCGCGCAGGTGAAGTTGAGGACGGCGCCGTCGTGCCGCGCCAGCATGCGCGCGATCGGCCGGTAGCCGTCCCGGCCGTCGACGTTGTAGTACCCGGCGGTGAGCTCCGCGGCGTGGCTCGGGTGCCTGTACCACCAGTGTATCCCCGAGACCTGCAAAATCAGGCTCGTCGTTTCTTCAGCATTTTCTTTATCGCTGCAGATGTCAGTGCGAGACGTACCTTTGCGGCGAGCTTGACAGTGCAGCCCAGGAAGACCCTGTTGGCTTCGTCCAGTATCCTGTCGCCGTGGTCGATCAGCTTGCTGGAGTACCATGTAAGGAAGAACCTCCCCTTCTCGGTGAGGTACGTCGCGCCGGCGCCGTCCGCCGTGAAGAAGCGCGTGTCGTCAGGGGCGTCGTTGTATTCCCCGGCGTCGTCAGGGAGCTCCCACTCCGGGTGTCCGGCATCCGTCGCTGCCGCTCTGAAATCCTCCTCTAGGTACTTGTCGTAGCACTGCAGGAACCCTCTTTTAGCAAACTTGGACCAACCGTAACAGAGTGCTAGAGTAGTTCTCATGTTTTTTTTTTTCTGAATATCTCGGGATTTGAGCGTACTTGGAACTGCCCGATGCCGGGGAACGCCCACCCCTGGCTCTCCGGGTAGGATGGGTACCTCAGCTCGCCGGCAGGGCCAAGCCCAACCTCTATGTCCACGATCAGGCCACACTCCAACAAGTCCGCCATGTTCTCTCTGAAGCTCTCCATGAAATCCGCGTAGAGCTGGAATTGCAGCGCTCACACACAAGTAACCAGTTGATTAATTTGTGTCAGTCTGATATACAGCGAGGGTCGTGCGGCCGTGCTGTACCTGGATGGCGGTTCTGCCGTGGAACAAGGGCCGATCGTCCACGCCGATGGTGAGGTACTCCTGGTTCCGGGCCCCGCCGGGGCTAGTGTAGTACACGTCCGGGTCCGCCTCGCCGACGTCGCGCACCCACGCCGGTATCGGGATGTTCACGGCGTCGCCGACGTTGCCGCCGCACGCGTGGAACGACATGATGACCTGCAGCTTCAGGCCTTCCTCCTGCGCCAACCGGAAGAGCTCCCTGTACGCGCGCCACTCGTACCGCCCCGGCCCGGCGCCCTCCACGATGCCCCACCACACGTCCGCCATGATGCCGTCGACGCCGGCCTCCCTCAGCCGCCGCAGCTGCGCCCTCAGGCCCTCAGCGTCACCCACCTTGTTCTCGGCGGTGATCGCTTCTAGCTGTTACGGTGTCGATCGATCGTGTGAGGTGCAATGCCACCAAACCTTGCAAAACAACATGAATTCCCTGCTTCGGTTCTTACGGCCTTACGGGGAGCATGACGAACACCGGGACGTAGTTGGCCAGCATCTTCTCCTCGTCGACATCCATCGGCGGAGGCTGCGCGAAGCAATCGCCAACGATACAAGAACTCAGTTCACGTGGCGCAAGAAACACTTTTGTGCTACTATGCATGTAAATGTACCTGTGGCTGTGGTGCACGAGAGGTCTGCGCGCTCTCGGAGGCGACAGCTCGTAGAGGAAGAGGGGAGGGAGGCATCCTCCCGGAATCGACGATGATTCTTCCGGTGGCCGTCGCTGGAAGAAGAGCAGGTGATGCCGCCCTTCTCCGGCAACTCCCCCATGGCTGTAACTTGACCCCTGACGACGACGGCGTGGTCGCGAGCATGGTGTGCATACGGTTCTTGATTTTCTTTATCTGGGCTTCCCGTACTTGTTTCTGCTGCGACCGATAGTTTTGTGGTTTTGGCGTCGCTGTATATGTATGTAAAGTGGTCATTCCCCGGTGCCATGGAATCCGCGTGACACACGAATTCGTTCCTTTTTGGTGATGCGCAGCCATGGGAGGAGCCTGCCTGCCGGTATCCACCAAGGTGTGGTCTGCGTGAGCTGTGGTTATGCGCGTGTGTGCATGTGGTTTTCGTTCACGTCCTCTTCGTTCTGCTCGATTTGTCTGTAGCATTTCCTGTTTCGTTATCTCGCGGCGCGGCGAATGTTGGGTCTGTAGAGAGGCTGGGTGTCTGTTATTTGTCTCTTTGGTTTTGGCAGTGTGCAGTGATAGGTCCAGCGTAGCTACGCTGTAGATTCAACATGTGGACAGGCTCAAGTTTAGAGGCCAGGAAGAAAGGCGGAGCTGATTCTTTTGGGACTGGCTAGGTGAATTTGGATCCGACTAAAAAAAAAGGTAAATTTGGATCAGTCCTCCCTCTCGTCCGCGGGAGCTCTACTTTTGTTTTGTATCTCTGAAACAGGAGTGAAAAGAAATCAGCTCATCCAAACTAGCTCTTCTTTGGTTTCCCTGGTGGATTCGGGCGCCCACTGCAGCACGTTAGTGGGCCGGCCCATGAACACGCAGGACACTGTGAAAAAAAATATTTATGGCGCAAAAAATCCACCCCGAAACATCGCTTTTGGGAGGATTCGAACGCACGCCAACTAGCTGCAGTGCATAGTAGGCCAACAACTAGACGAAATGTGATTCCTTTTGAAAAAAAAAATGAACAAAATTTGAATGTCCACAGATTTCAGAAAACCTAACGAAAAAGAAAAAAGTTCATGTATTCAAAAAGTTCATAAATTTTTTAAAACAATCAACGATTTTCAAAAAGGTTCAAAAATTTGAAAATAGTTCATAGATTTTGAAAAAACAAGTTCACCGACTTTGCAAAAAGTTCATCGATTTTAAATAAAGTTCAAAAAATTTCAAAAAAGTTCATTGATTTTGAAAAAAAGATCATCGAATTTAAAAATAATTCATTCAATTTGGAAAAAATTCATCGAATTTGAAAACAAGCTCTTCGAATTTAAAAAAAGTTCATCGAAGTTGAAAAAAGTTCATCAAATTTTAAAAAAATCATCAAAATTTGGAAAAAGTTCATTGAATTTGAAATTTCTCATTGAATTTTAAAAGAAGTTTATCGAATTGGAAAAAAGTTCACGAATTTTTGAGGGAAATTCATGTATTTCAAAAAGTTTAGCAAAAAGACCATTCCAAAAGCAATAGAAAAAACCCAAACAAAACCATTCCAGCAAAAAAAGAAAATAAAGAAAGATTATAAGAAGGGAAAAGCTATAAATAATCACGTGAAGTCGGTTGGCTGGTTGGTTGTGTCAACGAACAATAAGCGAGGAGATCGCATGTTCGATTCACCTCTTTAAACAGAAAAAAAAGTAACATGGGCCGGCCCTGCACGGAGAATGGGGTGTGCGTCCAGTATGGTTAAGCCTGTAACGAGCGGTACGGGCGCCATTTAGGAAATGCCCTCGTCCGCAGCACCCCGTAGGGATGATGCCTATGGGTTAACATGCGTGCTCGTTCGGGTCTGATCGTTGTTGCATTTGTTCAGGTTTTATTTCTTTTTTCTTCCCTACTTCTTCGGTTTACTCTAGTTTTATTTGTTTAATTCTTGTTTTTTTTATGTTTTCACTGATTTTTCTCTCTTTTCTTTTTTGTTCGGTTTTTGTTGTTTCTTTATCTTTTTTGCACTGTTTTTCCTTTGGTTTTCTTTCAATGTAAATTGCCTCGTTCTATATGGCCAGTCATCCAATTTTTTTGATAAGAGATGCTAGGATTGATCACAGGTTTAGAATTCTTCTCAGGGTGGGAGAGCTTACCGTGTTTGGTCGATTTGACTATGTACAAATGATATGGTTTTTAATGGTAAAAGTACTTCTCTTATGCAGGTTATCTACAAATGTACCCGGCCACTTCGTTTATGGTCGTCTCTAAAACGCATGGAGAATCGACAGCTATTTACGGAGGTGTGTACACGATTAGAGGCTACGGGAAGGGATACTTTTACCCAACATGAATGACAACATGATCTCAGGATTGACCCCTCTCCAGTTTAGGCGTTATACAAATGTTTACTTGTATTTCGCCGGTTTTTATACTGTTTTTCAGAGTGGACTTCGTTGGATTGTGTACATTCCAATAATGCTGAGACTGGGTGTAATGCTTAAACCTTTTAAGTAATAAAACCCCTCTTATCGATTTTTTTTCAGAAACACAGAGGTGCCGGTGATGCCTTCCAATTCACCTCTCATTGTTCCCCCTGTGTAGATGATGCTCCCACGTGCTAGTCATGTCCAAACGAAAAGTGTTTTCTCTACAAAATTATGGATTAATTATGATAAAAGTTTCTATGCAACTTGGCCAACGATTTGGGTGCAAACCGATGACTTGGTGATTCTCGTCAATCAAATCAGGCGCTTGCTTTATTTCCTTGTTGTCTTTAGCGACTTAAACTTAACTATTTTTACCAGGTTCGTTATGCTTGTACAGTGTGTTGCATGTAAGTGTTTTTTTAAAAGCAACCACGTAATTCATTTTGCTGATAAAAAATCAAGTTACACAACCAAACGCACGTGGAAACTAAAAGACTGACCAGAACAACACGATTGTCCTGAAAACTTTGCAGATAGAACCCTAAAATTAAAAAAATATACAAAACTATCCGTAGAGTTTCCTGCACTTGCTAAAGACCGCCGCCTAAATTCGGTGTCGCCAATGCGCACGCTAGAAGAGACGCCGGGCCTCCATCATTGCCAGATCCAAAGAAGCATCATCACCAACGAGGCTGTGAGTCGATAAACAGACCCACTGCAAGCAGGGAGGCACATGTCGCTGTGGCACGTCGATCGGGGATGTTCTCGTGGTACCTTGGACGCAGACCCGCTGCATTCCATCGACGAGGTTAGGGAAGAACGATAAATCCACCATCTGACCAACCTCCTCGCTCCAAAGCATCATTGTTGCCCTAGCCGCCAACGCCGCTGCGAATAGCGTCAAACGCCAGCGACACACCGAGTGACTAATCTCACAAGATCTGAAGAACGGCGAGAGGACCAAGCCACCTGCTTCATGCCGCTGCTGTTTAGAGCACCACCAAGATGGGGGAGAAGCAGGGGCACCTTATTCCGACGTGGCGCCCGCGACTGATGCGATGCGCCTGAAGAAACTAGCCCAATCCTAACTACTCACCAAGGTCAAAACGCCGAGGTCCCCAGCCCCCGCCGCCGCCATAACGACGGACGGAGGAGGCAGGGACCAGCGGTCTCGCTGACGAAGGTAGGGGGCAAAGTGTGGGTTGCCGCCGCCTGTAGAGAGAGACCGTACGTTGGCTTTGGGCGTTTAGGCCATCTGTGTTTGTAATCTCTCGTGGTTATACCACCTACATACACCATGAAGAATCACTCTACCTCTGGAAAAAGAGATGGAAAGCACATAGAAGCTCTCAGTCAATTGATCGAGTCACGTTTGATTTAGAATAATTGTTTTCAATGTTTTTCCCAAGAGCTGGAATTGGGTAAGTTTTTATTTTGGGTTTAGTAGCTAGCTTTGTAAATATTTTATATTAATGAAAATGAAAATCACCGTAGAACAATTTGTTATACGGTTCTCGGTTAAAAAAGAAGAAGATGGAATAAAAATACACACTTTAAAGGAAGAGGTGGGGGAGGGGGCATATATTGTACAAGAGGAAAACGACATAAGCCAAGATTGGAAACTAGCTTTAGACGTGTGATCAAGCACCGAAATGGAAAACACTACCCTGTCCAGCGATCGCCAAATACAGGCTCGCAGGGAAAAAAGTGGTGCAATTATTTTGCTCTGACTGAAATTGGCAATAGGGTCGGCGCCCCAATTCACGAGCTTGATGTGAGGAATGCAGCGTATCATACCCAGCGCCTCCCTCATCGAAATTGAGCAAGGGCAACCTGTCCTAAAGATTACCAAAGAAAGAAAGTGATACACGTAGTCAGTTTAAAGAAATTCCAGTTTTATTAGACATTGAAATGATAGTGATAGCTGGACGAATAAAGTTTAACTTCAGTCCAATTCTGGAGTCTCGTAGCTTTCATTGGTTTAATTAGCTCCGATCTTAGTAAATTTGAGGCTTTCCGTCAGGTTTAATTAGCACCCACACTTTGACGCAACGTCGGCATTACCTAGCCAGCCTGCACTGCACCACTCCTCAGTCTCCTCTGCTCTCCGCTGTCGGCGCCGCCTCCGCTCGTCGCCGTCTGTTCGTGCTGCCCTGTGACAGGTTAGTCCGCATAACCGGCCATCTCCTATGCGATGCACGCCAGGTTAGTTCGAAGCTAATTCCCTGGCTCGGGCAGGCTTTGCTGCATGCATGGCTTCCAAGCCGACGCCTTGAGAGATTTGTGTGACCGGAGTTAATCAGTAGGCGAATCGGTCCGGGGCTTTGCGAGACCACCAGTGCAGGCGGTGCAACGATCGGTTAGTTCGTTGGGTAGGTGTATGATCTCAGCTAGATTAATTCTGCTGGAACAGTGAAGACTATTACTCCGATATCACTACTTCCCTTGATAGTCGGATTGGCACAATTAATATAGGTTCGTCCCTTGCTAGTTGCTACTACTTGCTTTGCCAGTTTACTCACGTCGTGTTCTCTAAAATCAAATCTGGCCGGTGATGGGTAGATCAATTTGGGTGGAACCTTGGAATTAGCTTCGCCCTCCACCAAGCCCTCGGGTCAGGCTCAGGCCTGCGCCACCTCCACACACCTCTGCCTCCACCGCAATCTTCCCCTTCAATTTACCATTGCCTACTTCCTTACTTCACTCTCGGAACTGGATTAGGAGACGGGCGTTGCTCGCCCGAGTTGTTCCTGCATGCACCCTCGGATCTGGATGTCTGGATGGTGAGGAGTGAGGACGGAGGGATAGGAAGGGCAAGTTCATGGGATGGGAGCAGAACGCTGTTTAGTTAACCGTCGCCTACACAATTTGCATCTTGGTAAATCGATCGATGCATGCTTTAAACGGCGACTCTGTACAGGTTTTCAAATTATCGGAGAACCTGCAAATTAACACTCGTCAATTGGGGATTAGTACGGGGACGGGGAGTAGTTCTTATTTAGGTCGAGACTCGTACCAATGTTTGGTTTTTGAGTTACATTAAACATCTCTGCATTGGACAAAGTAGCTAGTTTCTTCTGTCGATCTGCACCTCCTAGCTAGTTCCTACCAATGTTTCCTCCTGTTATGTTAATTAACACATCTCCACTGTCAGTACCAGCGACCAAGACATGCAGCTCTACATCGTGGTCACCAGGCTGGCCTGCATCGCCTTCTCCACTGCCGCGTTTGTGCTCGCCATGGCTGCGCCGGTCAGCCGCCAGTTCTGGTTTGTCGTGTCAGTACAAGCTAATCTCGTCCCGTCCTCGCATGTATCATCAGTATATCATGTACATTACCTAGGCTATATCTGACATATGCAGGCATGCAAACTGAAGGGCAGTATGCTGACGCTAATGAGTTGGACCTCGATGCGGATCGTGTACCAGGCCATTTGCTTCTACTTTGGAGCACTCAACCTTGATTGCATTGCCCCCATCTTATTCAATGACTCGGTACGCTCGTATCTATTCCACTCTACCGTTTCTACTGCGTACTCCGTACTGAACATCCTTGGTGACTTCATGCAAGCGCGGATGTGGTTGTTTATGTTACAGCTGGTGATGCTCCTCGCATATGGCGCGAGCTGTGCTGGAACTGCATCTGTTTTCTTCCTGCATCACTTTCTGCACTGTCAGCGTCTGCCGTTGATGACCTGCCCGATGTACTTCGCTTCCTCGGTGCTAGGCCTCGTTGCCGTCTTGTTCAACGCCGCCACTACGCTTCGGTTGCTTTGGGCAAGGTGTTCTCGCCACCACGAGGACTAGGTTTCACACACTTGCAGTCTCTATCCACCATCCACGTATGCGTATGCCAGTAGTGGTTACCCTAATTAATTACGTGTGGTGCGTATATATAGCATCTGTTCTTCCCAGTGTGACCGACTGTATCTCTTTGCAAAGACTGCTTCATGATTCATGTATTATCACCCCTTTGTACTATGTGGTACATCTTCATCTCAATTTTTTTTTATAAGGAGAATATATTAATATGGTGAAGATACCAATTACACCCAGGCTCTGCACTAACAAGATGTCCAAAAACATTAAGGATGCACACAATTAAGAAAAAAATGAAAAAGAGAGAAAGAGAAAGGGTCCGTCTAAGTCTTAGTCGACTGAGACTTCGTCGGCTGACGTCACCTAAAGTATATTAGGCCCGTTTCTTGGCTTGGCGTCTGATAAGCTGTATCTGCACGACTTCTGGGATTTTCTTGTTTGTTTGTTTGTTTATTTCTGCTGGGCTTCTTTCATTGTTTGTGTCTTTGGGCTGGGACGTTCCCTCGTGTTTCTTTTACACAAGGAAAAATGTGTTGAACAAAAGAATACAGGTCCAGGGGCGATTCCTATATGACCTGCGCGAGCGTCAAGCCGTCGCCGCTTCGCTGAAGCAAAGAAACCGATAGACATAATATGGGCCAGCCCACTTGGAGCGAGGAACTGGTTTTGTGAAACTTTCAGAAGGTTTCCTGAACCGGGTTTTTTCTGTTTTGTTTTCTTTCATGGGGTTTTTCGGTTTTCTTCATTACTTTTAGTAATCATTTTCTTTTTTCTTTTTTTCTTCTTATTTATCCTCTTTCTTTTCTTTTTTTCTACTTTTTGTGTTTCTTTTTTTCTTTTTCTTTTTTTGTTTTCCATAAATTCGAAATATCCAAAATATGTTCAGATTTTTAGAAATTCGTTTGAATTTTCAGAAAATGTTATTTGAAATTCCAAATTTTGTTCATGTTTTCAAATTTTGTTCACGTTTCAAAAATAGTTTTGAATTCCAAATTTTTGTTCACCGTATTGAAGAACAATGTTCACCATACATTGGGAAAATGTTCAGTGTGTATAAAAAAATGTTCATCATGTATAGAAATTTTGTTTAGCATGCATTCAAAAGGAGTTCATCGTATTTCAAAAAATGTTCTATGTGTATTTGAATATTGTTCACCATACATTGAAAAAATGTTCAGTGTGTATAAAAAATGTTCATCGTGTAGAGAAATTCTGTTCAGCATGCATTCAAAAAAAAGTTCAGCGTATTTAAAAAAATATGTCCAGTGTGTATTTGAATAATGTTCACCCTATACTAAGAAAATGTTCAATGTGTATTCTAAATTCGCTTTCTAAAAATTGTTCAAAGTACAAAAATATATATTCAGATTTTGAATTTCGTTCAATTTTGAAAAACATAGTTCATGTTTAAAATAAAAAGAATATTCGAAATTTGCGTACGATTTTCGAAAATTTGTTCGCATATTTAAGATTTTCATTTTTTCAAGAATTAATGGAAAATGTTGAAAGACCCCGGATCTACCATTTGGGTACTTAAAAACAAACGCCGTATTTAGGATGTACACAATTAGTATCCCAGCTGGCCAGCTTCGTTAGCATGCAGCGCTAGGTCTGGAATTCGAGTCCCATTGCGTTCGTTTTTGTTTTTGAATTACCGCGTTTGCTCGAGGCTTCGTTTGGGCCGGCCCATTCGTGTGTCAGCTTTAGCGAAACCACGTCAGAGGCTTCGTTTGGGCCGACCCATTCGCGCGTCAGCTTTAGCGAAACCACCTCCTTTTGACGTGCGTTGCCACGGGCTTTTTAATTTGTTTTCCCAATTGAACCTATGAATATGACGCATATTTGTCTCTCCCTTCCCCACTCTGTCTACCACTTTCCATCTCGCTCCCTCCCCTTCTATCTCCCACCCCTCTCTCTCTCTCTCTCTCTTTCAAGCCCCCTCCTCCCTCTCTCTCTCCCCCTCTCTCCATCTCTCTCCCTCTCCCTCTCGCTCTCAAGCCCTCTCTCACTCCCTCCATCCCTCTCTCTTTCTCTCTCTCTCACACACACACACACAAACAAACACACACACACACACACACTCCGCCTCTCCCTCTCCCATGACACAAAATTTAATTTTGGCACAGCTTAACTTTTGCTAAGCGTTAACATTCGGTGGCTAAAGTATATCCTAGAAGTTTAAACATTAAAGTGAAACCGTAATCTTTACATGAGATAAGACAACTTTTCAAACTTCATCCTCACTCATTTACTCCAACAATTCGGAGCAAACAACAACAAAAATGACATAACATGGTAAAAAAATCCGTTGCTAGACTTGACAGGGGTACCATGGCATTCTGATACATTTTCTTGCACTTGCATATGAGCTTAATAGCCCTCCTCTACGGGGGAGAGGGCTTTTGGAGGCCGAGCTCCACGGAGCTCGTTTTCAAAATACAAATTTCAACTTCATAAAAAATTTGAATTTTTTTGTATACACTTTCACACATGTGTATTGCGTATTGCTACCTCTTGAGCTTGCGTTGGTTTTTCCCTTGAAGAGGAAAGGGTGATGCAGCAAAGTAGAGTAAGTATTTCCCTCGGCTTTTGAGAACCAAGGTATCAATCTAGTAGGAGATGATGATCAAGTCACCGAATACCTGCACAAACAAACACCAACTTGCACCCAACGCGATAAGGGGTTGTCAATCCCTTCACGGTTATTTGCAAAGTGAGATCTGATAGAGATGATAAACGGTAAATTAATATTTTTGGTATTTTTGGTTTATGGAACAGAAAGTACAAGATTGCAAAGTAAAAGAACAGCGACAGAAATTGGCAAGTCGATGGAAAACTAATATGATGTAAAATAGACCCGGGGGCCATAGATTTCACTAGAGGCTTCTCTAGAGATAGAAATTATTATGGTGGGTGAACAAATTACTGACGAGCAATTGATAGAAAAGCGCAAAGTTATGACGATATCTAAGGCAATGATCATGAATATAGGCATCACGTCCGTGTCAAGTAGACCGAAACGATTCTGCATCTACTACTATTACTCTACACATCGACCGCTATCCAGCATGCATCTAGAGTATTAAGTTCATAAAGAACGGAGTAACGCATTAGGCAAGATGACATGATGTAGAGGAATTAACTCAAGCAATATGATGAAAACCCCATCTTTTTATCCTCGATGGCAACAATACAATACGTGCCTTGCTGCCCCTGCTGTCACTGGGAAAGGACACGGCAAGATTGAACCCAAAGCTAACCACTTCTCCCATTGCAAGAAAAACCAATCTAGTTGGCCAAACCAAATCGATAGTTCGAAGAGACTTGCAAAGATATCAAATCATGCATATAAGAATTCAGAGAAGATTCAAATAATATTCATAAATAAACTTGATCATAAATCCACAATTCATCGGATCTCGGCAAACACACCGCAAAAGAGTATTACATCGAATAGATCTCCAAGAACACCGAAGAGAACTTTGTATTGAGAATCAAAGAGAGAGAAGAAGCCATCTAGCTACTAGCTATGGACCCGTAGGTCTGTGGTAAACTACTCACGCTTCATCGGAGAGGCAATGGTGTTGATGTAGAAGCCCTCCATGATCTAACCCCCCTCCGGCAGGATGCCGGAAAAGGCCCCAAGATTGGATCTCACGGGTACAGAAGGTTGCGGCGGTGGAAAAGTGGTTTCGTTGCTCCCCTGGATGTTTTTAGGGTATAAGAGTATATATAGGAGGAAGATCTAGGTCAGGGGACCCTCGAGGGGCCCACAAGGTTGGGGGGCGCGCCCCACCCCCCTGGGCGCACCCTCCACCATTGTGGCTGCCTCGAAGCTTCTTTGACTTGTACTCCAAGTCTCTTGGGTGTCTTCTGGTCCAAGAAAAATCATGGCGAAAGTTTTATTCCGTTTGGACTCTGTTTGGTATTCCTTTTCCGCGAAACTCTAAAACAAGGAAAACAGAAACTGACACTAGGCTCTAGGTTAATAGGTTAGTCCCAAAAATCATATAAAATAGCATATTAATGCATATAAAATATCCAAAACAGATAATATAATAGCATGGAACAATAAAAAATTATAGATACGTTGGAGACGTATCAAGCATCCCCAAGCTTAATTACTGCTCGTCCTCAAGTAGGTAAATGATAAAAATAGAATTTTTGATGTGGAATGCTACCTAACATATTTATCCATGTAATTCTCTTTATTGTGGCATGAATGTTTAGATCCGTAAGATTCAAAACAAAAGTTTAATATTGACATAAAAACAATAATACTTCAAGCATGCTAACAAAATAATTATGTCTTCTCAAAATAACATGGCCAAAGAAAGCTTATCCCTACAAAATCATATAGTCTGGCTATGCTCCATCTTCATCACACAAAATATTTAAATCATGCACAACCCCGATGACAAGCCAAGCAATTGTTTCATACTTTTGATGTTCTCAAACTTTTTCAACTTTCACGCAATACATGAGCGTGAGCCATGGACATAGCACTATAGGTGGAATATATGGTGGTTGTGGAGAAGACAAAAAGAAGGAGATAGTCTCACATCAACTAGGCGTATCAACGGGCTACGGAGATGCCCATTAATAGATATCAATATGAGTGAGTAGGGATTGCCATGCAACAGATGCACTAGAGCTATAAGTTTATGAAAGCTCAAAAAGAAAACTAAGTGGGTGTGCATCCAACTCGCTTGCTCACAAAGACCTATGGCAATTTGAGGAAGCCATCATTGGAATATACAAGACAAGTTCTATAATGAAAAATTTCCACTAGTATATGAAAGTGATATCATAGGAGACTCTCTATCATGAAGATCATGGTGCTACTTTGAAGCACAAGTGTGGTAAAAAGGATAGTAACATTGTCCCTTCTCTCTTTTCTCTCATTTTTTATTGGGCCTCCTTTCATATTTTTTTGCCTTTTTTTCATCCAGAGTCTCATCCCGACTTGTGGGGGAATCATAGTCTCCATCATCCTTTCCTCACATGGGACAATGCTCTAATAATGAAGATCATCACACTTTTATTTACTTACAACTCAAAAATTACAACTCAATGCTAGAAGAAGATATGACTCTATGTGCATGCCTCCGGCGGTGTACTGGGATGTGCAATGAATTAAGGTGACATGTATGAAAGAATTATGAAAGGTGGCTTTGCCACAAATACGATGTCAACTACATGATCATGCAAAGCAATATGACAATGATGATGCGTGTCATAATAACGGAATGGTGGAAAGTTGCATGGCAATATATCTCGGAATGGCTATGGAAATGCCATAATAGGTAGGTATGGTGGATGTTTTAAGGAAGGATATGTGGTGGGTTTATGGTACCGGCGAAAGTTGCGCGGTACAAGAGAGGCTAGCAATGGCGAAGAGGTGAGAGTGCGTATAATCCATGGACTCAACATTAGTCATAAAGAACTCACATACTTATTGCAGAAATCTATTAGTTATCGAAACAAAGTACTACGCGCATGCTCCTAGGGGGATAGATTGGTAGGAAAAGACCATCGCTCGTCCCCGACCGCCACTCATAAGGAATACAATCAGTAAATAAATCATGCTCCGACTTCATCACATAATGGTTCACCATACGTGCATGCTACGGGACTCACAAACTTTAACACAAGTATTTCTCAAACTCACAACTACTTACTAGCATGACTCTAATATCACCATCCTCATGTCTCAAAACAATCATAAAGAATCAAACTTCTCATAGTATTCAATGCACTATATATGAAAGTTTTTATTATATCCCTCTTGGATGCCTATCATATTAGGACTAATTTTATAACCAAAGCAAATTACCATGCTGTTTAGATACTCTCAAAATAATATAAGTGAAGTGCGAGAGTTCATAATTTTTTATAAAATAAATTCACCGTCGTACTCTAAAAAGATATAAGTGAAGCACTAGAGCAAATTTGCCTAGCTCAAAAGATATAAGTGAAGCACATAGAGCATTCTAATAAATCACGATTCATGTGTGTCTCTCTCAAAAGGTGTGTACAGCAAGTATGATTGTGGCAAACTAAAAAGCAAAGACTCAAATCATACAAGACGCTCCAAGCAAAACACATATTTTTATCCTCAAGCAATATGATGTAGAGGAATTAACTCAAGCAATATGATGAAAACCCCATCTTTTTATCCTCGATGGCAACAATACAATACGTGCCTTGCTGCCCCTGCTGTCACTGGGAAAGGACACCGCAAGATTGAACCCAAAGCTAAGCACTTCTCCCATTGCAAGAAAAACCAATCTAGTTGGCCAAACCAAATCGATAGTTCGAAGAGACTTGCAAAGATATCAAATCATGCATATAAGAATTCAGAGAAGATTCAAATAATATTCATAGATAAACTTGATCATAAATCCACAATTCATCGTATCTCGGCAAACACACCGCAAAAGAGTATTACATCGAATAGATGTCCAAGAACATCGAGGAGAACTTTTTACTGAGAATCAAAGAGAGAGAAGAAGTCATCTAGCTACTAGCTATGGACCTGTAGGTCTGTGGTAAACTACTCACGCTTCATCGGAGAGGCAATGGTGTTGATGTAGAAGCCCTCCGTGATCGAATCCCCCTCCGGCAGGACGCCGGAAAAGGCCCCAAGATGGGATCTCACGGGTACAAAAGGTTGCGGCGGTGGAAAAGTGGTTTCGTTGCTCCCATGGATGTTTTTAGGGTACAAGAGTATATATAGGAGGAAGATCTAGGTTAGAAGACCCTCGAGGGGCCCATAAGGTTGGGGGACGTGCCCCACCCTCTGGGCGCGCCCTCCACTCTTGTGGCCGCCTCGAAGCTTCTCTGACTTGTACTCCAAGTCTCCTGGGTGTCTTCTGGTCCAAGAAAAATCATGGCGAAAGTTTTATTCCATTTGGTATTCCTTTTCCGCGAAACTCTAAAACAAGGAAAAAACAGAAACTGGCACTAGGCTCTAGGTTAATAGGTTAGTCCCAGAAATCATATAAAATAGCATATTAATGCATATAAAATATCCAAAACAGATATTATAATAACATGGAACAATCAAAAATTATAGATACGTTGGAGACGTATCACGTATGTGCAAAAAATCATAACCATATACCTTCACACGTGGCATGCAGAAAAAAGACAAAATTGCATTTCTAAAATCGGCCGATTTTTTTGTTATTGGGCCGGAAATTTGTCTTTTTTGTACAGCCTACAAATCACAAAATTTTCAAATGATTTTTCCACACGTGCGTGTGGAAATCATATAAGTTCTGGTGAAAAAAAATTCAATTTTTTTTGAAACTTTGAAATATGACTTCTGATTTTTTTTCAAAATACCGAGCTCCGTGAAGCTCGGCCTCCATTGGCATTTTCCGCCCTCTACGGCGCCTACAGACCATCCTTAACTACCTTCCATCTTCTCTTATCCTCTCCGACTCTTATCTCCCTGAACTCCATGTTGCAAGTCATATATAATCAACACCGGCACACGCCACCACGACCTTGTGCTGTGCCATCTCCCCAACCTGCATGACACCTGCCGCTGCTCCGCCTCCATATGGGCCTCCAGCTGCTTCCCTCCCTCCACGCCTATCGCTGCTCTGCTTCCTCACCCATGACCCCTCTCTCATGCCACAACTGATGAAATATATACATGCTGGATTTCAGCACAAGCACAGAATGTGGATCAATTACAACAATCAATCAGCAAACTTACTTTTGTTTTCAGAGAGGGCGCATATTTTTTTCTATGAGTTATATCATCAAATAAAACTTTAATGTTGCTCCGTTTGTGGTAATTATACCCATCTTTTGTCTGATATTTCAGAATGCTCACAGTCCAAGTTTTAAAAGTCACCATCAATATATTAAAAAATGTATGGACTTTCCATGTGAAAACTAAATACTATAGTATAAAAGAGTACCAAGACCATCCACTCAAATTTCCTGTGTTGGTCGCACTACAGTACTTATCAATAAACTGCTGCTCCAATCCTTATATTTTATGAACATGTGCACAACAATTCTTAAAAGAATTACCGCTAATAGTTTAAAACTGTATACATTGCGAAAACTAATAATTACTACCTCCATCTCTATTTACATGGCACCCTCGGGTTTTGTGTCTGAAATTGACCAATAATAGATGATTCACATGTTAGAAAAATATATACCACCGGAAACTATTTTATAATAGAAATTCAATGGTGTATTTTTTACGAGCTAACCCACATTTAGTTTGTCAAATGTTGAACCCGAAAATATGCGGGGTCATGTAAACAAAGGAAAAATGAGTAGATTTAATGGTGGAAAAAATATTCATGTTTGCAAGAGACTTACAGTCTGTAACTCTCATTGAATCAGGTGAATCTATACTCCAAGCCAATCATAAAATGTTGCATGGAGTAGTGCCACACCAAATACAACCATGCTATCGCTGAGAAATCACCTGCACGAACACCAATACGTTTTGACAAATTACTCATTATTTCAAATCGTAGAAGGGTGAAACGCTTGAAAGACAAACACCATATATGGCAAATAAACCTTCAACGCTTCCGTTGCAGACCCCCAAGTAGTACTTGAAACTAACATTTGCACATACCCCATCGCACATCGCAACAAATCCTGCTAGTCCAGAACACAAAAGCTCCAAGAGGAAAGGCAAAAAAAATTGCGAAAGGGGTGTGAATTTATTCCTCTGAAATGGTGTTACAGTCTGCTAGTACCAAGTTGGAGACACTGTCTGGAACACGGCGGAACCAAAAAGCGGTGCAACCTCCAGATCTACCAATATTAGCTAAACTATGAGCAACACTACTTTGATGCAATGTTTTAAATAGCCGGCTATAGCTCCGCTATAGCCCGCTATATAGCCTTTTCAGCAAGGTGCCGCTAAATGATCCTATGTACAAATAGCCCGCTATAGCCTGCTATAGCCCGTCATAGCTCCGCTATAGCTGATTTTCAGCTCCGCCGCTATTTGGCAATAGCCCGCTATTTAAAACATTGCTTTGATGACGATCAATCTTCTGCGGAATAAAATCACGAGGTTCCAGTAGCTTCTTGACTTCCATTATAAGGTATCCAAAGGCAGATTTGTTCAGAAATTCATCCATCACCGCAGCAATTACAACAACATTGTCAGATTGAATTACCATGTGTAGCTCTGACTGTTGCAAACTAAAAGAGACACCCTCCAACATTGCACTGATTTCAGCTTCCAACGCACTCTGACAGTGGAATAGGTGTCTGTATGCCGAGAATATGACCTCTCCATCCAAATTTCGCAAAACCATACCTAAACCTGCCGATCCAGTGTCCTTGACAAAGGACCATCCACCGATAGCGCAACCCAGCCAGGCGGGGGCTTTGGCCATGGCTTTACTTGCTTCACCACTGTAGCTGAACAACAAGGCTCTCCGATGGTCATTTTCCCTTTAATAATGTCCTCTATTCCATACTTCTGTGCCTGAGTATATGAGCTTAAGTAGCTGCACAAGAAAATTCTTGATATTTCTGTAGGTGGTGCCGACTTGCCGCGAAGTGCTTCGTTCCGTAAACTTCATATCCGCCATAGAAGCATGATTATCATTTCTCTAACTTCTTCTTTCTGGACTGATAGAATACTGAACATCCATTCTTGGCCTATCTCCAACATCAATTCCTTTGCCTACAGAGGCCAAACCTGGCGCATCTCATCCCACAACTCCCCCGACCTGGGGCAGGTGATCAAAGCATGAAACGAACTGTCATTTGCCTCCCCACACAGTCGACAGGTAGCAGAGACATGGATATGGTGGTGTGCTTTGCATGCATTAGTAGGCAGTGCATCAACAATCACAAGCCATGCAAAATGTCTCATCTTGCTCGGAACTTTGGCCTGCCATACAAGATTCCAGTGCGGACGATCTCCCTCGGGGCGAGAGCTGCATGCCCCCGCTTGATAACCCACAAGTATAGGGGATCGCAACAGTTTTCGAGGGTAGAGTATTCAACCCAAATTTATAGGTTCGACACAAGGGGAGCCAAAGAATATTTGAAGGTATTAGCAGTTGAGTTGTCAATTCAACCACACCTGGAGATTAATTATCTGCAGCAATGTGATCAGTAGCAAAGTAATACGATAGTTTTGATAGTAGTGACAGCAGCAACAGTAACAGTGACAGTGATAGCAGTAATTTTGTAGCAAGTGTAACAGTGGTGATAGCAGTAGTAACTTAGCAAGAACAATATAAGATAAATTCATAGGCATTGGATCGGTGACTTGTTGGATGATATTCATGATGAGACAGTTATAACCTAGGGCGATACGACACTAGCTCCAGTTCATCAATATAATGTAGGCATGTGTTCCGTAAATAGTCATACGTGCTTATGGAAAGAACTTGCATGACATCTTTTGTCCTACCCTCCCTTGGCAGCGGGGTCCATATTGGAAACTAAGGGATATTAAGGCCTCTTTTAATAGAGAACCAGAACAAAGCATTAACACATAGTGAATACATGAACTCCTCAAACTACGATCATCACCGGGAGTGGTCTCGACTATTATCACTCCGGGGTTGCCGGATCATAACACGTAGTAGGTGACTATAACTTGCAAGATCGGATCTAGAACATGGATATAATTGTGATAACATAAACGGTCCAGATCTGAGTTCATGGCACCCGGGCCCAAAGTGACAGGCATTAAGCATGGCAAAGTCATAGCAACATCAATCTTAGAACATAGTGGCTACTAGGGATCAAGCCCTAACAAAATTAACTCAATTACATGATGAATCTCATCCAACTCCTCACCGACCAGCGAGCCTACGAAGGAATTACTCACTCCCGGTGGGGAGCATCATGGAATTGGCGATGGAGAAGGGTTGGTGATGACGAAGAATGAAGATTCCCCTCTCTGGAGCCCCAAACGGACTCCAAATTTGGCCTCGCGATGAAGAATAGGAGGTGACGGCGGCTCCGTCTCGTGGATCGTGATAATTCTTTCTCCCTAGTTTTTTCTAGAAAAATAGGATTTTATAGCGTCGGTTTCAGGGTCTGCGGGGCCACCAGGTGGGGACAACCCACCTGGGCGCGCCAGGAGGGGGCGCGCCCTGGTGGGTTGTGCCCACCCAGGTGCCCCCCTCCGGTAGGTCTTGGCTCCAGAAATTCTTATTTATTGTATAAAAATCCTCGCAAAGTTCCGTTCCATTCCAAGAACTTTTATTTCTGCACAAAAACAACACCATGGTAGTTCTGCTGAAAACAGCATCAGTCCGGGGTTAGTTTCATTCAAATCATGCAAATTAGAGTCCAAAACAAGAGGAAAAGTGTTAGGAAAAGTAGATACGTTGGAGACGTATCAACTCCTCCAAGCTTAAACCTTTGCTTGTCCTCAAGCAATTCAGTTGATAAACTGAAAGTGAAAAACAAAAACTTTTACGAACTCTTTTGCTCTTGTTTGCATAAATAAGCTTAAACAACACCCAGGTTTTCAGCCAACATTATAACTAACCATGCCGACAATAACTCTTAAAAAAATATATTAACTCATATCAATGAGATAATCAGCTAGCGAGCAATAATAAGATATCTCAGACATCAACATGTTGTCAAAACAACCATGATATAATATGACAATAGTGGTATCTCGCTAGCCCTTTCTGAGACCGCAAAACATAAATGCGGAGCACCTCCAAAGTTCAAGCAGCGACAAAACATTGTAATTCATGGTAGAAAAGATCCAGTCATGATGCACCCAACATTAGCTACACACAATGCATAAGTCATGACAGTTGTGCTCTCAGGTTCTGGCGCTTGTTTTAGATGGTGTGATAACCCACAAGTATAGGGGATCACAACAGTTTTCGAGGGTAGAGTATTCAACCCAAATTTATTGATTCGACACAAGGGGAGCCAAAGAATATTCTCAAGTATTAGCAGTTGAGTTGTCAATTCAACCACACCTGGATAACTTAATATCTGCAGCAAAGTATTTAGTAGCAAAGTAATATGGAAGTAACGGTAACGGTAGCAAAAGTAATATTTTTGGGTTTTGTAGTGATTGTAACAGTAGCAACGGAAAAGTAAATAAGCGAAGAACAATATGTGAAAAGCTCATAGGCATTGGATCGGTGATGGAGAATTATGTCGGATGCGGTTCATCATGTAACAGTCATAACATAGGGTGACACAGAACTAGCTCCAATTCATCAATGTAATGTAGGCATGTATTCCGAATATAGTCATACGTGCTTATGGAAAAGAACTTGCATGACATCTTTTGTCCTACCCTCCCGTGGCAGCGGGGTCCTAGCGGAAACTAAGGGATATTAAGGCCTCCTTTTATAGAGTACCAGACCAAAGCATTAACACATAGTGAATACATGAACTCCTCAAACTACGGTCATCACCGGGAGTGGTCCCGATTATTGTCACTTCGGGGTTGCCGGATCATAACACATAGTAGGTGACTATAGACTTGCAAGATAGGATCAAGAACTCACATATATTCATGAAAACATAATAGGTTCAGATCTGAAATCATGGCACTCGGGCCCTAGTGACAAGCATTAAGCATAGCAAAGTCATAGCAACATCAGTCTCAAGAACATAGTGGATACTAGGGATCAAACCCTAACAAAACTAACTCGATTACATGATAAATCTCATCCAACCCATCACCGTCCAGCAAGCCTACGATGGAATTACTCACGCACGGCGGTGAGCATCATGAAATTGGTGATGGAGGATGGTTGATGATGACGACGGTGACGGATTCCCCTCTCCGGAGCCCCGAACGGACTCCAGATCAGCCCTCCCGAGAGAGTTTAGGGCTTGGCGGCGGCTCCGTATCATAAAACGCGATGAATCTTTCTCTCTAATTTTTTTCTCCCCGAACATGAATATATAGAGTTGGAGTTGAGGTCGGTGGAGCTCCAGGGGGCCCACGAGGCAGGGGGCACACCCAGGGGGGCAGGCACGCCCCCCACCCTCGTGGAAAGGGTGTGGGGCCCCTGGCCTTGATTCTTTTGCTAGTATTTTTTATTATTTTCAAAAATAATCTCCGTGAAGTTTCAGGTCATTCCGAGAACTTTTGTTTCTGCATAAAGATAACACCATGGCAATTCTGCTGAAAACAACATCAGTCCGGGTTAGTTCCATTCAAATCATGCAAGCTAGAGTCCAAAACAAGGGCAAAAGTGTTTGGAAAAGTAGATACGACGGAGATGTATCATGGTGATGACACAACATAAAAGTAAATAGATAGTCCCTTCACAGAGGGAAGCAGTGATTTGCAGAGGTGCCAGAGCTCAAGTTTTTAAAGAGAGGTAAATGATATTTTGATACATGCACCCTTATCATTTACTTCACGACCATCGGTTATCAATATTTTCCATGCGAAGCACGCTAGTGGCAATTCCCAAGCGATAAAAGTAAAGGTTTTGACTCCATTGGGAGTTTTTGTTTGATTATTTGAGAGATCATTTCTTTTGCGGTTTGGGACTGGGCATCCCTATTACCGCACTTTTCTCATGCGATGGCGAGTGAATAAACACTCGACCTAAGAATAACCCGCTTAGCATGGAAGATATCGACCACCTGCTGTCGTTCCATGAACGATCCATGCACACAAAAAGGATAATTATTAGAAGTTTTTAGAGGTGGCACATGCAAATTTACTTAGGACGGCAGGGTAATACCGTATATAGGTAGGTATGGTGGACTCATCTGGAATAACTTTGGGTTCAAGGTTTTTGATGTACAAGCAGAATTCCCACTTAGTACAGGCAAAGGCTAGCAATTAGATTGAGAAGCGGCCAGCTAGAGAGCAACAACGGTCATAAACATGCATTATGCATAAGTAACATTGGACACTAGCACGAGTAGGAGATGAACACCATGAACATAAATATGATAGAGGCTATGTTGGTTTTGATTCAACTACATGCATGAACATGTGCCAAGTCAAGCCACTCGAACATTCAGAGGAGGATACCATATCATCATACTACATCACAATCATTTTAACGCTATGTTGATATCCAAGATAAATCATTATCCACTCCCATCTACTTATGCATGGCATGAGAAACTATAATCTCTAATTGTCATTGTAAACATGTTTAATCATAATGGGCTGAATCATGGATACCAGGTTAAACATATTTACACAAACAGAATAAGTCGAGTTCATACCCGTTTCTCTCTGCCACGACCAGTTTATCGAATGTCGTCATTATTGCCTTTCACTTGCATGACCGAACGATATGAAAATAATAATAGTGCAAGAGTGCCATGGACTAAGCTGGAATCTGCAAACATTTTATTCAACAGGAGAAGACAAGGTAAAATGGGCTCTTTATTATATCAATAGTTACTCTTATGAGAGCCACTCAACATTTTCATGGTGGTCTTCTCCTCGGTATGGCTCAAATAAAAAGAAAAGAAATTCAGAGAAACACACTGAAATATTTTTGGCGTTTTTGGTTTTCTTGAACAAGCAAATAAAAGGGAAAAGCAAAAGCGAGAAAAACTATTTACACGGGAAAGCTCCCAACAAGCAAAATAAGAACAAGGAAATCTTTTTGGGTTTTCTTTTTAATATTACAACTAAGCATGTATAGAAAGTAAACTAACTACAACTATTTTTTTCTCAAGTTTTTCAAACACACAAGCAGTAAGCAAGAAAATAAATCTAAGCATGGATGATACAATGAAAAAGTGTGAACACCGACAACTGGAATGAAATGTGTGAACATGAATGTAATGTCGGTGAGAAACACGTACTCTCGCAAGCTTAGGATTTTGGCCTAACATGGTAATCAATCAGTAGCCTGGATAGTAGTTGGCGTGGTAGCTCACGGAGGCTCTCGGTGCGGATGCCTCGGCCTGCCGTGCTGCCTCCACTGCTGCGTTGTGAGCTCGGGCCTCGCTCTCAAGAACAAAATATCTTCCTTTGCTGTGATAGTCAAAAAGAGCAGGCGTAGGCAAATATGTGTGCACAACAGATGTTTGGTTAAACAACAGATTGTAAGTGAAGTTATGAATCTTTCCTTTAAGGGTCTTATGATATTTTAAGGTGTCAAAATCTAAATATTGCATGGGTAGGATAGGATCAAAGGGCAAAGGTGAAACACCCAGCCCTCATGCTAAATGCGTGGCATATATTCCACCATAGAAATAGCCACTGTTAGCATTGTGCTGAAGTCTGCATGCAACAATCGCTCCAAGGTTATAATTCCTTTCATCGGTGAGAGCAGTGCGTATGAGGCTCAAGTCTGGAGCATAAAGTGTACTACAATTTTGCTTGCCTACTACACATTTCCCATTAAATAATGCAAATTACTGAATTGTGGGAAAATGAATGCTCTTTATTCTACCTTGTGTCACTCCCCTCGTCTCACCGCAGCAAAGACTAGTCAAGAATGATTGGTACTCAGCTCTTGGCGGTTCGTCAAGCGAACCCCAGAACGGGAGTTTGCAGTGGTAAGCAAAATTCTTAAGTGAGGTGGTAAATGGATTATCATAGAAGCATAAACGACACCCTAGACTCACAGGGATGGAATTTAAATCCTTTGACAAACGATTCAGTAAGAATGTGGCGTTGTTCGCACTTATTTGAAATGTAGGGACCGAGACCGGCATTGTGAACATATTGCTCAAATTCCTCCTTAATGCCCACACGCATCATATAGTCATCGCAAGGCCATAAGCATGTTTTGGTGGCGGCATCTCGTGTGGAACTTTCACTTGGTTCAACATAAGACCGGCGAGTGGAGCTGTCACTAGAAGATGCCCCCAAGGATCTCCTCCTCGAAGAACTTCTTCCAAATAGGTTCATCATGTACGCGTACAATTTTCTGAAAATTTTTGGGTGACAAAAATTCATCAACAGAACTTTATAAGATTGATAGCAACTACTCATAGGGATACATAGAGGCCATAGCAAGCATTCAAACTACTTAGAACTCTAAGAATTCAACATGCAAGCTCATCTACAACAGCACCAAGAGTAGCTAATTATTCAAAATATAAACAACTAAAACAAAAACTAATTGGACAAACGGTGGAGTCACATACCAAGTAACAATCCCCCGAAACAGTTCGGAAACGGAGCTTCGAGCAAAGAGATCGAAATCCACGGGTTTGAGAGTAAGAACACGGGGGAGAGAGCAATGGAGAATTTTTCCTGGAGGTAAGTGATGATGTGGTGTGAAGGGATAAGTGAGGGGGCCCACGTGGGGACCACAACCCACCAGGACGCGCCCAGGTGAGTTGTGCCCACCTGGTGCACCTCCCTCTGATATTATTTGCACCAGAAATTCTTAAATATTCAGAAAAAAAGTCGCATTAAATTTTCAGGGCATTATGAGAACTTTTTTTGGGGTCATTTTTTATTGCAGGGAAATTCAGAAAACAGACAAAACATGTCATTTTATTTTATTTAACTAATAAAAACAGAAAACAAAAAGTAGGGACAGAAGGTAGTGCTTACTAAATTCATGAACTTCATACTGCTCAAAAATGATTCATTAATAAGGTTGATGAGGTCTTATTAACAACCACTTTTGATTAGCATGAAACCGAAGAACTTTCGTAAATCACTAAGTTACCTCAACAGGGATATGGATGTCCCCAACAATAAGCATTTCATATTTCTTTTTGGTAGTAGGTAGAGGTATTTGAAAACTTCCAATAGTGATTGTCGGAGATTTTTCAATAACATTAATACCATTCACTTGGAATTGTTTCTTAGGAAAGTGCACCGTATGCTCATTACCATTGATATGAAAAGTGACCTTGCTTTTATTGCAATCAATAACAGCCCCTGCAGTATTTAAGAAGGGTCTACCAAGGATAATTGACATGTTGTCGTCCTCGGGCATCTCAAGTATAACAAAGTCAGTCAAAATAGTAATATTAGCAACAACGACGGGCACATCCCCACAGATACCGATAGGTATGGCAGTTGATTTGTCAGCCATTTGCAAATATATCTCAGTAGGTGTGAGTTTATTCAAATCAAGTCTTTTATATAAAGAGAAAGGCATAACACTAACACCAGCTCCTAAATCACATAAAGTAGTTTTCACATAATTCTTTTTGATAGAGCAAGGTTTAGTTGGTATTCCCGGATCTCCAAGTTTTCTAGGTACTCCATCTTTAAAAAGTATAATTAGCAAGCATAGTGGAGATTTCAGCTTCCGGTATTTTTCTCTTATTAGTGGTGATGTCTTTCATATACTTTGCATAAGGAGGCATTTTCAAAATATCAGTCAAGCGAGTACGCAAAAAGACTAGCCTCAGCATCTCAGCAAAGCGTTCAAATTCTTCATCATCTTTCTTTTTAGTTGACTTAGGTGGAAAAGGCATTGGTTTTTGAACCCACGGTTCTCTTTCTTTACCGTGTTTTCTAGCCACAAAATCTCTTTTATCATATCTTTTATTCTTAGGTTGTGGGTTATCAAGATCAACAGGTGGTTCTATCTCAACATCATTATATGTTTTTTTTCATTATTTGGTTGAGCATCTTCATGAACCTCATCATTATCTTTTCCATTATCACTAGGTGGATGTTCATTACCAGATTGAGTTTCAGCATCAGAGATAGAAGTTTCATTATCATTATCAGGAGGTTTCTCTACTTCAGGTTCACTAGAAGTATGCAAAGTCCTATCATTTTTCTTCTTCTTTTTATTTTTAGAAGGACTAGGTGCACTAGTGTTATTTCTTTGTGAATCTTGTTCAATTATTTTTGGGTGTCCCTCAGGATAAAGTGGTTCCTGAGTCATTTTACCTCCTCTAGTTGCAACTCTAACAACAAAGTCATGTATATCATTATTCATTTCATCAAGCATTTCTCTTTGAGATTTAGCAACTCGTTCTAACCGAGTTTGAACCATAGAAGCATGCTTTCCAACACCTCTAACATCATTTGAGATTCTAAATAACAAGTCACTCAAGCGAGCAATCATATTAGAATTGTATTTCAATTGTTTCATAACATTTGCATTGAAGTGGTCTTGTTTTCTAATGTAGTTTTCAAACTCATAAAGGCATTGGCTAGGGTGCATATTGTGAGGATTGTCATTATCATTGAACTTCATTAAAGAATTTACCTCTACCACCTTAGGTGGTGGTGGTGTATTAAGCCCATGTATTTCTTCAATAGGAGGTAAAATTTTAACATCCTCAGCTTTAATACCTTTTTCCTTCATAGATTTCTTTGCCTCTTGCATATCTTCAGGACTGAGATATAATATACCCCTCTTCTTCGGAGTGGGTTTAGCCGGTGGTTCAGGAAGAGTCCAATCATCATAATTTTTCAATATATTATTCAATAATTCTTCAGCTTTCCCAACAGTTCATTCCCTGAAAACACAACCAGCACAACTATCTAGGAAGTCCCTAGAAGCATCAGTTAGTCCATTATAGAAGATATCAAGTATTTCATTTTTCTTAAGAGGATGACCAGGCAAAGCATTAAGTAATTGGCAAAGCCTCCCCCAAGCTTGTGGGATACTCTCTTCTTTAATTTGAACAAAGTTAAATATTTCCTATAAGGCAGCTTGTTTCTTATGAGCAGGCAAATATTTTTCAGAGAAGTAATAAATCATATCCTGGGGACTACACACACAACCATGAGTAAGAGTATTGTACCAAGCTTTAGCATCACCCTTTAATGAGAACGAAAATAATTTGAGAATAAAGTAATAGCGAGTTTTCTCATCATGAGTAAAAAGGGTGGCTATGTCATTCAACTTAGTAAGATGTGCCACAACAGTTTCAGTTTCATAAGCATGGAAAGGATCAGATTCAACCAAAGTAATTAACTCTGGGTCGACAGAGAATTCATAATACTTATCATCAATAAAGATAGGTGAAGTAGCAAATTTAGGATCACATTTCATTCTAGCATTCATAGATTTTTCTTTATACTTGCATATGTTGGGGAACGTAGTAATTTCAAAAAAATTCCTACGCACACGCAAGATCATGGTGATGCATAGCAACGAGAGGGGAGAGTGTCGTCCACGTACCCTCATAGACCGTAAGCGGAAGCGTTATGACAACGCGATTGATGTAGTCGTACGTCTTCACGATCGACCGATCCTAGTACCGAACGTACGACACCTCCGCGATCTGCACACGTTCAACTCGGTGATGTCCCACGAACTCACGATCCAGTAGAGCTTCGTGGGAGAGTTCCGTCAGCATGACGACGTGATGACGGTGATGATGAAGTTACCGACGCAGGGCTTCGCCTAAGCACCGCTACGATATGACCGAGGTGGAATATGGTGGAGGGGGGCACCGCACACGGCTTGGAACAATCAACTTGTGTGTCTATGGGGTGCCCCCTTCCCCCATATATAAAGGAGTGGAGGGGGGAGGCCGGCCCTCTACTATGGCGCGCCCTGGGGAGTCTTACTCCCACCGGGAGTAGGATTCCCCCCCCCTTCCAAGTAGTAGGAGTAGGAGAAAAGGAAGGGGAAGAGAGAAGAGAAGGAAGGAGGGGGCGCCGCCCCTCCCCCTAGTCCAATTCGAACTAGGCCTTGGGGGGGCGCCCGGCCTGCCCTAGGCAGCTCCTCTCTCTCTCCCCCTAAAGCCCAATAAGGCCCATATACTCCCCGGCGAATTCCCGTAACTCTCCGGTACTCCGATAAATACCCGAACCACTCAGAACCTTTCCGATGTCCAAATATAGCCTTCCAAAATATCAATCTTTACGTCTCGAACATTTCGAGACTCCTCGTCATGTCCCTGATCTCATCCGGGACTCCGAACAACCTTCGGTACATCAAAACACATAAACTCATAATACCGATCGTCACCGAACGTTAAGCGTGCGGACCCTACGGGTTCGAGAACTATGTAGACATGACCGAGACTCATCTCCAGTCAATAACCAACAGCAGAACCTGGATGCTCATATTGTCTCCTACATATTCTACGAAGATCTTTATCGGTCAAACCGCATAACAACATACGTTGTTCCCTTTGTCATCGGTATGTTACTTTCCCGAGATCCGATCGTCGGTATCTCAATACCTAGTTCAATCTCGTTACCGGCAAGTCTCTTTACTCATTCTGTAATGCATCATCCCGCAACTAACTCATTAGTTACATTGCTTGCAAGGCTTATAGTGATGTGCATTACCGAGAGGGCCCAGAGATACCTCTCCGATACTCGGAGTGACAAATCCTAATCTTGATCTATGCCAACCCAACAAACACCTTCGGAGACACCTGTAGAGCATCTTTATAATCACCCAGTTACGTTGTGATGTTTGATAGCACACAAGGTGTTCCTCCGGTATTCGGGAGTTGCATAATCTCATAGTCATAGGAACATGTATAAGTCATGAAGAAAGCAATAGCAACATACTAAACGTTTAAGTGCTAAGCTAACGGAATGGGTCAAGTCAATCACATCATTCTCTAATGAAGTGATCCCGTTAATAAAATGACAACTCATGTCTATGGCTAGGAAACTTAACCATCTTTGATTCAACGAGCTAGTCAAGTAGAGGCATACTAGTGACACTCTGTTTGTCTATGTATTCACACATGTACTAAGTTTCCGGTTAATACAATTCTAGCATGAATAAAAAACATTTACATGATATAAGGAAATATAAATAACAACTTTATTATTGCCTCTAGGGCATATTTCCTTCAACATAGTAATTTCTCTAGATCATCTCTATCCCTACAAGCAAGAATATCTCTAGTTGTTTCCTCATTCATAACATAACCTTCTGGTACCTTAGACAATTCATATCTAGGAAGGCTAGTTCTAGCAGGTGTTTCAGGAGTTTCAGTTTCAAGCTCATCATCAGATTCAACAACATCATGTTGTATTACTCTAGCAATTTGTTCATCAAGAAAATCACCAAGTGGCACATCATCATTATCAAGCAAGGTACTAGCATCATCATAAGCATCATTCATAGTAGAAGTAGCATCATCAATAACTTGCAACATATTAGAATTGATAGCATGTGGTGGTGTTGCAAGTTTACGTATAACAAAAGGTGAATCTAAAGCAGAACTGGATGGCAGTTCCTTACCTCCCCTCGTCTTCGAGGGAAATATCTTAGTCTTAGCATCCTTCAGATTCTTCATAGTGATAAATTGATAATAACCCTGAGTGACTCAACAAATATAGCTATGATCCCCGGCAACGGCGCTAGAAAAATGTCTTGATAACCCACAAGTATAGGGGATCGCAACAGTTTTCGAGGGTAGAGTATTCAACCCAAATTTATAGATTCGACACATGGGGAGCCAAAGAATATTTGAAGGTATTAGCAGCTGAGTTGTCAATTCAACCACACCTGGAGATAAATTATCTGCAGCAACATGATCAGTAGCAAAGTAATACGATAGTTTTGATAGTAGTGACAACAACAATAGTAACAATAATAGTGATAGCAGTAATTTTGTAGCAAGTGTAACAGTGATGATAGCAGCAGTAACTTAGCAAGAACAATACAACGCACCCGCAGCCACTGACATGTGGCCCAGCGACACACTAGCATGCCACATGGGCACTTGATACGGCGGCATACGTCCAAAGGCACCATATTTGAACGCCCAAACAAGTTACGGCACCATTTTTGTGTATTTTTCAAGTTTAGGCACCAAACTGACCGTGCCGGACAAGTTAGGGCACCTGTAGTGTATTTAACTTTAATTTTTATGAGCTAACCCACGTTTAGTTGGTCACTAGTCAACTGCACGTGCTTTGCACGCTATGCATAGTTATGTACACATCAGCGTGGTTATGCTTATACTCAAAATGCCTTGCACTGTGACTGAAAAACAAGATCATAATTCTGTCTCCTTCTATACGCTGTGATTGTAAAAAGTGCATAGAGAAACAATTACAGGAACACTTTATAATGTGAAACATACGCCTGATCCATTCAGAGCATTAGATAGTGAAGAAAATAGAAAGATCGAGAGCATTCTGTGGTGGGTCCAGTCTGAGAGAAGATGGGTACAGTGGCTTGCCTATTCATTTTTTTATTATGAAGGGTTCAAGGCAAAGCATATGAATACATAAGTGGGGCTCACATATAGTAGCTTTTACTGCGTGCTGGCAGAGAGTGAGCAAATGCTAGCAATCCGATGCATGCAAATGAACGGCCCATATTGCAGGGATTCGCCTGCACTTTTAACCATTCGATGTAGAAGCTAGACGGCAGAGATTGAGGTGGCATGGCGGGAAAGCAAGGCAAAGCAAAATTAAAAAACTGTCTACTATAGTAGTAGAGAAAAGTTGAACCCCAAAATATGTGGGGGCATGTAAACAAATGAAAAAGGAGTAGATTTAATGGTGGGAAAAAAATCATGTTTACAAGAGACTTTTTGAATCAGGCGAATCTATACTCCAAGCCAAACATAAAATGTTGCATAGAGTAGTGCCACACCAAGTACAGTCGTGCCATGGCTGAGAAATCACCTGCACGAACACCAATCTGTTTTGGCAAATAATTTACTATTTCAAATAGTAGGAGGGAAAAACGCATAAAAGAAAAACACCATAGATGACAAATAAAACCTGCAACATTCCGTTAAAGACCCCCAAGCAGCACTTGAAATTAATATTTGCACATACTACGACCCACATCCCAACAAATCCTGCTGGTCCAGAACACAAAAGCTCCAAGAATAAAAACAATAATTGTAATATATTCAGAAGTTGTCCTGAGTAGCTGTGAGATTAATGAGACAAGAAATCACAAGTACAACCAAGGTTTCAGAAAAACAGTACAAAATCACCTCTAGCTGCAGGTAGTAGTGCGAAAGAGGTATATGCCAAGGATGACAAGTGACATCATGCAAGCCATTTTAGAAATTGCTCCATACTTGCATACTAAAAGATCCTTCGGCACTATCTGTAATGGCATCAGATATCTGAACGGTAGCAGCAATATGACAGATTAAGAACTTGGTAACATTATATGTGGAACCAAGGCCATGTACCTGATTAGTCACATGCCCCCGCCACCTCGTCGGATCCCCGCGACACCATGTGTACCAGTGAGGATCCGGTAGTGCCGTTGCCAAGCTTCGTAGGAGGGATACAACAGCCACGCTTGCGCCACATCTCATAGCAAATGCGTCATGACGTCTTGTGCCCGAAGATGGAGGGGGAAATCCGCCTGTCTCGTTTTGTTTGCCATGACCATCGCTGGTAGAGACCCGAATCTACTAATATATCTCATATATGACTTAAAGCAGTACAATCGAACAATAGAAAGGGAAAAACATTAAATTGATTATCACCATGGTGAATGGAGTAGCACCGTTGATGTAACCATTATTGTAGTACATCTTAGAGCCGGTACAGAGGATCGTGATGACATACTCATGGCTAAGGAAATATATGATTGTGGGCAAGGTACAACCATGCATACTCCTTTGCTCCATATTCATATGTTAATGTATAAAGTTGCTGTCAATGGAAAAAACAGAGAACTATGTGCAGGAGCTTAACAATAATTTGCAAGCCGAATAACAAATACCTCAAGAGAGGAGCATAATGGAGCAGCAGTTCTGGGGAGCCCCTCGCCTCAGGGAGCGGTCCCGAGGTAGGCTCCTCGCCTTATGGAGGTGTACGACGGTGCGGTGGCGTCGTCGTCCTCCACCTCACCTCTGAATTGGTATGAATGCAGAGGGGGCCCTTGTTCGCTGGATCTGGGAGCGTTCATGGAGGAGAAGTGATGTGCCTGGTCTCCTTGACGGCAAGGCCGTGGAGCAACAGGAAAGACCCATCGCTGCTAGCGGCGGAGGTGGGTTCCGCGTGTCCTCAATTCGAGACGTCGGTAGGACAAGGGCGAGCGCAACCACATGATTGGAGAGGTCGCCTGATAACCCACAAGTATAGGGGATCAGTTGTAGCATCTTTCGATAAGTAAGAGTGTCGAACCCAACGAGGAGCTAAAGGTAGAACAAATATTCCCTCAAGTTCTATCGACCACCGATACAACTCTACGCACGCTTAACATTCGCTTTACCTAGAACAAGTATGAAACTAGAAGTACTTTGTAGGTGTGATGGGATAGGTTTGCAAAGATAATAAAGAACATGTAAATAAAATCTAGGGACTGTTTAGATAAAGACACAACTAAGTTAGTTTTACTAGAGAGCTTTTTGTCACAAGAAAGTTATTTGTACCTAGGAAATCGATACTAGACCAGTAATCATTATTGCAATTTTATGAGAGAGGCATAAGCTAACATACTTTATCTTCTTGGATCATATGCACTTATGATTGGAACTCTAGCAAGCATCCGCCACTACTAAAGATCATTAAGGTAAAACCCAACCATAGCATTAAAGTATCAAGTCCTCTTTATTCCCATACGCAAACAACCTACTTACTCAGGTCTGTGCTTCTGTCACTCACGCCACCCACCATAAGCAAATCATGAACATATTGAAAACCCTACAGTGGGGATCCCTCACGCTTGCGCGACACGGAGAGCACCATAGGACAGCACCAATAATAAAACATGCAACTCAAACCAATCACGATCATCAATCAACCCATAGGAAAAAACGGATCTACTCAAACATCATAGGATAGCCATACATCATTGGATAATAATATATAGCATTGAGCACCATGTTTAAGTAGAGATTACAACGGGTAAAAGAGAGGTTACACCCCTGCATAGAGGGGGAGAGAGTTGGTGATGACGGCGGCGAAGTTGTTGGTGTAGATCGTCGTCACGATGATGGCCCCGACGGCGTTTCGGTGCCACCGGGAGAGAGGGGGAGAGAGCCCCCCTCCTTCTTATTCTTCCTTGACCTTCCCCCTAGATGGGAGAAGGGTTTTCCCTCTGGTCCATGGCCTCCATGGCGGCGGAGGGACGGGATCCCCTCCGAGATTGGATATCTCTCTCTCTCTCTCTCTATTTCCTTCTGTTTCTGCGCTCCCAGATTCTGGCCTTTCGCCGTTTCTTAAATTCCCAGAGATCCGTAACTCCGATAGGGCTGAAATTTTAACACTATTTTTATCCGGATATTAGCTTTCTTGTGCCAGAAGAAGGGCACCAACCGCCTTATGAAGTGGCCACAAGAGCCCAGGGTGCGCCCTACCCCCTCAGGCGCGCCCCTCACCCTTGTGGGGCCCTCGGGCATCGTCTCGCGTTGATTTCACTTCCCAAAATTCACATATATTCCAAAAAAAATCTCCATAAGTTTTTATCCCGTTTGAAATCCCTTTGATATGGGTATTCTGCGAAACAAAAAACATGCAACAAACATGAACTGGCACTGGGCACTAGATCAATATGTTAGTCCAAAAAATAGTATAAAAAAGTTGCCAAAAGTATATGAAAGTTGTAGAACATTGGCTTGAAACAATAAAAAATTATAGATACTACGGAGACGTATCAGCATCCCCAAGCTTAATTCCTGCTCGTCCTCGAGTAGGTAAATGATAAAAAAGATATTTTTTGATGTGGAATGCTACCTAACATAATCTTGATCATATAATATAATCATGGCATGAATATTAGGACACGAGTGATTCAAAGCAATAGCCTATCATTTGACATAAAAACAATAATACTTCAAGCATACTATTAAAGCAATCATGTCTTTTGAAAATAACATGGCCAAAGAAAGTTATCCCTACAAAATCATATAGTCTGGCTATGCTCCATCTTCACCACACAAAATATTTAAATCATGCACAACCCCGATGACAAGCCAAACAATTGTTTCATACTTTTGATGTTCAGAAAACCTTTTCAACTTTCACGCAATACATGAGCGTGAGCCATGGATATAGCACTATAGGTGGAATAGAATATGGTGGTTGTGGAGAAGACAAAAAGAGGGAGATAGTCTCACATCAACTAGGCGTATCAACGGGCTATGGAGATGCCCATCAATAGATATCAATGTGAGTGAGTAGGGATTGCCATGCAACGAATGCACTAGAGCTATAAATTTATGAAAGCTCAGAAAGAAACTAAGTGGGTGTGCATCCAACTTTGCTTGCTCAAGAAGACCTAGGGCAATTTGGGGAAGCCCATCATTGGAATATACAAGCCAAGTTCTATAATGAAAAATTCCCACTAGTATATGAAAGTGATAACTCAAGAGACTCTCTATAATGAAGAACATGGTGCTACTTTGAAGCACAAGTGTGGTAAAAGGATAGTAGCATTGTCTCTTCTCTCTTTTCTCTCATTTTTTTCTATTTTTTTTCTTTTTGGTAGGCTTCTTTGGCCTCTCTCTTTTTTGGGGGCTTCTTTGGCCACTTTTATTTTGATAGCCTCACATGGAACAATGTTCTAATAATGATGATCATCACACTTTTATTTACTTACAACTCGGTATTACAACTCGATATCTAGAACAAAGTATGACTATATGAATGCCTCCGGCGGTGTACCGGGATGTGCAATGATCTAGCGTAGCAATGACATAAAAAAATGGACAAGCCATGAAAACATCATGCTAGCTATCTTACGATCATGCAAAGCAATATGACAATGAATGCTCAAGTCATGTATATGATGATGATGGAAGTTGCATGGCAATATATCTCGGAATGGCTATGGAAATGCCATGATAGGTAGGCATGGTGGCTGTTTTGAGGAAGATATAAGGAGGCTTATGTGTGATAGAGCGTATCATATCACGGGGTTTGGATGCACCGGCGAAGTTTGCACCAACTCTAGAGGTGAGAAATGGCAATGCACGGTACCGAAGAGGCTAGCAATGATGGAAGGGTGAGAGTGCGTATAATCCATGGACTCAACATTAGTCATAAATACCTCACATACTTATTGCAAAAGTCTAGAAGCTATCAAAACAAAGCATTAGACGCATGCTCCTAGGGGGATAGATTGGTAGGAAAATACCATCGCTTGTCTCCGACCGCCACTCATAAGGAAGACAATGAATAAATAAATCATGCTCCGACTTCGTTACATAACGGTTCACCATACCTGCATGCTACAGGAATCACAAACTTCAACACAAGTATTTCTACAATCCACAATTACCCACTAGCATGACTCTAATATCACCATCTTTATATCGCAAAACTATTGCAAGGAATCAAACATATCATATTCAGTGATCTACAAGTTTTATGTAGGATTTTATGACTAACCATATGAATGACCAATTCCTGCTAACTCTCTAAATAGATATAAGTGAAGCAAGAGAGTTTAATTCTTTCTACAAAAGATATGCCCCTGCTCTAACAAATATAAGTGAAGCAAAAGAGCATTCTACAAATGGCGGTTTTCCATGTGTAGGGAAACAGGCAATCCAAACTTCAAATGATATAAGTGAAGCTCATGAAGCATTCTATAAAGCCATACTCAAAAGATATAAGTGAAGTGCAAAGAGCATTCTATAAAGCCATACTTAAAAGATATAAGTGAAGTGCATGAAGCATTCTATAAATCAACCAAGTACTATCTCATACCAGCATGGTGCATTATTAAAGAAAAATAAAAAGCACACGACGCTCCAAGATTTACGCATATCATGTGATGAATAAAAATATAGCTCCAAGTAAAATTACCGATGATCGTTAGAAGAAAGAGGGGATGCCTTCCAGGGCATACCCAAGCTTAGTTGCTTGGGAGTCCTTGAATATTATCTTGGAGTGCCTCGGGCATCCCCAAGCTTAGGCTCTTGCCACTCCTTATTCCTTCATCCATCGTGATCTCACCCAAAACTTGAAAACTTCAATCACACAAAATCTAACAAAACCATCGTGAGATTCGTTAGTATAATAAAACAAATCACCACTTTAAGTACTATTGCAAACTCATTCATATTTTATTTTTTGCATTGTATCTACTGTAATATAACTTTTCAATGGCTTATACCACCGATACAATCGATAGTTTCATCAAAACGTGCAAAACAATGCATCAAAAACAGAATTTGTCTTAAACGGGACAGTCTGTAGTAATCTGAACATCAACCATACTTATGTAACTCCAAAAATTCTGAAAAATTAGGAAAAAATAAAAAAATTGTATAGAAGTACTGTGCAAAAAGTTTCAGAAGCGTTTGACTTTCCAGTAAAAAATATAAAATCATGCACTACAGCCAAAGTTTCTGTTTTTGCACCGCACAAACCAAACAAGCAATCTAATCATTCTAAAGGCAAATCTTGGCACATTATTTTTATAATACAATGGATCTATTCAAGGGGATAATTATTTTTATTGAAAAGTTTCTGTAATCAAGGTCCACAAAGTTTCCATGGGCACGAACAAAGTTCAAGGCTAGCTCCCATTTTAACAATGTTGGTCTTTCTCACTTTCGCTTTTCTTTTTAAAAAAGCTTTAGGTTCCCCTCTTTATTTTTTTTGTTTTTAAACTTTATAAAAGCACACAACAGAAGTAAATGAATCTCTAAAACTTCCGGGTTGTCTCCCTGGCAGCACTTTCTTTAAAGCCATTAAGCTAGGCATATAGTGCTCAAGTAATGGATCCACCCGGATCCCAAGGTATATCAAAGCCAATTTTAATTAACAATGATTTGTAATTTAGTAGTGAGCACAAAGTAACATATATCATGTAATGACAAAGTCTAACTCTCTTCCTATGCATCGGCGTGTCATAAAAGAACAATTCATGCACACAAAGTAAAGGCCAATGCATAGTATAAATAGTTTGTTGCAATTTTATCGTATTGGAAACATAGAGAGGCGGAGATGTAGTTCCTCTCTCATAATAACTGCAAGTAGGAGCAGCAAGCACATGCATATTGTATTTATCAAAATCATCATGTGCAATAGTAGAAGGCAACCCATTAATATAACCCTTAATAAGTGCAAACTTCTCCGATATAGTGTAGTTGGGAGAATTCAAAAAGATAATAGGACTATCATGTGTGGGTGAAATAGCAACAATTTCATTCTTAACATAAGGAACTATAGCAAGTTCATCTCCATAAGCATAATTCATATTGGCATAATGGCCACAAGCATAGCAAGCATCAAGTTCATCAAAAAGGCATATTTCAAACGAATCAAAGGGATCATAGAAATTATCATAACAATCATCCTTCGGTAAGCACGAAGGGAAATTAAACAATGTATGAGTTGAAGAGTTACTCTCATTAGAAGGTGGGCACGGGTGATCAATCCACTCTTCCTCCTTTTGTTCTTCGCTCTCCTCGTCATATTTTTCATCTAATGAGCTCACAATGCCATCAATTTCTTCTTCCATAGATTCCTGCGAAATATTAGTCTCTTCTTGGACAACGGAGACTTTCTAAATAAACGCATCAATATCGGGATTATATTAATAATTATCATATCAATATTTAAGTATAGAAAAAATTTCAGGCCTATAAACATCATCATCAAAAGCTTCATACTTTTCAAACAAAGATTCAATTTCATAAGCACCCTTAAAAGCAACAAATTCTTCTATTCGTTCCACATCTTAGTAATTATATCTACCATTAGCATAAGAAGCCAAGGTTTCATTATCGTTAAATTTTCATGAAAAGGGAAGGTCTGGAGCCTTCATCCTAGAGCAACAAGTGTAATCATATCACAAGCATAGATCCCGAGCATACCAATGCAACATATAAATTTGATCCCATAATAGTTTCCCTTTTTGAGTCAAGTGATAATCCCTAAAGTATTCACGTTGATCCAACGTGTCTCCCATTATATAACTGAATGGGGATTTCTCAGGATTATTAAAGTAGTGCACAATATCTTTCACATAATGAGCATCGAGGGTTTTAGGAGGTTCCCCATCTCCATGAGTAGCAAGTACACCTATTTTTTTTGGTATTTTGTGTTCCATGTCCATAACTAAAGGTAGAGAACAACTAAGGACAGAAAATAAAATCTATTAAGTGATAAAGCAAACAAGCACACACGAGAATATTCGCCCCACGCTATTGCTCCCCGGCAACGGCACCAGAAAAAGGACTTGGTAACCCACAAGTATAGGGGATCAGTTGTAGCCTCTTTCGATAAGTAAGAGTGTCGAACCCAATGAGGAGCTAAAGGTAGAACAAATATTCCCTCAAGTTCTATCGACCGCCGATATAACTCTACGCACGCTTAACATTCGCTTTACCTAGAACAAGTATGAAACTAGAAGTACTTTGTAGATGTGATGGGATAGTTTTGCAAGATAATAAAGAACACATAAATAAAATCTAGGGCCTGTTTAGATAAAGACACAACTAAGTTAGTTTTATAGAGAGCTTTTTGTCACAAGAAAGTTATTTGTACCTAGGCAATCGATAACTAGACCAGTAATCATTATTGCAATTTTATATGAGGGAGAGGCATAAGCTAACATACTTTCTCTTCTTGGATCATATGCACTTATGATTGGAACTCTAGCAAGCATCCGCAACTACTAAAGATCATTAAGGTAAAACCCAACCATAGCATTAAAGTATCAAGTCCTCTTTATTCCCATACACAAACAACCTACTTACTCGGGTTTGTGCTTCTGTCACTCACGCCACCCACCATAAGCAAATCATGAACATATTGCAAACCCTAGAGCGGGGATCCCTCACGCTTGCGCGACACGGAGAGCACCATAGGACAACACCAATAATAAAACATGCAACTCAAACCAATCAGGATCATCAATCAACCAATAGGACAAAACGGATCTACTCAAACATCATAGGATAGCCATACATCATTGGATAATAATAAATAGCGTTGAGCACCATGTTTAAGTAGAGATACATCGGGTAAAAAAGAGGTTACACCGCTGCATAGAGGGGGGAGAGTTGGTGATGACGGCGGCGAAGTTGTTGGTGTAGATCGCCGTCACGATGATGGCCCCGGCGGCGTTCCGGTGCCACCGGGAGAGAGGGGGAGAGCCCCCCTTCTTCTTCTTCCTTGACCTTCCCCTAGATGGGAGAAGTGTTTTCCCTCTGGTCCATGGCCTCCATGGCGGCGGAGGGGTGGGAGCCCCTCCGAGATTGGATATCTCTCTCTGTTTCCTTCTGTTTCTGCGCTCCCAGATTCTGTCCTTTCACCGTTTCTTAAATTCCCGGAGATCCGTAACTCCGATTGGGATGAAATTTTAACACAATTTTTATCCGGATATTAGATTTCTTGCACCATAAGAAGGGCACCAACCGCCTTACGGAGTGGCCACAAGGGCCTAGGGCGTGCCCCTCACCCTTGTGGGCCCCTCGGGCATCGTCTTGCATTGATTCCACTTCCCGAAATTCACATATATTCCAAAAAACATCTCCGTAAGTTTTTATCCCGTTTGGACTCCGTTTGATATGGGTATTCTGCGAAACAAAAAACATGCAACAAACAGGAACTGGGCACTAGATCAATATGTTAGTCCCAAAAATAGTATAAAAAAGTTGCCAAAAGTATATGAAAGTTGTAGAATATTGGCATGAAACAATCAAAAATTATAGATACGACGGAGACGTATCATCGCCACGACCTAGGTGAGGGGGTGGCCGGAGTCGAACGGATGAGGTTAAGGTAGGACGAGGAGAGGACGGCGGCGCGAGGACGAGACGAGGGCAGGAGTCGGGAGGATCGCGTCCAGGCTAGGGCAGGCATCGAAGGGATCCCGTCCAGGTTTGCGTGAAAAGTATGTGTTAATGGGCCGGCCCGAGTATACTGTTATGACGCGATATGAAAGGTGGGCGAAAGATAGAAGTGGTGGGATGAGGTGGGAGTGAGGCGAGACTACCAACTCAGACATTAGGAGCAGAGAAAAGTATTATATTACGGAAAACCTTATTTGACGCTCTTTTTCTGTCATTTTTGTTTTTGTTTTTTTCCTTTTCCAAAAAAGTTGGCATTTAAAAAATCACAAATCCATCAAAAAAATCGGGAACTAAGAAAATGTTAACATTATGAAACAATTTGTTCATAAAATCCGAAAATGTTACCATATTTCAAAAAATGTTCCCGTTTTTACAAAAAAAATATGGAAAATCCAAAATATGTTTGTTAATTTTAATAAATGTTCCCATTTCGCAATTAGGTGCACAAATTCAAAAAAATAGGAACTTCAAAAATGTGTTCTATTTTTTAAAATATTGTTTGTGTTACCAAATAAAAGATCACAGATTCAAAATATTTTAGTGTATTAAAAAAGTTCTTGCATTTCAAAAAATGTTCATGTTTTCTTCAGCTTTTCATAAAATGTTCAGAGTTACGAATTTTGTTCACAATTTCAATAAATGTTATAAATTTCAAAAGCTGTTCACGTTTTCAAAAACTTTAGTGTTTCAAAATTTGTTAGTGTTTTTAAAAAATTGTTCGGAATGTTAATTTTTTTCTCATTTTTAGAAACTTGTTTAGAATTTCAAAAATTGTTCTAATTTTTCAATGTTTGTTTGTGTTTTTCAATCAAAATGTTCTCATTTTTCTAAAATTGTTCATAGAACAAAAGCTGTTCATGGATATAAAAGATGTTTGCGATTAAAAAATGTTCACAGATTTCAAAATATGTTCGTGATTTTTTTTTAAAAAATCACAAAACAAGTCATGTTCGGGATTTCACAATTTTCAAAAAATATGCGGCATAAAAAATGTTTGGAATTACAAAAATATTATCATTTTCAGAACAAAAATTGGCATTTATTTGTTTTCCTAAATTTTCTTCAGGTTTTCATAAAATGTTCAGAGTTTCAAATTTTGTTCACAATTTCAATAAATGTTCTAAATTTCAAAATTTGTTCATGTTTTCAAAAATTTCAGTGTTTCAAAATTTGTTTGTGTTTTCTAATTTTTTTTCGGAATGTTAATTTTTGTTCTACTTTTTCGAAATCTGTTTAGAATTTCAAAATTTGTTCTAATTTGTCAAAGTTTGTTTGTGTTTTCCACTAAAAATGTTCTCATTTTTCTAAAATTGTTCATAGATTAAAAGCTGTTCATGGATATAAAATATGTTTGCGAATTAAAAATGTTCACGGATTTCAAAATATGTTCGTGTTTCTATTTTTGTTTAGAATTTCGAAAAAAATTCCTTCTTCTGAAAAAAAAATCACAAATTAATAATGTTCAGGATTTCAAGATATTAAAAAAATATCCCGAATAAAAACATGTTTGGAATTACAAAAATATTATTGTTTTCAGAACAAAATTTGGCATTTAATTGTTTTCCTAAATTTTCAAGAAATGTTCGAAATCTTGTAAAGATTGTTTCTAAGGTGCCGCTTTGGTGAGATTAAGAAACAAATCGCGCTTCCCTTATAGCAGAGACAGCCGTTAGTGCTAGTGGCTAGTGGCTAGTGGCACACGTTGAGAATTAAAAGTTGCGAGTTCGATACCTGTCAGAGCCTAGCTCGTTTTTCTTATTTTTTTATGTCGCGATCTCGTTCGTTTCCTGTTCGTGGGCTGGCTGTTGGACGCAATAGGTGCTCCCGGCATTGGTACCTCCTATTCAGCGCGTTCAGCGGAACGCGCCGCTGAACCAAACTGGCGCTCGCTGCGGCACCTTAGTGGGCCGGCCCACGAACACGCAGCAGCAGCTAAAAAATCCCTAAACCAGTAGAGCCACATCATAACACTGATAACTAATACCGCCAAGTGTTTAAGGACATTGCAGTCGCGCTGTTCCAAAATTTACAAGTTCGCAGATTAAAAAAAGGCTCACGAATTGTTTCAAAAAGAAAGGGTTCACTTATTCAAAAAGCTAACGAAAATTGAAAAAAAGTTCACTAATTCGAGAAAAAATTCATTAATTTGAAAAAGTTCACTAATTCCAAAAAAGTTAACGAATTTTAAAAAGTTCACGAGTTTGAAAAAAGTTTATGAAAATTTTGAAAAAGTTCATGAAATACAAAATAGTTCAAGAAAAGTGAAAAAAGTTCATCAATTTTAACAAAGAGTTCATACATTTGAAAAAAGTTCATCTATTTTGAAAAAAGGTTCTGCGATTTTCATGTAAGCTTACGAGTTTTGAAAAAAAAAGTTCGTTGATTTTGATAATAGTTCATCGAACTAGAAAAAAGTTCGTTGAATTTGGAAAAATAGTTCATTGATTTAAATAGAAGTTCATCAAATTCAAAAAGGTTCACGAATTGAAAAACAGTTCATTGATTTTGGTAATAGTCCAATTTTCCCTAAACTTCAGTTATTTTACGAATACAGGAACTGTTGGAGATGCTCTAATGTTGGTGTGGTAGTAGACATGGAATGATAGAAATGCGAGTGTTTTCAGAAATACATCTACCATGCCACCCATAATCACTGCACACGTCAAGCATGAGTGAATATGGATGAAGACTTTCTCGCTCCGTAAAAAATGGATCGGGAGACGATGCAACTTGTTCCGGCCATAAGGAACCCACGAACGCGATCTAGCACCGTCGCAGGATCCCTCCTTCGCCGCCATCTCACCCCGATACCTCTTCCTCCTCCACCGCACCTTCCTCCCCTCGCCGTTGCCTGAGGCACCCTCTAGCAAAGTCGGGATGGCTCCGAGGAAGGTGGCTACATGGCCCTTCTCCGGCTACTCGGCGGTGGTATGGCGGCTGTGATCCATGGATCAAGGACAGTGATCCCTCTGGTGAGTCTTCCCCGTCCGGTGGCACATTTGGGCGGTGGGCTGCCAGGGATCGGACCGGGTGACCGGCGATTCATCGGCGGGTTGGTGACGTGGTTTGCTGCCCCGGAGGCCAATGGCGTCGAGCTGGTCCTTCCTCCAACCCATGCTGCATGCACACCTCTTACTGGACATGACCGTTCTACTACACGATTATCGGGTTGGGGCGGAGCGGGAGGTGGGGATCCGGATTGGGATAATTCCCAGCTCGGCTTGTGCCAGCCGCGACGGTGACGACACCCGAGGGTGCCATTTTTCTTCTTGGAGACGACGTTCGGGTCTACCCTACCTTTTCCCACCTCACGGTCTCTCGGGTGAAAACCCTAGGGTGGTGACTGCGCTCTTGGCGTCGTGTCCTTCTTGAAGGCGTCGTCGTGCGAGCTATGTGGTGGTGGGCACCGCTTGGGTGCGTTGGTGGTTGCAGATGGTGTGCCCCTCTTCCTCTAGGTGGTAGTTGTTCCGGGGGACACCCTAGATCTGGGTCTCCCAGATCGGATGATGAGGAAGACTTTGGTGTAGTTCTCCCTCCTAGGGGCATCGTCTTGGAGCATTAGTTCACTGGAGAGGCCAACAGGTGGAGTAGTGTTTCATCGACCGCATTGACGACGGTGGATCTCGGCGGCGTGAAGCAGTGGAGTCTCAGAGAGGGTTGATCGACACGCGCACGCTAGTGGCGTTGTCTGGTCTCGTGGTGACGTTGACGGCAGATGGGACTGGCAAGTTATATGCAGTTATTCCTCCTGAAGATGGGATGGCGGAAGATGGCAACGACGGATCCTAGAGCGTGCGCATGCGGTACACGTTATGGGACGCCTAGACCAGATGGTCATTAGGCCACTGGATTAGATCGTGTCTGTTATGCGGACAGGGCACATCTGTATACTTGTAGGTCTAGTGAGTTTGTTCGCCTAGAAAGGCGCTTTGGGTTGATCCCTATATTCATTTTGTCAGACTCTGATGAATAATTAATAAAGATGGATGTGTACATCATGATATGCAGAGGCCGGGGTAATCTTCCTTTTCGGAAAAAGAAAAGAACAAAAAAAATCAAGAATGAGTCCAAGGATTGGATCACCGCTGGGTCGAAGCACTTGAGTTCAGCCATGTCACGAGAGTAGGATTTCGTTTTCTATTTGTTGAGGCGTAATAAACCACACTAAGAATCTTATTAACCTTCCTTTTTATTAATGAGATGTGGCAAAGATTTTGCCTTAGTTTTGACAAAAAACAACTTTTTCATAATCTTTCATTAGCGTCATCTAGCATCCACAGTTTATCTGACATTCAACCTTAGTTTTGTAGCAAAGACCGCCTTCAAGGATACAACACCAAGGGAGAGGGGTGGGTGGTATTAGTTGTTTGTCCTTTAAGCAGAAACGGCAGGGTGGGATAACAATCTTTTCCTCATCCATCGTCTCCTTCTTAGCTTGGCCTACGAATCAAGAAAAAAACTTTGTTTTGTCACAAAAATTGACGAAGGTGCAGTATACACTGTACCAACGAGTTCTCGCTTTTTCTCTATATTAGAAAGATAGATGCCAAGCAATCAATTAGGAGATGAACATGTATTTTTCAAACACAATCAAGTTCTATGTATGAAATTATAAGTAATGACTTGGCTGCCTTATAAATGATCACTTACAATTTGCATGAGAAGTAAAGCATCCAAGCACCAGCAAAAGCAAAACAAGTCTGCGGGTTTGCATCATGTTCTTCATCATAATTTTCTAAGGCTTCGAATATTTTCTTTGCTTATCAGTCGATGTTTGCAAGTTGTAGCACGGGAGATGTATATATGGTCCACGCAATTAATGGTCTCTATTAAATAATAAATAAATAAATATATGGTACTAAATCATAATAGATAATGGCATTGATGGTCATTTCATCTTCTAAGTAATTGTAGAGAAATCTTTACTATTAACACAATGTATCTTTTATACTAGACAAATCCCCCGCGCGTTGCTGCGGAAATTTAAGGATGAAATGTAAACTAAATAATAAATAAATAATAATATAATAAGTGTGCTTCTAATGAGTTATCCATTCTATATTGTGACTTTACACATATCTTTCACTTCCGCATGGATTTTCTGGAAGAAATGTGTTGAACTTTGTTCAATGTGTTAATCTATACATCTACAACTCAGAGAAAATTCTCTGTGTCCTATGAGTTGTTCTCCTTTCGACTAAATTTCAACCTCCGCATATCATTTGATTGTCGATAGTAGTCGTGCACTCGTGTTATCGATGTATATTATTTTTGTGGTCCGCCAAGCCATTGTATTTCAGAATGACAAGGAGAAACAAACTCTAACAACCTTCTCAAAAATCCAATTAGTTCCCATATATCCAATATCAGACAAACCACACGTGTCGAGGGCATCCCTAAATGCATCCATATGTGCTTGGCTTCTGTAAGGGCATATTTCTCCCTAAGTGGTTTTGGTGATTGGTGACAATGCATTTGCAGACTAATCGTGTGCATTGAGCATTTCAGATATCTCATGTCTAGGCACAAGAGATTCGGTGCCCCTCGGAGCCTATCGAAGATGGCTGTTCTCTTCATTTCTTTTTGGTGGAATTGAGTCGTAGGAAAGCCGTACTATTAAGAGGGGGTCCGCTTTAAAAAGTTTAAGGTGGAATCAACACGTACACATCTGTTCCTTTGCACCACCTTTCCTTCGCTTTGATGGAGCACCATCCGTTTATCCATGTCTCTGCGATATGAAGGCTGCCAAGTGCTAAAGCCTCTGTGGCATGTGGTAGTACTGCTGAAGGGAGCGGTAGTACCGCAGGGCCAGCGGTAGTACCGCTTCCTCCAGCCCTGACGCTGATGCATGCGGAAGTAGGCGCGGATGTAATTTTTTACTTCCGCCCTTTCGCGGTAGTACCGCAACGTCAGTCTGGTACTATCGTGCCAGATTTTTGCACAGTTCCAACCTCAGCGGAAGTTGTTACGGAAGTAATTTATTACTTCTGTGCATTTCCAGTGCCAGTTGATACCTGCCTTACGGTAGTACCATAGGGGCGCGCAGTAGTACTGCTCCAGCGGTTCTACCGCTCGTTGCCCTGTGCAACAGGCCCTCATTTGGTCTCTACCGCGCAAGCGGTAGTACCGCACCCTGCAGCGGTAGTATCGCAACCCTGTGCGGTAGTACCGCGGCCTTGTGCGGTAGTACCGTGTCGCGCGGGCTGAGAGAGGGGATAATGGTTGGATCTTTTCCCCCACTATATAAAGGGGGTCTTCTTCCCCAAGAAGACCACTCTCCCCTCCCCAAGCTCCATTGTTGCTCAAACCTCCATTTTCGCCTGATCTCTCTCCCTAGCCAATCAAACTTGTTGATTTACTAGGGATTGGTTGAGAAGGCCCCGATCTACACTTCCACCAAGAGAAATTTGATTCCCCCCACTAATCCCTTGCAGATCTTGTTACTCTTGGGTGTTTGAGCACCCTAGACGGTTGAGGTCACCACGGAGCCATATTTCATTGCGGCGAAGCTTCGTGGTGTCGTTGGGAGCCTCCAATTAAGTTGTGGAGAAAGCCCCAACCTTGTTTGTAAAGGTTCGGTCGCCGCCTTCAAGGGCACCAATAGTGGAATCACGGCATCTCACATTGTGTGAGGGTGTGAGGAGAATACAGTGGCCCTAGTGGCTTCTTGGGGAGCATTGTGCCTCCACACCGCTCCAATGGAGACGTACTTCCTCTCAAAGGGAAGGAACTTCGATAACACATCCTCGTCTCCACCGGCTCCACCCTTGGTTATCTCTTACCTTTACCTGTGCAAGTTTTTATTGTGTTGTATCCCTTACTTGCTTGTGTGCTTGTTGTTGTTGCATCATATAGGTTGCTCACCTAGTTGCACATCTAGACAACCTATTTTGATGCTAAGTTTAATTTGGTCAAGAAAAGCTAAAAATTGTTAGTTTCCTATTCACCCCCTCTAGTCAACCATATCGATCCTTTCAATTGGTATTAGAGCCTCGACTCTTTATTAAGGACTTTGTCATCCGAAGAGTATGGTTGGCACCACAGACGAGGGGGAGGAGCACTCCGGTGCGAGTCCTTCCTTGTCTGCGGCCGATGGGGGATCCTCGGTCTCTCGTGAGGAGTTCAATGCGGCTTTGGACACATTGAAAACCTCCATGACAACCGAGGTTAAAGGCATGTTTAAGGAGTTTCTTGAAGGCCTTGAATTATCCACCACACCGTTGGAAGTGGTTGATCCCGCTAACAAGGTGACGGATGCTAACTCCAATAAGGGGGAAGCTAGTAGTGACCAAGTTCCTTTGCCTAGTGGTAAGAGTGGGAGTGGCATCTTTGCCCATGTTGAACCTCCCCTTACCTATGGAGGACCGGTACCCTCCACGCATATGAATCATGTTGGTCCTCCTCCTAAGCTTGTGAAAAATGAGGATTTTGCCGCTTGGGTGTATTGCTTTAAACATCATTTAAATCATAGTTATACTAATATTTGGAGAATTATTGAGCAAGGTTTCTACCCGCACGATCCAAGCAACTTCACTCCTAGAGAAGCCGCAGATCATCAATTCAACGAGTCCGCTCTCTTCATTCTCCAAGAAGCTATTCCTCCCGAAGATATTGCGCATCTCCGACCCTTCACCATGGCCAAGGAAGCATGGGGGCATGCTCCTTGTACAAAGGAAGCGCAAGCATTCAACGCTTAAACTTTGAAGTGGTGCAAGATGAAGCCGATGAGTTTGCCATGATTGAAGATGATGAACCTCGAGAGCTTTATCGAAGGTTAACTACTCTCGCGGTCTCACTCCGAGATCATGGGAGCAAGGATACATATGACAATTGGATCAAGCGCAAGTTTCTCAAGGCCATGATGCCTTACCATAAGGCCATGTCCTCCGTCATCCGTCAAAGGCCGAACTTCCACGCCTTGTCCTCAAGTGAAGTGTTGGATGAGTTTGTTGCAATGAAGATCTTGGACAAGACCGCCGACAATGCAGTGTTGCGTGCTCAACGATCAAAGAAGTCCAACCTTGCTTTGAAGGCCAAGGCTAGTGTGGAAGAAGAGGATGAAGAGCAAGAAGAGGAGAGTTGCCCCGAAGACACCAAATACGCCTATCATGAGCACATGGCTCTTGCTTCACGGCAATTTTGGGGCAACAAGAAGGACACAAGGCCCAAATTCAACAAGAACAACTCAAGTGGCGCCAAGGGCAAGCAACGTGTGAGGACATGCTATAATTGTGGCAATGAGACTCACTTTGTTGTGGATTGCCCTTACAAGAAGAGGGAAGACAATGGTGGCAAGCTTATCCGAAAAGACAAGGCCAAGTCTTTCCCCAACAAGAACAACTTCACCAAGAATACTCCTCCCAAGGGGTTGGTGGCACAAGAAGAGTACAATGAGGATGAGGATGAAGATGGTGAGACAGTTGCCATGGCCTCCGTTGCCGTTGCAATCACTCCACGGGTGTCCCTCTTCGATTCACCCAATGAGAACACCACCGCCAAGTGCCTCATGGCTAAAGCCACCAACAAGGTAACCTCCAAAATCAAGTCTACCATCACTACTAATCCTTCCTTGACGGATTGCATTGATGAAAGTGAGGGGACGAAGGAGGAGGAGAATGAATTTGAGTCTTTCATGAGTAAGCTCAACGGTAAAACCAAGAAGTACTTTGTTGCTCTCTTGGAACAACTTGGTGAAGAGAATGACATGATCGAGGCTCACGAAGAGACCATCTCTAAGATGGAAGGGCATACCGTGACTATACCGATGAGATTTCGGATCTCTCTAATGCGCTTGAGGAAGAGCGTGGTCATCGTTTGGCTCTTGAGGAGTCACACAACTAAATTAAAGAAATATCTTGATCATGCTCTTGTTCTCTCTCGTGTGCTCAACTCCGAGAAGGCCAAACTTGGGGTTGACCATGCTAGACTCAAGGAGGAGTTTGATCTACTTGACAAGGCTCACAAGGCCTTGAAGAGTGCTCATGCTAGCCTCAAAGGGTCTCATGATCAACTCCAAGTGAAGCTAACCAAGGAGAAAGCCACATTTCCTCATATGGTTTTAATTGATAATGCAAATTCTACTAACCCGTGTTGTGAGCTTGTGCATCTTGTGGAGGAGAATGCCAAGTTGAAGGATCAACTTGAGAAAGGCCTTGTGTCTTGCATACAAGGTGAGAAGAACCTCAACGACCTTTTGAGCAATCAAAAGGAAGTTGTGGGCAAGGAGGGGATTGGGTTTGCGCCCAAGTCCAAGAAGAAGAAGAAGAATGACAAGACCAAACAACCTCCTCCTCACGTTTCTGAAGGAGGAAGAGGGTACTCCTAAGGCGAAGAAGAACAATGCGAAGGGTGGTGGTGTCAAGAAGGGCAATGCCACTCCTTCCAACAAAGTCGGCGACTTTAACCCTTATTATGTGTTATGCCGTGCTAGTGATGGGCATGTTTATGCCAAATTTGTTGGTTCTTCTTATGAGTACATTGAATGGTCTATTTGGGTTCCTAAGACCCTTGTTGCTAACATCAAAGGACCCATTACAAAATGGGTACCTAAAACCAAGCATTGATCTCTTGTAGGCGTTTGCTTCCGGTGGGGGATCATTGTTGCTCGATAGTGGAACCACAAATCATATGACCGGAAGCAAGGACTTGGTGGTGGACGTGCACAAGGTCTCATCTATGCCCACAAATGTCGAATGGGGTGATGCCTCATTTCTAAGGTATTGGGTCTTGGCAAGGTTGTCATTTCTCATGATCTCACAATCAAGAAAGTCATGCTTGTTGAGTCCCTTGCATACAACTTACTTTCCGTTCGTCAACTTGCACTCATGGGCTTTTCCACTTCCTTTGATATTGATTCCGTGGCCCTCTTGTGGAGCAAGACTCTTAAAGTAGCCTTTGTTGGGCATGTCGAGAACGGTCTTTATGTGATCAACTTTTCGGAGTGACCCACTAAGACCGCGACATGACTAATGGCTAAAGTTGACGTGGGATGGCTTTGGCATCGCCGTTTAGCCCACGTCAATATGAGATCTTTGCAAAGTCTTCTCAAGGGGGACCATGTCCGTGGACTAACAAATGTTAGTTTTGCCAAAGATCATGCTTGCAGTGCTTGTATCGAAGGAAAGCTACATGAGAAGGCTCACCTTCCCACGACTATCATCTACTCGACGAGGCCTTTGGAGCTCCTTCACATGGATCTCTTTGGGCCTCCATCCTTTGATACTCTTGGGGGTATAAAGTATTGCTTGGTGATTGTGGATGATTATTCAAGATACACTTGGGTATATTTCTTCAAGAGGAAGAGTGAGACCCAACAAACTGTCATCGACTTTGCAAATGAAGCTCAACTCAACACAATGCAAAGATTTTGATGATAAGAAGTGACAACGGCTCCGAGTTCAAGAAATACACCTTGGATGAGTTTCTCAGTGATGAGGGGATCAAGCATGAATATTCCGCACCTTACACCCCTCAAAAAAATGGTGTAGCGGAGAGGAAGAACCGGACATTCATGGACGCGACAAGGACCATGATGGCGGAGTTCAGGTCTCCGTACAACTTTTGGGCCGAAGCCATCAACACCGCTTGTCATGCATCCAATCGGCTCTATCTCCGGAAAGGCTTGAACAAGACTCCATATGAGATACTTACCGGCAACAAGCCCAACCTCAAGTACTTCCGGGTGTTCGGCTATAAGTGTTCATTCTCAAGAAAGGTGTTCGTTTGTCTAAATTTGAGGCTAGAGCTCATGAAGGCATATTTCTTGGTTATGCTACAAACTCTCATGCTTGCCGTGTCCTCAACAAGTCCACATGACTCATTGAGGAGACATGTAATGTGGAGTTTGATGAGAATAACGGCTCCCAAGTGGAGCAAAGTGGTACTTGTGATTTAGGTGATGAAATTCCTCCCCAAGCCATAAGAAGAATGGGTGTTGGCCTTATCCTACCCATTGAGGAACCCCTTGTGGCCGACGGAGAAGGACAATGTTCCACTCAAGTGGAACCATCACCAACCCAAGAACCACATGCTTCCAAAGAACAAAGTGAAGGCCCTCAACCAAATGAACAAGATCAAGGGCAAGATCAACCTCAAGATGGTGGTGATCCACCAAGTGATGCCCAAGGTCAAGTTCTTGCCACTGAGCAAGTTCAAGATCAAGAGAAAGCTCAAGATCAAGAACAAGCTCAAGACGACGCTCATGATGATCAAGTTACCACTCCTCAACTCTCTCTTGAGGAGCAATTGGAGCATCGTGCCGCCAAGATTGCGTCCAAGCTCACTACCAAAGATCATCTCATGAAGAATGTGATTGGAAGCTTAAGAAATGGGGTAAGCACTCGTAGACAATTAGCAAACTATTGTGAACATCATGTGTTTGTTTCTTGTGTTGAACCCCAAAAGGTCTATGAGGCGCTCGAGGATCCAGATTAGCTTAATGACATGCATGAAGAACTCAACAACTTCAAGCACAACAAGGTGTGGAGATCGGTGCCAAGGCCAAAGGAGAACCATAATGTTATCGGAACCAAATGGATATTCAAGAACAAGCAAGATGCTCATGGGATTATCATTCGCAACAAGGCTTGTTTGGTGGCACAAGGCTACTCCCAAGTCAAGGGTATCGACTACGGTGAAACCTTTTCTCCCGTTGCTCGCCTTGGATCTATTCGTTTATTGATTGCTTATGCTTCTCATCATAACTTCAAGTTGCAACAAAATGGATGTGAAGAGTGCTTTTCTTAATGGTCCTCTTAATGAGTTGGTGTATGTCAAACAACCCCCGGGGTTTGAGGTTCCCGAGTTCCCCAATCATGTGTACCAACTCGATAAGGTGCTCTATGGCCTTAAACAAGCCCCACGTGCGTGGTATGAGCACCTTACTGAGTTGTTGCAAGATCGTGGGTTTGAAATTGGGAAAATCGACCCCACTCTTTTTACTAAGAAGGTCAAAGGGGAGTTGTTTGTATGCCAACTATATCTTGATGATATTATCTTTGATTCTCCTAACAAAGCTTTCAATGAGGAGTTTGCCGCACTCATGACCACGAAGTTTAAGATGTCCATGATGGGAGAGTTGAAGTTCTTTCTCGGGTTTGAAATCAAATGAAGAAGAGAAGGAACCTTCATCAACCAAGCCAAATACACTCAAGACATGCTCAAGAGATTCAAGCTAAGTGATGTCAAGCCGGCTTCTACACCAATGCCTACCAAATGCCAACTTGACATTGAACCCAATGGTAAAGCGGTGGATCAAAAGGTATATCGTTCTATGATTGGCTCCTTGCTTTACCTTTGTGGATCTAGACCGGATATCATGTTTAGTGTGGGATTTTGTGCATGGTTTCAAGCCTCACCTAAGGAAAGCCACTTTGTGGTGGTCAAACGAATCTTTCGATATTTGGCTCATACCCCAAACTTTGGCTTATGGTACCCTAGAGGAGCAAACTTCAATCTCGTGGGTTTTTCGGATTCGGATTGGGCGGGAGACAAAGTGGATAGGAAGTCAACTTCCCGAGGGTGCTAATTTCTTGGTTGCTCTTTGGTGAGTTGGTCTTCTAAGAAGCAAAGTTGTGTGTCTCTCTCCTCCACCGAAGCCGAGTATGTGGCCGCCGGTAGTTGTTGTGCTCAACTCCTATGGATGAGGCAAACTTTCAAGGATTACGGTGTCGTTTGTGACAAAGTGCCTCTTTGGTGTGACAATGAAAGTGCCATCAAGATTTCTCTCAACCCGGTGCAACACTTCAAGACGAAGCATATTGAGATTCGGTACCACTTCATCCGGGATCACATTAGGCAAGGGGAGACTGAGCTTAACTATGTCAACACTCATGATAACCTTGCAGATATTTTCACGAAGCCTTTGGATGAAGCAAGATTTCGCGAGTTAAGGCATGAGCTAAATATCACCAATTTGAGCAATGTGGCTTGAACCTTTCCACACCCCACCATACTCATCTTGTTGTCTTGTTTAGGTGTAGGCATGGACATAGGGGGAGTGTTGTTCTCTCAATGAACTCTCCCTCCCCTCATTATGCATAAATTGATCAACTCTTTCACATTCGCCATTGTTGATGGTACTTGTGCTTCAAAGACGAGTTTTGGTCATGGGCCCAAGGATAATTCTTCGCGGTGCCATACCAATTGACTCAAACTTAGGTGGCTCCGGCCACCGCCATCTCTTCATGAGAGGTTTTGGTTGATGTTTGGTCCTCTCTTTCTCCGTGCTTATATTTTGGACCTTGTTCGTGGTGAAGTTGCTTGTTTTGTGTGTCCATTTGCTTGAAGTTTGTATTGCAAAGGCCTTTTATTTCTCTATTGCGAAACCTGCACTTTCTTGGGCATGCGGTACTACCGTGGCATGCCACGGTACTACTGCTGGAGGTGGGTGGCTCCTGTGCTTGCACAGCTACAACCACAGCACGGTACTACCGCTTCCAGCGCGGCAGTAAATTTTTACTGCCGCTGGAAGAGCAGTACTACCGCCCAGAGTGTGGTACTACCGCCCGGGATGTACTACCGCGATGATCTGCAGTACTACCACGCCGTCGAGACTGCGTGGGGGTTAAGCGCGGGAAGGGGGAGTTCCAACTCCCCCATACCCATTCATCTCTTCCCCTCACGTCCCTCTCTCTCTCCTACCAAGAACGACGCCGGAGGACCTCGCCGGATCTCCGTCTCTAGTCACTCTCCTCTCATTTCAACCGGTGGGATCGATCCCACCTCGCCCTCTTGCCATGGACCCCGGTATCTCCCCTAGTCCTTCTCTCTTTGCCACTTTTTTTGCATCTAGGTTTTGGGGGAAATATGAGTTGGTCTTGTGATTTTTGGCTAAATCTCTGCAAGAGGAGATGGTTGGAGAGTGCTAGTGCAGTAGATATGCTATTTGGTGTGATACAACAACGTAGTTTTGATCAACGGTAGTACCGATTTAACTTTACGGATGTTCTCAGATCCGTTCGTGCGAGATCCGCCCCGTGCGGTACTACCACTCCACCTGAAACGGTACTACCGCCTGGCGCGCGGATGTAAAAACTTACTTCCGCCCTGAGCGCGGCACTACCGCGCCGACCCGGCGCAGTACTACCATGGTCAGAGCAGATGTAAAATTTTACTTCCGCGCTCAGTTACAATACTACCATTTGACTGAAAATTATTTATTGTTGTCACACCCAATCTCATTTCTATTTGTTTTGTTCTGATTTGGCCTTGGTCTTTGCAATATTCCTTCTTGCTCTTCTCGTGTGTTTGCGTGTGTCATAGGTGGTGGCTCCAGTTCCGTTGCTAGGCGCTCAAATCCCATCCGTGATACGAGCTCAAAGCGTCTTCGCAACCAAGAAGCTCCTGAGGGGTCCAATGCCCCGCAACGCAAGGTCAAGACCACAACCACCAAGATCAAGGAGCCAGTTGTCATCTTGGAAGAAATGCCTCAAGCAGAGTTTCAGATTCAAAGGAAGCTCAACCCCTACATCAAGCCTAGGGAACTCATAAGGGGCAATGACTTGTTTTGGACCAAGCAAAAAATCTCATCTTCCTAGATGTGATCAAGGCCAAGCAGAACATCAACGTACCCGTTCAGTGGATTGACATGGAGCATCTGAGGAAGAACCAGGTGTCAGATTTGGGGTTCCGCAGACCCTTGAGAGGTTCGAACTCTGGGGTGCGCACGAAGGACTCTTTCTCCCCAGCCTGCCTACCCAACGATTCCACGACCTAGCTCCCCGAACCCAAAGAACACGAGACACAGAGGTTTATACTGGTTCGGGCCACCGTGTGGTGTAATACCCTACTCCAGTGTGGTGGTGGATTGCCTCGAGGGCTGAGGATGAACTAGTACAGTGGGTGAACAACCTCAGGAGGAGAGGTGTTCTTGAGCTCGATGAGCTGTGGGGTGCGAGGATGGAATGGATCCAGTCCAAGATGAGTTGCCTCCTATGGTGGTGGCTAGTCCTATTTATAGAGGCCCTAGTCCTCTTCCCAAATGTAGGCGGGAAGGGATCTCACAACGGCCAATTTTGAAGGGAGACAACTAGTACAAGCTATCCTGACAAAAGTAGTCTTCACCTGCCAAAGGCTCTGGTGGTGACGCCGCTGTGGGCTCTGCGATGACCTCCGTCCTGCTGTCCTGCTGGTCTTGGTCTTGTTGCACCGATATGGAAACCTTTGCCTGATGTCTCGGGACTCCTCGCCTGCGCTTGCCTATTTAGCACCAAAGAGGAAACTGGTACACTGCGCCCGCTGGCGCCTGCCTGGCCTTGGTCATCATGGCTCACGTCATGTGCACCTCGCGAGGTGCCCCTTGCATAGATTTCTCCGCTCCTCAGGAGCCAGCCTAGCGAGGCCGCCCCCAGGGAGGTCTTGGTGTCGCCCGCCTCACGAGGCTTGGCCCTCGCGAGGGTCTTGAGTTGTTGCTACCGAAGCTGGGCCGTACCGGGCCGTTGGTGGAGCCACACCCTGGGCCGCAGGCAGGCAAGTCTGGGCACCCCCGTTCCCAGGACGCCGATAGTAGCCCCCGGGCCCAAGGCGCGCTCGTACTTGGCTTCAAGGCGAAGCCAAAGGGAAAGTGCGGAGCACCATGGGACCCAACCGCCAGCGGCCTAGAGGTGACGAGGCCTTGGTACGAGCGGCCTCCTCCTGGCTACCCACTGCCCTTGTACGCCCAAGCGCAAGGCTCCGGAGTGCCCCGCGCTGCTCGCGCCACGGCCGTGGTGGCCATGCCATGGTTGCACGAGCGGCCGACCCACGAACTCACACCGAGGGCTCCTCGCGTGAGTTCATGGTATGGGCGGCGATGCCACTGTGCACGTGGATCAAGCTTCCGTGGTTCTTTGCCGAAGAGATGCTGCCGAGAGGGCCGATCGAGCTGTGGCTGCAACACGCCGAGTGCAGCACTCCGTCCATGGGGGCGGAGGTCGAGGTCATCTCTCCAAGAAAGATCTTCATGACCCGCGGATGGGGCGAGGTCGCCCGTGCTTGCCGTGTGGAGGGGGCCCTCGCCATCCACTTCGAGTACGACGGCGCCTCCACGCTGTTCTTCAAGGTCTTCGACGAGGAGGGCCGCCGCCTGGAGTGCTGCCCTGGAGGAGACCACCAGGATGGTGCGACAACAAGCGCTGAGCCCGCCCTCGGTCCTGCCGACAGCTCCTCCAGCAGCAGCGATGGTTCCTGGGAGTCCAGCGACTCTCTTGAGCTTGACGAGACTTTGGAGACGAGCGACGACAGCTACGTGCCCTCGAGCTCTCGCCGTGCCCGGAGCGCGGCAGCGGCATCTACTCGTCATCGTCGATGATCTGGATGGGGTTGGCGTCCGCCCCTCGTGGCCCACTGTTGATGATGGCGTCTGTGGCGACGTCTGTAGATATGACTCCTGGAAGCCTTCTTCTTTTGTTCCCTGCGAGGAATCGAGATGAACCCCGTGGGGGCGTGTAAAGAATATGTAGTGCTTTTGTGCCAATATTATTCCCATTATGGAATTCGTGGTTGCGCGTCTTGCTTCGGCATTATCCCCCCTTTTCATCCTCGCTGTAGCTTAGCGCTCTATGCTGACAGGTCCCAGTCCCCAGGCAGGCTTCAGCCGTCGCTGGTATGCCAGGTCGCGATGTCGTGGTCAAGGCTAGGAGGTGAGCGGGCCAAGGTCCGGTAAGAGCTCCTGAGGCGCGATCCTCAAGAGTTCCCCTTTAGCGTGCAAGCAGCTCCCTGAAGGCAGAGAAGGAAGGCGACATTGCCAGAGCAAGGCTGCAAGAGTCGAAAATCCTGAGTCGCAACGCTGGGCTAACTTGAATGCGCGACTTATCTTAGCGATCCTAAGGCGATTCCTTGTGCAGCACCTGATTTGCGCGTCAGTGGCAGCGGTACGGCTAGGTTAGGCCCGCGCTAGCTCCCCCCTTTCACGCTCTTCTAAGTGCTCTGCGTCCTCAGGTCCCGACCCTCGAGCGAGGCTCAGCCACCGCTGGTATGCCAGGTCACGATGCCGTGGTCAAGGCTAGGGGGTGAGGGCTAGAGAGTCAGTAAGAGCTCCTGAGGCGTGATGCTCAGGAGCCCTCCCTTTAACACGCAAGCAAATTGCATGAGAAAAGGAAGGAGCTGGTAGGGCCACCTATAGTTAGGCTCCGGAGATTCCTGCGGGTTAGTTCGAGAGGGGAATATAGCTCGTAATCGCGTTTGCTATCCTGCAACTGATCGCTCCGTAAGAAGATGAAGGCACTCAGGATCTGGTGAGGTGACGTGTGCGGGTGGGCCGTGAGCCAGAGCTCGATCTCTCAGGTTTATCAGCGTTGCAGGGACGGACCCGAGCACAAGCGTCGTGCCAGCATGTGTAGTCCCCGTTGCGGGACGAGCAGCAGGTCGGTCAGCAATGCGGGATGCCGTGAAGGGTAATCAGGCAGGTATAGATCATCTCAAAGGGGCAAGCAACGCTAGTTCAGATAGATGCAAGAACGATACATGCCACAGGGACGAACCCATGCGGCCTGGGGATGATGCATCCCGAGGGGCGCCCCCAACAAGGTAAATTAAAGATGCAAAAGGATACATGTCGCAGGGACAGGCCCGTGCGACCTGGTAATGATGCAACCCGAGGGGCGCTCCCAGCTGAATAAATCAGAAAATATCGCCTGGCACCGTTGTTGACAAGGTGTTGGAGTAGCTGAAGACGCGTGCTGAAGAAGTTGTTCCACACGAGCCGCCAGGATCCTGAGCCTCAGGGGGCTCCGGGAGGGCGGGAGGCTCGTGAAGGACCGTCGCCATCTCCGCCAAGACCGCCTGGTGCCTGGCTTCCTGGGCCGCCAGGATGCTCCGCAGGCAGCGCTGGAAGGTGACAGCCGCGTTCGGCAAGTCGGAAGGCATGCGAACATAGCTGTGAGGTGGGCCTTCACATCGGCCGATGCGCGATGGCCAGAAGGGCTCTTGAGATGCGGCCATGTTGAGCCCTGGAATGTCAACACAGACGCACAGCTCGTCCTCTGCGCCAGGACAAGGAGCTGCGCCAGGTGGTGTGCGGCGGTCGCCGCGCATGGCTCTTGCCTCTTGAAGCTCCTTGGTGGTCTTGGTGATGAACTCCTGAGCACCAGTCACCCCGTGCCTTGTGCCCTCATGAGAGAAGCGTGCAGTGAAGCATGCCTCCACATGGTGCCCGAGTGCCTCCCCTGTGACGTTGGCTAGGATTGAGGCCCTACAGAAGAGAGCCCCCGAGCCCAGCCCGAGGAGGGCGCCGGGCACGCCTTCCTATGCGAGGGAGGGAGGCGCCCCATCTGCGGGTGTAGGTCCTAAGGTGGTGCCGCATGAGACACCGCTCTCCTGAGGCCCCTGGTGGAGCAGCTGCTTTTTCTTCTTGGGGACGGCCTCAGGAGGGTAGATGGTGCCTTCGTTGTCTGTGTCCTCGACCGCCGCAGCCTGGTAGGCGCGCTCGAGAGAGCACACCGCGTCCTTCTCTTCGCAGGCGACCGTGATGATGCCGCAGCTCCCTAGTATCTTGAGGACGTTGTAACCATGATGAGTCACTGCCATGAACTTGGCCAGGGCCGGATACCCGAGGATGGCGTTGTACGGAAGGCGAATGTGGGCGGCGTCGAAGTCAATGAGCTCAGTGCGGTAGTTATCGTGCTTGGCGAAGGTGATCGGGAGGCGGATCTGCCCTATCGGGGTGGTGGAGCCGTCGGTCACTCCTGAGAAGGGCTTGGTCGGCTGTAGCTGATCATATGGCACTTGGAGGCGGTCGAACGTATCGATGGAGAGAACATTGAGTCCTGCACCGCCATCGATGAGGGTCTTGGTGACAAGGACATTGCTAATGATGGGCGAGTAGAGCATCAGGAAGGCGCCGACACACTACAAAAAAATACACTTCCGTGATGATACGTGTTTGTCACAGTAGGTCAAGTTTTCTGTCATGCATGTACATCCATGACAAATTTATGACAGAATCAAGATAGTCATACTTGTGCTGTCATAGAAGTGTTCCATGACATTACCAAAATTATCATCACAGAAGTGTCCACTTCCATGACAATAAATCGCGCGTCATGGAAGTGCTTTCGTCAAGGGTGACCGACACGTGGCATCCACCATAACGGGACGCCGTTAAGATATCGGGTTCGGTTTTGGATCCGATAACCCGCTAACAGCCCGGACCAATGAGGATTTTCCACGTGTAAAATTCTCATTGGCCGGAGGAAACACGTGTCGGCTCACCGTTGGGACAGATGTCATCAATTCATTGGACAGGAGGTGCCTATGATACGTCGACACATGGCACGGCCCAACAGAGGCCCATTTCGGTGAAAAGGCCGGGCCTGTCAAAATAAGCGGGCCGGCCCATTAGCGGCCTACTTGAGTCAGGCCCATTGACAAGTACGGCCCATATAAGTTACACAGAATCGGCCCATCAAAGGCCCATTCTAGATTCGACAATTTCTAGCCCATCGTCAGTTTAAGCCCGTTAACAGCCCACTACGTTTTTGGGCCCAAGCCCACTACGTTTTTGGGCCCAATTGCGGCCCGAGCTTCTTTCGGCCTGTTAGCAGCCCATCGTCAGTTCCAGCCCGTTAACAGCCCGGAACGTCTTTCAGCCTTTTCTCGGTCCATTCTGCAGTTGGGCCAATTCTAGCCCGCTGTGACTTTAGGCCTGTCCTCGGCCCATTCGGTTAATGGGCCAACTCTTAGCCCATTTTGTCCCTCAGCCTGTTAAGGGCCCGCACAACAGTTGGGCCTTTGACTTTAGGTCCATTAGGGGCCCACATTCCGCAGGGCATCATTTCAGCCCAACACGACTTTCGGCCTGTTAAAAGCCTAGTTTGCAAATTGAGCCTCCTCTGGCCCATAACACTTTCAGCGTCTTACTGGCCTATAAAGTAAAAGGGCCGAGACAAAATTGACATTTATTTCGGCCTGCTAAAGGCCTGCAGGCCATTTCCATTTATACGACCCTATCGAGCTTAGGCCTGTTGACGGCCTGCTAAGAGCCGTTGTTACGGTGGGCCCATTTGGGATCCACTTACTATTATTTTAACCAGCCCAATTAAGGCCCGCTTTGACTGCACATGTTTGTTCGTTTGTATGGCGTCCAGGAAATGTTTGGGCGTGTTGGCCCCAGTTTCAACGATATAGCATATTCAAGAATTATCCTACTCTATACTATCGCCTCTAAAAAACATACACTATACAATAAAAAACATAGAAACATAGAATAATCCTACACTATACAATAAAGAAATTACAGCCGAATATACCCACTGGGCATTATAGTTCGGCACCACAAACAACAAATTACATACACTGGACAAATAAAGCTCATACATCATGGACACGCATCAACAGAACTTACAATTTGAACTATAATCTCTTCAGAAAAAAGAATTGGCCGGATTCAGATAGCACAAATTTCAGTCTGCAAAATCTCCAATTCCTTCGTGGTTACCTCAGTGTCTTGTTTCATTTTTTGAGTCCTGCATCTAATACCTGCATGTCCAGTCTCAACTTGTTGATTGTACGTTGAGAATCATGTACACGTTGTCTTGCCACCTCTAGTTAATGCTCGAGAACATCAGCACATTCCAATTCCAATCCATAATCATTCGGTAACAGCCATGCCGCACTGCTCGCAAATCTTTGTGTTGATGTCACTTCATCCTGAAATGTTTCTGTAAGTACACATAACTAGGGCAAAAATATAGTTACAACAGTGAAGCGAGCAAGACAGACTATTTTGTACATGGCAAAACAGGACTAACAATAATGTTACACGTCATGAAGCATAAGCAGGTGATATTTAAAAAATTATAAAAAGGTAGTCTATGCAGCATGCATACAGAAATCTCTCTTAGCTCACCAGAGGAGCATGATGTTGGGGCCCAATCCAAAACACAGACAAGTTACAAATTTAGGCAACACGTTGCGTATAAGTAAGCAAGCAGTTGGCCATTCTGTAGCTCAATTAAAGTCTTAGGGAGCATAATGAACAGCAGAGGGATTCATACAAACCTACTGCAGCAAGCAAAACTATGCAATCATTAGCCTAGTATAAACTAGATTGTGAGCCTCATGCAATAATAGTTGGTTAATAGACTTCAAAGCTTCAGGCACACTTCGCTAGAGTAATTAAATGGTAAGGCCTTTAATTACGTCAACTAATAGTTATACAAGTACCCAACATCAGGCATCATTGTTTGGGCATCTCATTAACTGGGGACAAATAAAGCAATTGAAAAGAGCAAATTAACTATGCCTGAAACAAACAAGGAATTGAACTGTTGAGTTGGATACAGTGACTTACCTTAACTGGTTGAACAGGCTCAGCGCAGCTCCTACTTCTCTTGCAAGGCTCCTTCCTAACATCTTGTACTTGGAAATCCTCAATCTTATCTTCATTGCACCCCCTCTGCAAGGTGACACAAACTAGTTACTCGTCTCCTTGGAAGATAAATATGCATACTTTCCAGTCTGTGAACAACACAAAAGGATGAGATTATAACAAAACAATACGACATAATGAAACATGCCACATCTCTTGCACATGCACACAATGAAATGAGCATTTACTATGTCTGCACTATGTAAAAACTAGGCATACCTTCGAACTGGATCTCCAGCTACTCTTGGAGAGCCTACTTTAGTGTACAGCCAAACCTTTATGTCACCTATGAGTTAGACAAGGCCCCAATACAGCAGCCCTTAGTATTTAAATCTTTGACAAGCTCTGTTAGAGTGTTAGGTCAAGAACAACAAGTAATCAAAGCAAACAGTCCTAGTATGGCTGGCTGATGCAAACAACAATTGAACAGATGTGTGAGCAAATCTTACATATCAACAAAAGAAGCAAAGAAGGAGGCTTGAAGACCATCATTTGACTGACCAGATTTAAGGGGCATTTAAACATCATGTGCAACGTATGAACTAACATAAACATTGCATATTCCAGATTCTACAATGGAATGCACATGTATTAGGTTATGCCATGTATGATGATGCCTAAATGTACACTATAGCAGGCAGGAGTGATTGATCATTGCACGCACAATTGAATTGCAGGTTAAGGGCTAGTTCGATTCCGCCTTTTTAGGGCTTATTGTCAAAATAAGCCATAAAAGATGTAAAGAAGTCATTTTTGAATTATGGGCTTGGGCTTAACTTATTTTGCTTTGGAGGGGGGTGTTTTCGGGTAGAAGCTCACTAAAAATTGAAGGGAAGGGGATTAGTGAAATGACTCGGTTGTCTACCTATATTACACTCAAAATGCAACTGCTCACGCCCGCGTCACACCTGACCCTCAAGTAAAAACAAACACGCAAGTGTTCATTGCCCTGCCAGCTTGCATCTTCTCTCCCCTTTCCCTCTACCTCGATCCCCTGCCTGCAGCCCTAGGGTTCCTCCAGCGAGCCGTCGCCTCTGGTCCCATCTGGCCTGGTCCTCGACGATGCTCTGTCCAGCTAGGCTACATGGCTGGCAGGTAGGGGCAAATCTCCCCGGCTGCTCCTCCCTCTGGCGCCGCCCCTCATTCTCATGGTCTCCAGCAGTGCTCCACTGTGGTCCGTCCAACGCACTACTCCGGCGGGCGCCACACAACTACAGTTGATGCCACACTGCAGCAGAAGGCACCTTATTTCCCCTCCCCTCCTCCCAGGCCGTGGCCTTGAGGTGTTGTTGAAGGATGAGCTCATCCAACAAGGTGAGGATCTCCTCTGATTTTTTTTGCCAAATTTTCATTCTGATCCACTATACGATGAATTGCTATGAGCTGCTTCTGCTGCTGCTATATGATGCATTGCTATGAGCTGCTCCTGCTGCTGCTATATGATGAATTGCTATGAGCTACTGCTGCTATATGATGAATTACTATGAGCTGCTGCTGTTGCTATATGATGAGTTGCTATAAGCTGCTCCTGCTGCTGCTGTATGATGAATTGCTATGAGCTGCTCCTGCTGCTGCTATATGATGAATTGCTATGAGCTGCTCCTACTGCTGCTATATGATGAATTGCTATGAGCTGCTGCTGGTATATGATGAATTGCACACTGCTGCTGTTGCTGCTGTATGATGAGTTGCTATGAGCTGTTGCTGCTATATGATTCTTTCAGGTGGTGCTGCTATATGATAATAACCAGCCACTTGGACCATCGAATTTCAATAAATAATTATTCTTCATTTAAATGTGGGTCATGCGTTCTTCGTTTAAATTAGGCAATGGGATCTCTATGGAAGACACTGACCAAAGTAGATGGTATCTTTGTATTTGCATTTTGAACAAATAGTGATGGTCTGTTTTCCTATCATATTAATTACTGCACTCGGTTCAATTTGTGATGTTTGCAAGTCAAATTATTTTTCATATGGCCAGAAAAATTAAAAAATATAAAGCAATCTAGACTTTTCACTGATCGTACCAAAGATAAGCTAAAAAGGAAGGCAATGAAAAGAACTGGTTGGCTTATTACCTGGAGCTTATATTCACAGGTGCTTATTTTCTTAGGATAACTCGTAATAACTGTCCCTAAGAAACTTGGCCAATAGAACTGACATACAAATAACATGTCACGATGATTGCAACGGAGGAGTGACCTACCATAGCACACTGTATAGGCTCACCGCCGCCTCTCCTTTTTTTTGCGATGTTCCATGAAATTGCCACATACATCTTGTACTTTTTCATTGTGTAACCCTATCTGCAAGTTGACACGGCTAATTTCAGACATCTCTACATGATAATACATTGCATATCCCTTGCGCATATTTAAACCACCTATTAATGATTGTGTGCATAGCATAAACTAGCCATGACTCTGTGCGCTGGACTAGCAAGCACTCTAAGGGAGCCTAATGTAGTGCACTGAAATTCCTACATGCCACCTACGATTTTGTGTAATGTACTGCCTCTGTTCCTAAATATATGTCTTTGTAGAGATTCCAGTATGGATCACATACAGATGTATATAGATGCATTTTCGAGTGTAGATTCACTCATTTTGCTCCGTATGTAGCCTATAGTGGAATCTCTAGAAAGACTTATATTTAGGAACGGAGGTACGAGGTAGTATCATGTATGACATCTACATATCTAATTTAGCAGCCAGTAGTAGAAATCATTGTCTGCACAAAGGGATTACTGGTCAAAAATCCTAGCAAAGCACGCTGGCAGGCACACAACAATACAAGAGAGAGAGACACACACTTACAAGATCATAGCAATGCCTCAGTCCAGGATCTTGGTTGGCCAAGCTGTTAGATCCAGAAGAAACATCGTCCTTGTAGTTTTTGCTAGCTGCATAAAGGTAACAGCGACCTGTTAGTATATTTGAAGTACATCGGGCAGGTGATGCTGGACGGGTTTAAAGGTGACAAGTACCTAGGCCGTGGCGCGTGGTTGGCATCTTGCCAGACGGCGGGAATCAGGTTAGAAACGTCAAGGGTGATGATGCTGCGCTGGCTGTCGGGGTCCGGTAAGGAGATCTCGAACCGTCGAGTAGGGTGTTTGTGGAGCGGCTCCGGTAGGGTGGACTACGGTGTGGGCGAAGCAGATCTGTGGCCATGGACGAGGGCGTCGGTGAAGCTGCTCCGGTGGTTGGGTTAAGGATGGTGTCGACGATGCGGATCTGTGGCCGTGGACAGGGCGTCAGAAGCTGCACCGGAAGGTTGGATGAGGGTGCGACGAAGCAGATTGTGGCCGTGGACTTATGAGTTGGCAAAGTGGCCCCGGTAGGGTTGAGAATGGTATAGGCGAAGCTACTCCGGTAGGGTTGACGATGGTGTCGGCGAAGCGACTCCGGTAGGGTTGAGGAAGGTGTCGGCGAAGAGGATCAGAGGCCGTCGGTGGGGCGGCTCCGGGGGGATGTGGACGGAGCGTCTCCGGTGGGGAGTACGAATGAGCCGCTGCAGATGCGCTGCGGTTGACGAGAGTACTGGCGAAGCAGATCCGGCGCCGTGGACAAGGCCGGCACTGAATGGGCTGTGGTACAGTGGTGGATGAGCAGTCTACTTGTTTCTAGTGGAGGTGGGAGGGGTAGATGCGGCCGCAGAAGCAGATCCGGCGAGGTGGACGCTGCTGGCAGTGAATGGGCTCTGGTATGCCGGTGGATGAGCAGTCTAGGGTTTCGAGAGGGGAGGGGTAGAAAGGCCGATGAAGTACGGACGACGTGATGTAAGATGCTCTGGTGCTGTAGAGTTAGTCGTTTTTGCAGGAGGGGGAGAGGAAATGGGGGTGCCGTGTGGTGGGGGGAACCGGAAGTTACCAAAGCAGCCCCGACCTATTATGTAGATGAGGGCGGTATTGTTACTGTTGTTCTCCGTGCACCAGGACAAAAGGGGAATTTCGCATGCTAAAGACTAGGTGGCGGAAATTTTAGAAGGAGGTGGAAGATTTGGCCGCCCGCTGGATCATTCGTATCCAGTTTCAACTAATTTTGGACCATGCTAGCGGGAAGGTCATGCAAGACTGTGTACACGGGGCACGCGTCAGCAGTTAATAACTGGTGTGAAGTCCACCCCAGAAAAAAAGACAATAACTCGGGATGATGCGCCGATAGCTTGGACGTTCACACAGGCGCGGCCAATCGTACGGGTGTAGAGGCGCGTTCACAAAAAAAGGATCAAACGCCCAGCCTATGTATTTCTTGTGTAAATAGATAATTTAGTGCCATTGGTTATTTACTTTAAACATAATGCATTGACGTGTTCTAGTCCCACAAAAGAAATGGATATTGTAGTCCGCTACTTAAAAGTGTTACCTCATATGATTACATAGCCTCCATTTCATAAATTGCGTACCCGTTGAATTCATATATGAATATTACATATATTACTTCATAATAGAACCTTAAATCATCCAAGACTAATGAATTTGAATGCAAGAGTAACAATGGTGCATGTACATGATAGCTACATTGGTTGTTTGAACAAACATCACCTATAACTTTGGCATGCACAATTGAAAAGGTTTATTTAGATAGAAAAAATGTGATATGTGAGTGTCCAATCTTTATATCGTTGAATCAATATTGTACCTTTGGCCATGATACGAAGTGATTTTTATTTATGTTCAAGTGATGCACGTCCACGATCGCTAAATAGTGATACGTGAATGAATTGTGCAATCTCTCTCACACGCATACATATCTCATTTCCCCGTGGGCATCGGAATAACGCACGCGCACTTCATGTATTTCTCTCCCTCCGTCAAGGTTAGAATTCGTCTTTCTACCCCGTCCTACAAGTCTCTCACACAGAAACACACACGCTCTCTCTGTCGAACATGCCCACCCCTTTAATTCCGCCCACCCACAGCCACTAATGTCTCAAAGGATAATTATGTCTCTCACACATATGCCGGAACCATATGAATACATACAATGGGATTCCAGCAGAGCACCTTTTGTTTTGAGATCTCGCTCTCTCTCTCTCTCTCTCTCACACACACACACACGCGCGCGCGTAGACATTGTTTATCGCTTCATTTTTCCGGCACTTGCATGCACACCGTTTGTTTATCTCTGTGATGCTTTAAGTATGCCTCGCACACATCCTATCTACCTATCCCTTAATATAGATATGGGTCACACAAACCCCTTCTCCCTACTAACAAGATGCCCATGCGTTGCACGGAACATCAAGATGCATTTGTATGATTAGTTTATCTTGTGGGAAAAAAAGATGAACGAGGGAATGCCTTATTTGCAAATGTGGAGAGGGGTGTGGGTATCTTTTTGCAAAATTGCCATAGTTTCCTTCCTATCCATCATATATAAATCGGATGGCCTATATTGCAGGATGGCAGGAGCACCATCATCACCAACTCTATTTTTTATAAGAGTAGAGATATGTAAGTGTCACTGCCCCCACCCACCCACACACACATACTTCCCGACACCGAAGGAGTAGGGTGACACCTCAATCTTCATACTAATCTATCGACTGACTTCTCTCTCAAACACACACACACACACACACTACCCGACACCGAAGGAGTAGGGTGGCACCTCGATCTTGATAGTAATCTATCTACTCCTCTTTCAAACACACACAGACACACACACACACACATTCGCTAGTTGTGCCTCTGTGCCTACCGCGCACACTCTCGATACGTCTTTCTCTCCCTCCCCTTCCCCACCATGCATGACATTTCCCAGTATACATTTCCCCACCATGGCACTTCTATATTTTCGAACCCAGTATACATCTCCCTATATTATCCTCCTAGTTCCAACAGGGACATATCAATGTTGTTTCTTGCATTATCCTACTCATACTCTGAACAATGCTGATCTTACATTAACAATGCCTGTCCTTTTTGATATGATGCAGTGTCCCTATAGTTACTGCCCTTTGTAATCACACCATCTTTGCCAAAAACAGGGAAGCACAACTGGTTCCTCGCTCGATCAGAGGACGGCAAAAGACTGATGATCATTCAGACACATGAGCCGAAAAAGTTATATTGCAAAAAACCCACTATATGCAAGCACCGTGAAATACGTGAGTATCCGGACAGTGGCTGTTACGTCTATGAGCAGGATACAGCTTGTTGGGGCCTGCAGGATTTTTGAGTTGGAGGCGGGTAAACAGCCTTGGTTCATACTCTTTGTTTCTCGGACTCAATTATCTGATTAACCAGGAGATCACCGTTGGCAAGGACCTTGATGGCAGAGAGGCTCTGTTTGCTATGGAAAACCGTGTCTACACCACGAGCCCTAGGAGTTCGGGAGCAAACTCCCCTGATTGTCAACGATACAGCCTGCAGCCAAAAGAAGGTGAGAATGACAAAGGCATCTGGATTAACTTTGATCCTTGGATGTGTCGAGTCCGACAGGAAGTGATGTGGTTCAAGCCTTCAGGTTGATAGGTAATTGGGCTGTTGCGTCGAAAGGGTGGAGTACTGGTGTCTCCGGATCACTGGTGGCTGAACCGGGGCTGCAAATTATGATGGTGTTGGATCATCCCTCTTCGAATGACTTGTTGTCTTTGCTGCTTGTTCTGGATGGGTAGTTCTCTCTTTTGTTATGCATATTCCTTGTCATTTGGTCATCCTCGTCTATGTCACTCTTACTATGTAATAGTTGCCTCTATTTAGAATGTCATTATCGTCTGGATCACGAGAGTCTGAGCGCTGCAGATGGGTGCGTTTTGGTGGTGTAGCAAGACTTCTTATGAACTATAATGTCTTGCTGTTTATGTCACTAGTATTCACTAGTCAGTGTTTGAATGATGTATATATCATTGTTTCGAACTGTTTATTGTCTTGAACTGCTGGTGGGCTAAATGAGGGCATCACCATTCTCCAGTGTTCAGAGTATATCTCCTTTTTCAAGTTATAATTTGAGCTCAGTGTCTTTTCGATGATGTACACTTGTTTGGGCCAGTGAGGTGTCGTTCAATATGGGTCGAGTAGTAACGCAATGCCAAATAGGTCAATTATGACTCTCAGGCCAGGCTCTCAAAAGATCCTAAAACAAGGCCGGGTCTCAAAAAAAAGAAAGAATAGGGACTCTTAGGCCGACATGTGGGCACCACCGGTGTTTTCGTGCGCTTGTGCGCCGAGAGCATATTGGCGCTTGTTCGAAATTCATGCTACCTTTTCATCCCCAATCAACCGCCCCTCCCCCACCTCTGGAATCTCGATTCCTACTCCAGTTCCCCCAAATCCCCCTCCTGTACTCCCTGTACTCAAGCGCACTATCATGTCGCCGGTCAATGCGGATCTCTGAGCCAGAGATCCTGAGGTCCGTTCTGCCTTCGGGCGCTGCATGATGTCCCTCAATAGTGGCATGGCGGCGCTTGACGACCAGTTTGCCGGCAAAGTGCTGATGGTAACCATCAATGGCGACCGGCCTCCCGTCTCGCCGAACGACCTTGTCAAAGCTCTTGGCATTGCGCATGGCATCCAAATAAGTGACTTGCTCGTCGAAGTCTGTCCGCCACCGGCTGATTTCTTCGTCAGGTTCCGGACAACTTTCGACTGCAGTCGTGTGTTTGAATCTTCCCGGCGTTTGTTCTGCGATGGCGCGCTGGTGAGCTTTGATCGGTGGCACCCAGGATGGGGCTCGGTGCCCTCTGAGCTTGAGTTTTTAACAAAGCTTACCTTCCACGGCATGCCTCGGCGTGCTTGGAAAAAGCGAGTCCATGAATGAGCTTATCAACGACCTTGGAGGTGAGCTCGTAAGTATGTTTGTTCCTCCAGACAGCTGGGCCCTGACGGTTATGGCATGGATGAAGAAGCCGTCCACCATACCGAAGGTGATTGGTGTTCAGATACTGGTGCAGGAACCGGGGTTGTACTATTCGTCGCCACCAAGGCCGCCGCGGACCACGTTAGGGATGTACCTGTATCGAGTGTTCGTGCATGTCGAAGAAGTGGTCAATCCATCAATCAAAGTCCTGCCGCCGCCGCTGGTGCCCGGATCCGTCGACGACGTCCATTACAGGAGTCAACGTCAGACTTTCCCCGTGTTGCTCGGAACGATGGATGGCACAGGACCTACTCCATCACGCGGCGGAGGCCACTGCTTCTTTGGGAGAAGAGGCAGGGCTGGCTACCTGGATGTGCTCTAATTTGAGGTAACAACTGAATCTTGTCAGATGACCTGTTCTATTTTTTTACCTGAACTTTTTTAGAAAGGGTTGTACGTCAACTTAATGTTCTAGCAGAACTTATATATTGTGTTGCCTGTCTGTTTTCTTTGCACAACATTCAAGATATTTCCCCGGCATTGATAAAGACAATGAACCATTATGTACGAGTTCGTTGGTTTCAACGTAGCCCTACCCGTAGCGATCCACTGCTTCCACCCTGATTGTGCCGCCTGCGTGAAATTTTTGTATGCAAGTTCAGTGTGCTATGATGTCCTATATGATTGTGTCAACTATATAAGTTTTCACTGAGCATCATCAATGCATATGGCTGAAAGATGTATTTACGAGCATCGACCGATGGGTCTCTCTCTCTCACACACACACACACAAACACATGCACAAGTGGGACCCGTTGAATTATTTCTTCACTCGTGACAACTTTTAATTAGGTTCCGCTGTACTCTAACTTTTTTCTTAAGTTATTAATTGAGCTCAGTGACTTCAAAAAGTTGTACAGAAGCCTCGTTTGGGCCTTTCCGGCGTCGCTGAATGTGGGCTGAGTAGCCATGTAAGGTTGTACTGTACTACACATGCCTTTTTTTCAACATCAACAATGCAACTGGGCCGACAGTTGTACACAATCCGGGTCAACTTGTTATTCTCCACCCCGCTGGGCTGCAAATCTTTCCTAGGAGGGATGCATTAGGCTTAACAAGAAAATGGGCTTTAAGAAATAATAAATGGTATGTAATTATAAAAACTGTGCAGTAACTATAAAAAATGCACCAAACACGTAATTAGTTTATAAAATATTACTTTTGGATTTTGAAAATTTTAATTTCATTAATTGTTGCGCGTGCAATGTTTCATTGGATTTTTATGTAATACAAATTTATATTGAAATTGTATTTAATCTGACTAGAAATTTCGGGACAAAAATATTTCGGATCCTATCAAAATGTGGGAAATTTTATTGAATTCTGTTTTGAATGGTTGGTTGAAATTATTAATCGTTGTCCTAGCTAGAAAATGGGCTGTACTTTTAACAAACTGTAAATGGGCTGTAGTAAATTCCATTAGAATTCAAAAATGGGTTGTGCATTCTTACAAATCGCAAATGGGCTATAAGTTCTCTGCCACACACTTGTGGGCCTACTAAGTTGACGCGTATGCAAGGCTTTGTCAACTTATAGTCAACACACGGTTCTAGCAGCAGTGTTCGTTGGATGTCCATCCAACGGATGTCGTGCTTCTTCTTCAATCTCGGATATTCTAGCTTCAGCCGCCCAAAAAATGATTCCTCCCCCTGACATCTGGGGCGCACCGTTTCGGAGGCTGACCTGTGGGCCTACTAAGTTGACGCGTACCAAGGGCTTTGTCAACTTAGTCAATATAAATGATTCTAGCTGCAGTGACCGTACGATGTCCATCCAACGACCGTTGTGATTCTTCAACCTCTGGTCTTCTTGCTCCAACCGCCCAAAGCAGCGCCGGTCGTGCCGCCTGCTCCTGCCTCCCGTGGCCGGCTGTACTGCCGCGGAGGCCTCACCTCCCCCTACCACTCCCACCGCTGGCCAGGCCCTGCGGCGACGGCATCCTCACACCGCAGCCGAACAGTGAACCCTCGTACTCCTCTCCATGTGGGCATCCACTGCCGCGTCTTCCCCGGCTCTGCGTCGTCCCCTTCCTAGGCCTCGCCGTCGTCCACTGCCTTGGTGCTCTCGGCGCGGCGTGGTCAATGTGATCAACGACCGACTTCCATCGGAAGGGTACTGTACGTGGAGAGGCTGACAGCTGGGTTCAGGGCCGCAGCAAGGAAGTGCCTCCTTATTGCACGCAAAATGATTATTCCTCCACTTGACAGCAGGGACCCACCGGACGGGCCACCGTATTTCGCGAAAAAAATGTTTCCCCCCTGACTGCTGAGACCCACCAGCTACATCTTCGCATGCAAGGAAGTGCGTCCATATTACGGGCAAAAAAATGATTCGCCCCCCTGACAGCTAGGACCCACCAGCTACATCTTCGCACGCAAGGAAGTGCCTGACAGTCGGGACCCACCTGGTCGAAGCGTATGTAGCGTTGTCATTCTGGTCGCGAACGTGTACGTACATACTGGTCGATCAGTCTGTCTGCAGGCTACAGCGATGAACTGTGGCTGTGCAAGGAAGGGCACGTGTGGTAGTATAGGCGCGCATGTGTGGTAGTAGAGGCACGCACGTAGCATGTACACATACATACAGCGACCAGGGTGCAAGAAAGTAAATACGGCCACGTACGTACATACGGGCAGGGTCTCGAACGCCTACTCGCGCATACGTATGGCCAGGGCTGGTGTACATGGCTGTGGCTGGGTCGGAACGGAGAAACTGTGTCGTCGCCGTGTTCATGGGGAGGCAACGGAATGCGTCGTGTTCATCGGGAGGCAACGGAACGCGTGCTGTTCATCGGGAGCCAACCGGCTTGGACGGAACAGGCGATGGAAACGAGGGTTGGCGTACCGCAGAACGGAGGAAACAGCCTTGTGTTCGACCGGCCACGGTGGAAACGGGATCCTATTCATCGCGAGGGGTCTGGCGTACCGCAAAACGGAGGAAACGGACCTCCTACGGTCGAAACGGGGTCCTGTTGATCAGGAGGGGTGTGGTGTACCGCAAAACGGAGGAAACAGACTTGTGTTGGAGCGCTACGGTCGAAACGGGGGTCCTGTTCATCGGGAGGGGTGTGGCGTACCGCAAAACGGGACTCCACGGGATACTGTTCATCTCCACCGTCGACCTCCTCCAGCCTCCACGGGCTCCTGTTCATCCACCGTCGACCTCCTCCAGCCTCCACTTGCGACTGTTCATCCACGGGCTCCTGTTCATCCAGCCTCCACCGCGCGCTCCTCCACCGGCTACTGTTCAACCAGCCCTCTCCACGGGGGTCCTGTTCAACCACCCCTCCATGGGCTACTGTTCATCTAGCCCTCCACCGGCTACTGTTCAACCAGCCCTCCACCGGCTACTGTTCAACCAGCCCTCCATGGGGTCCTGTTCATCCAGCCCTCCACGGGGTCCTGTTCATCCACCGGCTCGATCGATCGGGGTACTGTTCATCCAGCGGCAGCGGCCTCTACTACCACGGGTTCCTGTTCATCCAACCCCCACCGGGAACTGTTCATCCACCGGCTCGATCGATCGGGGTACTGTTCATCCAGCGGCAGCGGCCTCTACTACCACGGGTTCCTGTTCATCCAACCCCCACCGGGAACTATTCATCCAAACCCCCCAACAACGCTCACTATTCATCCAGAGGCAGCATCGATCGGCTTCAGTTAGCAGCAGTAGCGAAGGAATCGCTTGATCAGGTTCAGTTAACAGCCATCGATCGATCGCTCGGGTTCAGTAACGCGTAGCCTGCAGTGCAAATCGCTCGGGTTCAGTTAGAGCCCAACGCCTCGCTCGGGTTCAATTAGAGCCCAACGCCTCGCACACACGCGCGTACGTATGAGAGACACGCGCATCGCTTGGCCCCCGACCACCCACCGTAACCGGGAACTCCCCGATATTTCCTCGCCCTCGCTTCTACCACGATTTTTTCCGTCATGGACGACCCAAAGAATGTCATGCAGCTACGTCTCCGGCCCGCCCAGGACGAATAGCTCATTTTCTGTCATGATTTTTGTCATAGAAGTAGGACCCCACCACATCTATGATGATACCGGGTTTTGTCACAATTATTGTCATAGAAGTGTCATAAGTATTACAGAAAAAATTTCGTTCGGCCCAAAATGTCACGGATGTGTCTTTTTTTTGTAGTGGCAGTTGCTGCGCACTTGAGTTGGTCGGACGAGCTGAAGGTAATGGTGCACTTGGACCACCTGAGTGGGCGCGTGGCCTCGAGCCTGGGGAGGGCCACATTCACCTCACGCGCGAACTACTTGAAGATGCACTGGGAGGTTGGGGCCTGAGCACCACCCAAGATGCAGGCGATGGCGCGCGGCTCCTGGAAGCCCCCATCCCCTCGTCCTGGTGGTGGTCGTCGTTCCTCCTTGGCAGTGGTGGGAGTGGAGGGAGGTCAGCCTTGCCTTGAGGACGGTCCTCACGAGGCTGATCCCTCCAGGCGCCCTCGCGAGGCTGGTCCTCCCAGCGGTCCTCACGAGGCTTGTCGCGCCACTCCTTGCGGGGGCCACGATCGTCCCAGCGTCCTCCACTTCGTCCTCCTCCTCGGCCGTAGCCTCGGTTCTTGCACTCGGGGCGTCGTCTGAAGCGCCCATCATGGATGGCCCTGAGCTCCTGACAGTCGTTGGTGTTGTGGATGTGTACGTTGTGGAAGGCGCAGAACGGACAGCTGCCCTTGGATGACTCCGGGTGGTCGCAGCCGCGCTTTCATCTCTGGCTCAGCCGCGAGCACGGCCGCTCCCTTGCGCTTCACATCCTTGGTCTTGGCCTTCTTGTCTTCTGGGTCGGCAGCTGGAAGCTCGAGGAGGGAGAGGTGCCCCTCCTTAGCTCTCGCGCACTTGGTTGCCATGTTGAACATTTCCAGAGCCGTGCATAGGTCCTCGAGGATGGCGAGCTCCTCCTTCATATTGACATTGTGGACGCCATCAGAAAAATGGAGATGATGGCCTCGTCCATTACCTTGGGGATCTTGAGGCGAACGCTATTGAAGCACTGGATGTACTTTTGCAGGGTTTCCCCTAGCTGCTGCTTGATGCACCGTAGGTCACCCGCGGCCGGCGGGCGGTCGCGAGTGCCCTGGAAGTTGGCGATGAAACGCTCACGCATCTCTCCCGAGGAGGAGATCGATCCCGCGGGCAAGCTCAGGAGCCACGAGCGCGCGCCATCTTTGAAGGCCATGGGAAACCAGTTCACCATGACTTTCTCGTCGCCGTTGGCTGCCCCAATGCTCAGTTCATAGAGCTGTAGGAACTCAGCAGGGTCGGGGGTGCCGTCGTAGCATGGAGGCAGGTCGGGCTTGAACTTCTCAGGCCAGACGATGCTGCACAGCTCGGGGGTGAAGGCACGACAGTCTGCTGTAGTCACTGGAGCCCATCGTGGGGGCAGAGCACGGTCTTGGTACCCACGCGCCGCCACCGCAGGCGGCGCACGGTCTTGACGCGGTGGTGCTGGGAGTGCAGGAGCATCTTCTTGCGGTCAAGGGACCTCCTGGCAGCTTCCTTCTTCATGTGCTGGCGCCCTGCGCGGTGGGTCGTGCCGCGGGGCCGCGCGTCTTGGTGCAAGGGCAACGTCTTGATGCGGAGGGGGTGGAGGCGCTCTGTGGGCCACGTCGCCCGCAGCGGGAGGCGGACGAGGCAGCGAGAGGGATGGTGCAGGAGAGCCCCCAGCGGCGCTGACGAGCTCGGCGATGCGGTCCAACCAGTCCTCGTAGAGGTCATCGACTGGGTGGTAGCACAGGAGCTCGCGCGCCATGAGCAGCGCAGCCTGCGCGTCCACGGGCCCGCGGCGAGCATGGGATGAAGAACCGGCCAGAGTCAGCGACGGGGTGGCAGTGCGTATGGCCCGCCGCACGGAGGGGTGCAGCAAGGAAGCCTGCTGCTCGTTCCCTGCCAGGCCAGTGGCGGCATTGGCAGCGGGTGATGGAGAGCGACGGGAGGCCCGCCGACGGGCGCTGTCTGGGCGACGCGAGCGTTGAGAGCGGCTCGGCGCTCAGCACGGGCTCGACGAGCATCAGCCATGGAAGCGGTGGGGCGGTGGAGCATGGATCGACGGAGGAAAATCTTCGGCGCACCCCTACCTGGCGCACCAAATGTCCCTTGAGAGGTCCGAACTCTGGGGTGCGCATGAAGGACTCTTTCTCCCCAGCCTGCCTACCCAACGATTCCACAACCTAGCTCCCCGAACACAATGAACACGAGACACAGAGGTTTATACTGGTTCGGGCCACCGTGTGGTGTAATACCCTACTCCAGTGTGGTGGTGGATTGCCTCGAGGGCTGAGGATGAACTAGTACAGTGGGTGAACAACCTCAGGAGGAGAGGTGTTCTTGAGCTCGATGAGCTGTGGGGTGTGAGGATGGAATGGATCCAGTCCAAGATGCGTTGCCTCCTATGGTGGTGGCTAGTCCTATTTATAGAGGCCCTGGTACTCTTCCCAAATGTAGGCGGGAAGGGATCCCACAACGGCCAATTTTGAAGGGAGATAACTAGTACAAGCTATCCTGACAAAAGTACTCTTCGCCTGCCAAAGGCTCTGGTGGTGACGCTGTTGTGGGCTCCGCGATGACCTCCATCCTGCCGTCCTGCTGGTCTTGGTCTTGTTGCACCGATATGGAAACCTTTGCGTGATGCCTCGGGACTCCTCGCCTGCGCTTGCCTCTTTAGCACCAAAGAGGAAACTGGTACACTGCACCCGATGGCGCCCGCCTGGCCTTGGTCATCACGGCTCATGTCATGTGAACCTCGCGAGGTGCCCCCTGCATAGATATCTCCGCTCCTCAGGAGCCAGCCTAGCGAGGCTGCCCCCAGGGAGGTCTTGGTGTCTCCCACCTCGCGAGGCTTGGCACCTCGCGAGGGTCTTGAGTTGTTGCTACCGAAGCTGGGCCGTACCGGGCCGTTGGTGGAGCCACGCCCTGGGCCGCGGGCAGGCAAGTATGGGCACCCCCGTTCCCAGGACGCCGACACCAGGCATATTTTGGTGAGCCACTGGACTTGGTGGAGCAGTATGGTATTGATGAGATCATCATGTTCCACCTTGACTATGACCCGGAGATTGTGGCTCAGTTTTTTGCTTCTGTCCACTTTCACACGGATGAGAAGCGGAGCATGACTTGGATGGAAAATGGAAAGAGGATGACTGCTGAGTGGAAGGAGTTCATGGATCTGTTGCACGTTCGTGATGAGGGGCTAGATGTGCCCGTTGGTATCCATCCGCATGCCAACCCAGAGTCTGCTTGGAAGAACAAGCTTCAACCATACCTGGTTGAGAAGAGTTTACCCGATGGCAAGAAGTCTTATGTATTGAACCCGTTTCTCAACATCATGGACCGGATCTTTCGCAACTCTCTTTTTCCTTGCATGGGCGACAAGGACAAGGTGCATTCCTATCTTGTGGACACGATGCTTATTTGTGAGGATGCGTGCCTTCAACAACCTGGACCACTTGATGTCTCTCACATCATGTGGTGTGAGCTTCAGTCTGCTATGTTCCATCGTAAGGTTCCCATCTATGGACCCTATTTGCACCTCTTGATTCAGAAGACTTGGTAGAAGCTCTTTACGGGTGAAGAGTTTCATGCTCCTAAATGGATTCGCCATGAGCCCATTAGGCTGCGCCAGAAGAACAAGTGGGCTAACACCACTACCCGGGCTGAGGCAGAGGCTGCCCGCATGGATGTTGATGAAGATGAGATTAAGGAGGAGGATGAGGACAGTCCTGATGAGTATGAGCCTCCCTCTACTGAGCCATCTTGGGCTTCGAAGCTCAAGGACAAGGTGAAGGCTCTATTCTGCATGCAGGCCAAGGGGCAGTACCTGACTCACGTTGCTCCGAAAGAGAGTCGCCGGCGCGACAAGCGGATTTTGAGTAAGCTTGGTGAGCACTTCTCGAGTGGGTCTGAGAAGAACATCACTCCTGAGGCTGCTTGGATGAAGAAGAAAGGCTATCAGTGGGTTGAATCAGATGAGGAGTCCATTCCCGCTGCTTCAGAGGAGGATACTGTTGGGTGATCACTACTGTGGGAGCTACCACCTGTGTCTTAGGTGTCCTCTCTGCCTTTTGGTGTCTCGATGCCAAAGGGGGAGAGAGTGTAGGATTTGTGAGTACTTTGATTTGTCTCCTTGCTTTCGTTGAACCTTCGTCGTTGCTTTGGTTTGTGTTATTTGCGTGTGAGACCAGGAGACATATTCTATCATATGGTGTGAGACTTATGCCATCACTATTATCCTTTTATTGTCAAATATGATTAGTAGCTTGTGAGATTAGTTTGTCGTGTGCCCTTATCTTCATGCTCACTTGCTATACCTTGCTTCCATGCTTAGTGTCACTTATCTTGTTGCAAGGATTGCCTTGTCTATAAAATATAGGGGAGTGTTGATCCTAATGTGTGTGTTTTGCAGTCCAAAGCATATCTATAGAATGCACACATCTAGGGGGAGCCTGTCTATATTTTATAGATTTTGGGTTTGCTGATGCTCATCATATATCTCTATGTGCAAATCCCGTATTGTCATCAATCCACCAAAAAGGGGGAGATTGTAAGGGCATATTTCTCCTAAGTGGTTTTGGTGATTGATGACAATGCATTTGCGGACTAATCGTGTGCATTGAGCATTTCAGATATCTCATGTCTAGGCACAAGATGATTTGGTGCCCCTCAGAGCCTATCGAAGACGGTTGTTCTCTTCGTTTCTTTTCGGTGGAATTGAGTCGTAGGAAAGCCGTACTATTAAGAGGGGGTCTGCTTCGGAAAGGTTAGGGTGGAATCAACACGTACACATATGTTCCTTTGCACCACCTTTCCTTCGCTTCGATGGAGCACCATCCGTTTATCCATGTCTCTGTGATATGAAGGTTGCCAAGTGCTAAAGCCTCTATGGCGTGCGGCAGTACTGCTCAAGGGAGCGGTAGTACCGCAGGGCCAGCGGTAGTACCGCTCCCTGTGAGCGGTAGTACCGCTTCCTCCAGCCCTGACACTGATGCATGCGGAAGTAGGCGCGGATGTAATTTTTTACTTCCGCCCTTTCGCGGTAGTACCGCAACGTCTGTCCGGTACTACCGTGCCAGATTATTGCACAGTTCCAACCTCAGCGGAAGTTGTTACGAAAGTAATTTATTACTTCTGTGCATTTCCAGTGCCAGTTGATACCTGCCTTACGGTAGTACCGTAGGGGCGTGCAGTAGTACCGCTCTAGCGGTTCTACCGCTCGTTGCCCTATGCAATAGGCCCTCATCTGGTCTCTACCGCGCAAGCGGTAGTACTGCACCCTGCAGTGGTAGTACTGCAACCCTATGCGGTAGTACCGCCTAGCGCAGGCTGAGAGAGGGGATAACAGTTGGATCTTTTCCCCCACTATATAAAGGGGGTCTTCTTCCCCAAGAAGACCACCTCTCCCCTCCCCAAGCTCCATTGTTGCTCAAACCTCCATTTTCGCCCGATCTCTCTCCCTAGCCAATCAAACTTGTTGATTTTCTAGGGATTGGTTGAGAAGGCCCCGATCTACACTTCCACCAAGAGAAATTTGATTCCCCCCACTAATCCCTTGCGGATCTTGTTACTCTTGGGTGTTTGAGCACCCTAGACGGCTGAGGTCACGGCGGAGCCATATTCCATTGTGGTGAAGCTTCGTGGTGTCGTTGGGAGCCTCCAATTAAGTTTTTGGAGATAGCCCCAACCTTGTTTGGAAAGGTTCAGTCGCCACCTTCAAGGGCACCAATAGTGGAATCACGACATCTTGCATTGTGTGAGGGCGTGAGGAGAATACGGTGGCCCTAGTGGCTTCTTGGGGAGCATTGTGCCTCCACACTGCTCCAACGGAGACATACTTCCTCTCAAAGGGAAGGAACTTCGGTAACACATCCTCGTCTCCACCGGCTCCACTCTTGGTTATCTCTTACCTTTACTTGTGCAAGCTTTTATTGTGTTGTATCCTTACTTGCTCATGTGCTTATTGTTGTTGCATCATATAGGTTGCTCACCTAGTTGCACATCTAGACAACCTATTTTGATGCTAAGTTTAATTTGGTCAAGAAAAGGTAAAAAATGTTTGTTGCCTATTCACCCCACCCCTCTAGTCAACCATATCGATCCTTTCAGCTTCGGTTACCAACTCCATCGTGTCCGTGGGCATGTATCACTTAATTAAAGTCAGCCAAAACCTCCCATGGAGTATTAGTAGCCTAAGCTATTCCTCTTAACATATCCCATGTCTTGCACTTCTCCGACACCTAGGCTTTCCCTTACACAAAGGTTAGCCATACCTGTTACTCTACCATCTCGTAAACTAGTACATGAATGTGATACTTAGAGTAACCAATAACTTCCACCTTTATTTTATCGTTCCAAAAAATGTCAAGGTCACCACTCCTACCAAAACTGCTTACAACGTAGCTTTTGTTGTAATCTAAAGTACCCCTCTGTAAGGAAATATAAGAGCGTTTAGATCACTACTTTAGTGATATAAATGCTCTTATATTTCTTTACGGAGGGAGTGCCTGCTAAATTTCTCTATTTCCCTCTAATTGAGTTTACATGATATATAGATTTGTTGGGAAATGTTGCATGGAAAACAAAAAAATTCTACACACACAATGATCTATCATGGAGATGCATAGCAACGAGGGGGAGAGTGTGTCTACGTACCCTCGAAGACCCTAAGCGGAAGCGTTAAACAACGCGGTTGATGTAGTCGAACTTCTTCGCGCTTCAACCAATCAAGTACCGAACACACAACACCTCCGCGTTCTACACACGTTCAGCTCGGTGACGTCCCTCGCCTTCTTGATCCAGCAAGACGTCGAGGTAGTAGATGAGTTCCATCAGCACGACGACGTGGTGATGGTGACGGTGAAGTGATCCTCGCAGGGCTTCGCCTAAGCACTACGAAAATATGACCGAGGGTGTAAACGGTGGAGGGGGCACCACACACGGCTAGACAATTGTCTGGTGTGTGCTAGGGGTGCCCCCCACATATATATAGGTAGGAGGGAGAGGGGAGAGGCCAGGAGGCGCCCCAAGTAGGATTGAATCCTACTTGGGTTCCTCCTAGGCCGACCGCCCCCTTCCTTATTTACCCAAGGGGAAAGGAAAGAGGAGGGGGAGAAAGGGAAGGGGGAGGCCGGATCCCCCCTTTCCTTTCTATTCCCCTCTTTCCTTCTCCCCCTCGTTCGGCCCATATGGGGGGCGCACCAGCCCCTGGTGGCTGGTGATACGTCTCCAACGTATCTATAATTTTTGATTGTTCCATGCTGTTATATTATCAATCTTGGATGTTTTATAATCATTTTATAGTCATTTTATATCATTTTTTGGTACTAACCTATTGACATAGTGCCAAGTGCCAGTTGCTATTTTCTGCATGTTTTTTTACATCGCAGGAAATCAATACCAAACGGAGTCCAAATGCAATGAAACTTTTTGGAGATTTTTTATGGACCAAAAGACACCTAATGGGCCAAGGCTGCGCCTGGGGGTGCTCCGAGGAGAGCACAACCCACCAGGGCGCGCCTTGGTGGGTTGTGCCCACCTTGGGTGCCCCTGGACTGCCTCTTTGCTCTATAAATACCCCAATATTCCAGAAACCCTAGGGGAGTCGACGAAAAACAATTCCAACCGCCGCAGAGTCCAGAACCACCAGATCCAATCTAGACACCATCACAGATGGGGTTCACCACCTCCATTGGTGCCTCTCCGGTGATGCGTGCGTAGTTCTTTGTAGACCTTCAGGTCCGTAGTTAGTAGCTAGATGGCTTCCTCTCTCTCTCTCTCTCTCTCTCTCTTGATTATCAATACAATGGTCTCTTGGAGATCCATATGATGTAACTCTTTTTGCGATGTCTTTGTTGGGATCGGATGAACTTTGAGTTTATGATCAGATCTATCTTTTATATCCATGAAAGTTATTTGAGTTTCTTTGATCTCTTTTATGCATGATTGCTTATAGCCTCATATTTCTTATCTGATATTTGGGTTTTGTTTGGCCAACTTGATCTATTTATCTTGCAATGGGAAGAGGTGCTTTGTACTGGGTTCGATCTTACGGTGCTTGATCCCAGTGACAGAAGGGGAACCGACACGTATGTATCGTTGCTACTAAGGATAAAAGGATGGGGTCTATCTCTACATAGATATATCTTGTCTACATCATGTCATCGTTCTTATTGCATTACTTCATTTTCCCATGAACTTAATACACTAGATGCATGCTGGATAGCAGTCGATGTGTGGAGTAATAGTAGTAGATGCAGGCAGGAGTCGGTCTACTAATCTTGGACGTGATGCCTATGTAATGATCATTGCCTCGATATCGTCATGATTATTCGAAGTTCTATCAATTGCCCAACAGTAATTTGTTTACCCACCGTTTGCTTTTTTTTTCTCGAGAGAAGCCACTAGTGAAACCTACGGCCCCCGGGTCTCTTTCTCATATTATTTGCCTTCGCGATCTATTTTATTTGCCTTTTTTCAGATCTATTAAACTAAAAATACAAAAATACCTTGTTGTGTTTTATTTTCATTTATTTTAATTGGCATTCGATCTATCAATCCACTACACTTTTATCTCACGTTCGTTTGCCTATCTTGAGGCGCCGTTACCTGAAAGGGATTGACAACCCCTCTAACACGTCGGGTTGTGAGGATTTGTTATATATGTGCAGGGGCTGTTTACATTGTGTTGCTAGGTTCTCCTACTGGTTCAATAATCTTGGTTTCATATCTGAGGGAAATACCTGCCGCTGCTATGCTGCATCATCCGTTCCTCTTTGGGGAGATACCGACGTAGCTTCGAGCCGCATCAAAAGGAATTTCTGGCGCCGTTGTCGGGGAGCATCTTCAACATATACCAGGTTCCTAATCACAAATATCATCTCCTTGCAATTTACATTATTTGCCATTTGCCTCTCATTTTCCTCTCCCCCACTTCACAAAAATTTGCCGTTTTATTCGCCCACTTTTTCGTTCACCTTTTTCTTGTCAGATCTCTTGTTTGCCTGCGTGACCATGTGTCTTCTATTTGCTTGCATCTTTGCTTGCTAAAAATATATTGATATGGATCCTCATCCACTAGCTAATCTTTTTAAGAGATCTAATTATGTTGAACCAGTTGCTAGTGATTTGAGTGCACTTGATTATCTTTATGAAGTTTTGCTTGAGATTCATGAATCTGAAAATTGTGATGAAGAAATTTATGAAGTGATTCTTGATAACTCCTTGAATGAAAAGCATGATTGCAATGATTTTACTATAAATTCTATTAATGTCAATTGTGCTAATAATATGCAAACCCCAAGCTTGGGGATGCTAATTTTGCTATGTTCACTACTTATTGCAATGATCATGATTGGGGTGATGATTCTTATGATCTTGAAAATTTATTTAAACCTCATGATGAATATGTTTGCAGTAATATTAAAAATGGGTTTGGAAGAGTGTCAACTTTAGCTAAAAATAATCCCACTTATTTGGAGAGTGTTCAGTCTTATGAATTTTTTGATAAAAGTGGGCTTGGAGAGGTCATGACTTTATTTGATGATAATCCCACTATTTTGGAAGAGTGTCAACTTTGCATGCATGTGGATCATGAAGAGAAAAATTTATATGATAGCTATATTGTTGAATTTGATTATGATCCTACATGTAATTATTATGAGAGAGGAAAATATGGTTGTAGAAATTTTCATGTAACTAAATTACCTCTCGTTATGTTGAGAACGTCAATGTTTTATTCCTCTTCTTTGTATATGTTAGATGTTTCTTGTCTTGATAATTTGTTTGCTTATAAAATTCCTATGCATAGGAAATATGTTAGACTTAAATGTGTTTGTCATAAGTTTCATGATGCTCTCTTTGTGTTTCAATTCTTATCTTTCATGTCAGCATCGTTGAAATCTTATGCCTAGCTAAGGGCGTAAAACTATAGCGCTTGTTGGGAGGAAACCCAATGAATAAAATTTATTTTTGCTTTTTGCTTTCTATTCTTGAGTGTTTGCACAATTGTGCTACTGTTATGATTGTGTTTTTTGTGTTTTAATTAGTGTTTGTGCCAAGTAAAGCCATTAGGATCTTCTTGGGTGATAGTTGTTTGATCTTGCTGAAAAACAGAAACTTTTGTGCTCATGAAAAGAATTGTTAAAACTCACCAGAGCGTGATAAAATACCAATTTTTTCGCAGTAGATTAATATACAAATTACCCAGGTCGTCCTAATTTTTCAGGATTTTTGGAGTTACAGAAGTATTCGAAATAGTCAGATTGCTACAGACTGTTCTGTTTTGACAGATTCTGTTTTCTTTGCGTTGTGTGCTTGTTTTGATGGCTTTATGGTTTTCTTTAATGAGTTTTTGCCATAAAAAGTTGGAATACAATATATATAATGCAAAAATAAAATATGAATTGGTTTGATACAATACTTATAGTAGTGGTTTTCTTTCTTGTACTAACGGATCTCACGAAGGTTTTGTTGAGTTTTGTGTGATTGAAGTTTTCAAGTTTTGGGTTATCTTACAGTGGATGAAGGAATAAGGAGTAAGAAGAGCCTAAGATTGGGGATGCCCCGGAATCCCGAGCTATTATCCAAAAGTGAGCAAGCAACTAAGCTTGGGGATGCCCCCCAGTGGCATCCCCTCTTTCTTCTAACGACCATCGGTATTTTACTCGAAGCTATATTATTATTCGTCACATACTATGTGTTTTGCCTGGAGCCTCTTGTATGATTTGAGTCTTTGCTTGTTTTATTTTGTGTTTTAAGTCTTGATTCCTTGCTTTACACACCTATTTGAGAGAGCCAAAATTATGTCATGACTTGTTAGAATTGCTCTCTATGCTTCACTTAAATCTTTTATGAGCTATGGACTTGCTCTGGTGCTTCACTTATATCTTTTTTAGCACGGTGTGCTTTAGTATTTTTGAATAAATGCTCTCTTGCTTCACTTAGATTTATTTGAGAGTTAGTAAATTTTTTAAATAAATTCTGTCTTGCTTCACTTAAATTAATTTGAGAGAAAGAAAGAAAAAAAACTATGCTCATGATCTTCACTTATATTTGTTTGAGCTTATCAAAAGCAACATATGAAAATTTGTTCCAAAGTGATAGATATCCAAGAAGGATATAATAAAAACTTTCATGAAGATCATTCGACAAAATAAACTTGATTCTTAGTAATAGTTTTGAGATATGATGATGTGATATGTGAGTTATGTTGATGAGTAATTATGCTTTAGTAAGAATATTGGTGTTAAGGTTTGTGATTCCCTATGCAAGCACGAAAGTCAATAATTATGCAATGAAATTATATCCTACTTGTGGTGCATTATTTGGTGTTAATTGTGCTTATTGCTCGCTTATGAGATTATTCGTTTCTTGGTTGGTCGCTTCTCAATCTTTTGCTAGCCTTCATTTTGCACTAAGTATGATCTCTACTTGTGCATCCAAAAGCCTTGAAACCAGTTTTGCCACATGAGTCCACTATATCTACCTATATGCGGTATTCTTTTGCCGTTCTAAGTAAATTTGTATGTGCCATCTCTAATTTTCAAAATAAACTTCTCTTTTGTGTGTTCGTTCTGCTCGCGGAGCGGTGAGGGGTGGCTAATATTTTCCATGCTAGATGTGTTATTCTCACGATGAGTGTTTATTCACTTGCCATTGCACGAGAGTAAGGCAAAGGTATTAGGGATGCCCAGTCCCAAAATGAAAAATGAATTTACTTTATGTTGTCATGTAGCGACCAGACCTCAAACAGTCCGTGCTTCTGTGCACCAGTGTCATCCCTGGATCAGTAATGCTGACACGCACAGTACAAATGGAGGATTTATAACAGAGTAGCAATCACACACTTATTACAACGAGTATCTCAACAGAGATATAAGTATGATAAATATGGCTTAAGGCCATCTAATATGATAACAGCGGAAGACTTGGAAGATAAGTGAGTCCATCAACTCCAACGGCATCACTGAGTATAAGACCACGACCTAAGGCACCTTACTCGTCGTCTGAAAAGTCTACAACATGAAACATTGCAGCCCGAAAACGGGTCAGCACATGGAATATGCTGGCAAAATAACACATAGAGAGTAATGAACAAAATGATGCTATCACTACATGCATATTTGGCTGGTAGAAGGCTCTATGGTTATTGTTTTGCAAAAAGCCAATTTTTCCCTACTGCAAAGGAATAAATTTTATTTAACTATCATGGTGGTTGTTAAACATTGAGATGGTTGACAGCATCTCAATCCCAATTAAGTATCATCATTAACCCAACAAAATTAATTAAAGTAACATGGTGATGAGATTCACATGATAATCCAGATACTAGATACTCAAAACGTCCATAACCGGGGACACGACTAACCATGATTAGTTTATACACTCTGCAGAGGTTTGTGCACTTTTCCCCACAAGACTCGATCGCCTCCGCTTGATTCTCGCACTACATGATGTTTGAGAAATGGATGACCGAGACACAGTCTTTCAGAAGTGTTTGCACCTTACGATGTGACAGACCGTACCAACCTACATCCCCTACATCTGCTAGTCTACTACGTAAGAGTTCACACAACTTAGTCAACTATGCTAGAGCCCATAATAGCTTGTGGCTGCACACGGAAGTTTCTAGCATGAATAATCTCATGATCCCTTTGAACCTGGGTGGCGGTCCAAAAAGAAACAGGCAATCACTGGAATACCCAGGTGCCTCAATCCACCCAGATGTGAGTTTTAGTTGCCACCTTAAGTAAACCATTAATTAACAATCTCACATCTGTCGTGAATATCTCTCAAACCCAATCCACGTCTACGAGCATAGCATAGCGATATAAGCAAACGTAGAAGTAACTCCCAAGGGTTTGATAATAAAACAGGTAATAGGTACTACCTCAACTACTTCCCGATACCCACAATTTAATTAGGTCCTAACCATGCAATGTTTGAGGGTTGATCTAATGCAATAAAACTGGGTAGTAAAGAGGTATGATCAAAGTGTTACTTGCCTTGCTGATGATCCGTGAAACTTAGAGATTCGAAGTAGCAAGCGGCGCACTCCGGGTACTCTATCGCAAACAAACAAGCATACAATAAGAACTCATCAAATGCACAGGTAAAACTCAAATAAAAGATCTAACCAGAAAGTTCAACTTAAGAACTCCGGTTTGCAAAAAGAATCAAATCGAACGAAACAACGAAAGTCAAACGGCGAAAGAAACAAGCTTCGTTTACTAATCTGGATCTAAGTCAAATTTTACAGTAGCAAAAATTTGTTTGAGTAGGTTAAACAGAAAGAGAATTTCGAGACGAAACTCTAGGCGCTTGAATCGCCTGATTCCGATAAACGAGCGAAAAGTTCTAAAACGAAAAACAGATCGGAAATCACGATTTGGAATAATCACGGAAAATCCGGCGAAAAAGAAAACTGATGAACAGTTAAACGAACGGACGTTCGTTAACTGCGACTAACCGACGAACACGTTCGTTAAAACGAACGGATTGGTGAACGTTCACAAACTAACTAAACCGACAGAAAAAAAATAAACCGATCTAATAAAAATAAAACCTAGGGTGTCGAAAAAAACAAAAAAACCGAAGCGGTTTTCCGGCGAAAAACCGCGCGGCGGCTACCTCGGTCCGGCGGGGCTCCGGCGGGCTCGGGAGAGGGCGGCGAGGGGCGGCGGGGCTGGGGGGTCGTCGGGGCGGCGAGGGGCGGCGTTCGGGGCTCCGGGCGGCGGCTTCTCGGCTCCTCTCGGCGGCGGCGATGGGCGGCTCCGGCGCGGCTCCTCCAGGCGGCGTCGGGTGGGGAACGGGGCGGGGAGAGGGTGGGGAGAGGCGGCGGGGTGGGGTACTTATATGAGGGGAGGGGTGCCGTGGGGGAGGGGGCGACGGGCGGCGGCCGTGCTCGAGCGGGACTCGGGCGGCGGCGGGTCTCCAGGTCGGGGACGACTCGGGCGGCTGGGCTGGGCCGTCGGCTGGGCTTCGGCCCAGTCGGCGCTCGGGTGTTTTTTTAAATAATTAATTCCGCCGAACCTAGAAAAATCGTAGAAAAATAAATAAAAATCCAAAAATGCCAAAACAAATTTTCACCGCCTAATTAAAATAATTAGAATGAGGTGAACATTTTCTTGGCCTTAAAAATGCAGTTTTTAAAACGTGCAATTTTTTAATGCAAATAAAATTGCAAATAAAATCCGAATAAAATCAAATATTTGATTTTTAATATTTTTCCTCCAATATTTCAATTATCGTGGAGAAGTCATATTTTCTCCTCTCATTTATTTTAATATGAAATATTTTTCGGAGAGAAAAATAATTAAAAACCAAAAATCCTCGTTTCACTTATTGGATAAAAATCAAATATGAAAACCGGGAAAAATCCCCAACTCTCTCCGAGGGTCCTTGAGTTGCTTAGGATTTTCTTTTCGAGGATTTGCCAAAATGCAATAAAATATGCTATGCAATGATGATCTAATGTATAACATTCCAAATTGAAAATTTGGGATGTTACGAACCTACCCACTTAAGATGAATCTCGCCCTCGAGATTCGGGTTGGCTAGAAAATAGGTGAGAGTGGTTCTTCCGTAGATCTTCCTCTCGCTCCCAGGTGGCTTCGTCTTCAGTGTGGTGACTCCACTGAACTTTGCAAAACTTGATAACCTTGCTGCGGGTGACTCGGCTGGCATACTCAAGAATCTTGACTGGTTTCTCCTCATAAGTCAAATCACTTTCCAACTGAATCGCTTCCAGTGGCACTGTATCTCTCAGTGGTATCTCAGCCATCTCTGCGTGGCACTTCTTCAACTGGGAAACGTGAAATACATCATGAACTCCCGACAATCCTTCAGGCAATTCCAGCTTGTAAGCGACTTCTCCCATACGCTCCAGAATTCTGCATGGTCCGATAAAATGTGGCGCTAACTTTCCTTTAGCTCCGAAGCGCTTAACTCCTCGAAGTGGTGATATACGAAGATAAACTCTGTCTCCGACTTCGTGAACTGTCTCCTTGCGTTTAGAATCCGCATAACTCTTCTGCCTGGATTGGGCTACCTTGAGCCTATCGCGAATCAACTTCACTTTCTGTTCAGACTCTTTAATCAAATCTGGTCCAAACAACTGACGGTCTCCAACTTCGTCCCATAACAATGGTGTTCTACACCTCCTTCCGTACAAAGCTTCGAAAGGGGCCATCTTCAAACTGGTTTGATAACTGTTGTTGTAAGAAAACTCTGCATACGGCAAATTGTCGTCCCAACTAGATCCATAATCTAGCGCACAAGCTCTCAACATGTCTTACAAAATCTGATTGACTCTCTCGGTCTGTCCATCTGTCTGTGGATGAAAAGCTGTACTGAATTCTAGCCTGGTTCCCAAAGTTTCATGTAACTGATTCCAAAACTTCGAGGTAAACTGGGTTCCTCTATCTGATACAATGGTCCTCGGAACTCCATGTAGACATACAATTCTGGTCATGTATATTTTTGCCAACTTAGCACTGGTGTAAGTGGTCTTCACTGGGATGAAATGAGCTACTTTCGTCAAACGATCGACTACAACCCATATCGAGTCATAGCCTGAACAAGTCCTGGGCAATCCCGTGATAAAATCCATGCCTAGTTTATCCCACTTCCATTCGGGTATCGGCAATGGTTGTAGCAATCCTGCTGGCTTCTGATGCTCTGCCTTTACTCTTTGACATACATCACAAACTGCTACATACTCCGCAATATCCTTCTTCATTCCGGTCCACCAGAAAGTATCCTTCAAATCCAAATACATCTTGGTATTTCCTGGATGAATCGAATACGGTGAATCATGGGCCTCTTGCAAGATCATCTTCCTGATCTCCGGATCATTGGGCACATAAACGCGGTCCTCAAACCATAAGGTATCGTGCTCATCCTCACGAAATCCCTTGGCTTTTCCTTTACTCATCCTTTTCTTTATCTCGTCAATTTCCTTGTCTGTCTTCTGAGCTTCCCTGATCCTTTCCATCAAGGTAGACTGAATCTCCAACGTTGCTAAAAAGCCTCTTGGAACTATCTCCAAACATAGCTCGCGAAGATCCTCGGCTAATACTTTCGGTAACTCTCCGGTCATGAGGGTGTTGACATGGCTCTTCCGGCTCAACGCGTCTGCTACTACGTTAGCCTTTCCGGGGTGATAATGCAATCTCATATCATAATCCTTTATGAGTTCCAACCATCTCCTCTGCCTGAGATTCAACTCCTTCTGCGTGAAAATGTACTTCAAACTCTTGTGATCCGTGTACACCTCACAGTGATTTCCGGTGAGAAAATGTCTCCATGTCTTCAACGCATGTACTATGGCTGCTAACTCCAAATCATGGGTGGCATAATTCTTCTCATGGGGTTTAAGTTGTCGTGAAGCATACGAAACAACTCTTCCTTCCTGCATAAGCACTGCTCCAAGTCCTCAACGAGAAGCGTCGCAATAAACTTCATAATCCTTGCGTTGGTCTGGCAGAATCAACACTGGTGATGTAACCAAACGTTTATTCAACTCTTGGAAACTAGCTTCACAATCCTCAGTCCAATTGAACTTAGTATCTTTCTTCAATAGCTCAGTCATGGGCTTTGCAATCTTCGAGAAATTCTCAATGAACCTCCGGTAGTATCCTGCGAGTCCAAGGAAACTCCGGATTTCTCCAACTGACGTGGGTGATTCCCAATTGGTCACAGTGACAACTTTGGTAGGGTCTACTGCTATTCCTTCTCCGGATATAACATGTCCGAGGAATCCAACTTCCTTCAGCCAAAACTCACATTTGCTGAACTTGGCGTATAACTGATGTTCTCTGAGCTTCTCAAGTACCAAACGCAAATGCTCCTTATGCTCCTCTTCGTTCTTTGAGTAGACCAAAATGTCATCAATGAACACCACGATGAACTTATCCAAAAACTCCATAAACACTTTGTTCATCAGGTTCATGAAATAGGCAGGTGCGTTAGTCAGACCAAATGACATAACAGTATACTCATACAGCCCATACCTGGTGGTAAAAGCCGTCTTAGGTATATCCTGCTCTCGAATCTTCAACTGATGGTATCCTGATCGTAGATCGATCTTGGAAAATACCTTAGCTCCTTGTAAGCGGTCAAACAAATCATTGATCATCGGTAGTGGGTACTTATTTTTGATGGTCACTTCATTCAATCCACGATAATCAATAACCATCCTTAACGATCCATCCTTCTTCTCCACTAGAAGTACCGGCGATCCCCAAGGTGACGAACTTGGGCGAATATAGCCTTTATCTAGTAACTCCTTAATCTGCTTCTTAATCTCCTCCAAATCTTTTGCGGGCATCCTGTACGGTCTCTTAGATATTGGTCCTGTGCCTGGCAAAAGTTCGATAAAAAACTCGATGTCTCTATCTGGTGGCATGCCTGGCAACTCCTCTGGAAATACGTCGGGGTAATCCTTCACCACTGGTACTTCCTCCTGTACAACTCCTGATAAGGAATTCAATTGTGTCCTCTTCGGCACATGCCGGGATACATACTTAATCCTTCTTCCTTCTGGAGTGGTAAGCAAAATCGACTTACTGGCGCAATCAATGTTCCCTCCATACTTCGATAACCAATCCATGCCTAATATCACATCCAATCCTTGCGATTCCAATACTATTAGGTCCGAGGGAAACACGTAGTTACCAATCCTTAATGGTAACCGATCACACCATAAACTAGCCATATACTATGCTCCTGGCGAGGTTACTAACATGGGTGACCTAAGGGCTTGGGTTGGCAGTTTATACTTATCCACAAATCCCCTTGATATGTATGAATGCGATGCACCAGTATCAAAAAGAACGAGTGCAGTAAATGACTTAACCAAAAACTTACCTATTACTGCATCAGGCTGTGCTTCAACCTCCTCCACATAAACATGGTTCACTTGTCCTTTGTTAAAAGGGTTCGGCTTCTTCCCAGAGCTTCCATTGACATTTCCATTCTGGGCTTCAGGACATTCATTGGCATAATGCCCAGTCTTCTGACACTTAAAGCAAGTGACTTGGCTCAGGTCTCTCTTAGCTGGGGTTGAAGGGTTGGTACGGTTCTGACCGTTGCTTCCTCCATTCCCATTACCATTCTTGGGGCCATTATGGTTGTGCGAACTACCTCCTCCATGGGTATGCTGAAAATGTCCTCCCGATTTTGGGGTAAAACGTGGCTTCTCCTGAGCTCTAGAATTGTACTTCCCTTGTCCATACTTCCTCTTACGGTTTTCAATCTGCTGCTGCTTCCCTTCAATCATGAGAGCTCTATCTACCAACTCCTGGTAGTTGTTGAAGGTTGCTACCATCAACTGCATGCTCAGCTCATCATTCAGTCCTTCCAGAAACTTCTCCTGCTTGGCTGCATCTGTAGCAACATCATCTGGAGCGTAACGTGCTAACTTACTAAAGTCCTCCACATACTGGCCTACGGTGCATCCTCCTTGGCGTAGGTTGCGAAACTCACGCTTCTTCATGGCCATAGCTCCTGCTGAAACATGGGCAGTACGGAAAGCTTGCTGAAACTAGTCCCATGTGACAGTGTCAATAGGGTGTGTGGCTGTGTAATTCTCCCACCATGATGCTGCGGGTCCATCAAGCTGATGTGCGGCAAAAACGCACTCTCTCCGCATCTGTGCATCCTGCAGTGGTCAACTCCCTTCCAACTTTGCGAAGCCAATCATCTGCAATAATCGGCTCGGTGCTGCTGGAAAACACTGGCGGATTTAGCCTCAAGAAACAGGTTAAGTGATCAATAGGTGGTGGTGGTGGGTTGTCGTCGTTGTTGTTGTTGTTGCCTTGGTTCTGTACCAACACTTGCATCAGGGCATTCTACTGCTGTATCAACTGAGTGATCTCCGGTGGAAAAACAAATCCGGTGTCGCGTCTCGGAGGCATCTGATAGGTTTAGAAAAGATGAGATATAGAATAAAATGAGGTCTAGAGGGAAAACACTACCCATATGCTCATGAGACAAACACAATAAATATCACTCAATCAATTCAAACAAGGCATACAATCGATCTAACTATCGTTACTACGTGCTCGGCTATACTATATACTTGGGGGTAAATACTACTACTGGTATGGTGGTCTACTAGAAATTTTGATCGGTCGAAGACTCCATGATATCCGCACCAGCTTCATCAACATAGTCATCTTCACTTGGGTCCGAGTCGGTGTCGTCGATGATGATGTAGTTCTCCGGGCAAGTAGAATCGTCGTCTTCTCCTCCTGGTGATGGATCTCCTATGAATACTCTGATCTTCTTTGTCAGGTCGCCGTTCTTCCTTACTAGTGCGACGATTTCCTCCATATAATCCTCGCGTGTAGCCTAGAGTTCTTCCTCCAACTCCATGATCTTGGTCAATGTCTTCTTCAGATTTATCAGGTCTGCGCACATCTGGTTCTCCTGGCGACGAATGTGTTGGTTTTGCTCCTGGATGAAAGCTGCAATTGATCCATCCTTCTTGGTGCTGATCATCTCCCATTGTTCATCTCGGCGTCCACAAATCTGGTAAATAGTATCCTTAAGCTCCCTGCGGTAGACTTCTCTAATGCGTCCCATGGAGATGTGGGCTGCCATGCTCTTCCCTAAACTCCAGGTTGGTGCATCAAAGGAAAACTCTATAGGCTCAGTGACTGGCGTAAACGTCCTTCTTGGAACTTGAACTTAAATCTTCCAGCGCTCTTCTTCTGGTAGTGTGGCGTTGTAGGTTCCGGTGAAGCTTGGAATTCCGATGTTTAGGTATCTAGTGACTTCCTTCAAGTGGCGTCCAAAGGGTGTATCTTCATCTGGTTATATGAACTTGTTCCTTGCATCCGTCATCCTAAAAGAGAAGAAAATGGAGAGGATAAGAAATGAGAAGAGAGTAGTGTTCTAGGGTTTAAACTTAGTGGTCGTGTCCTACAGTCAATGTGTGCTCTGATACCACCTTTGTAGCGACCAGACCTCAAACATTCTGTGCTTCTGTGCACCAGTGTCATCCCTGGATCAGTAATGCTGACACGCACAGTACAAATGGAGGATTTATAACAGAGTAGCAATCACACACTTATTACAACGAGTATCTCAACAGAGATATAAGTATGATAAATATGGCTTAAGGCCATCTAATACGATAACAACGGAAGACTTGGAAGATAAGTGAGTCCATCAACTCCAACAGCATCACTGAGTATAAGACCACGACCTAAGGCACCTTACTCGTCGTCTGAAAAGTCTGCAACATGAAATGTTGCAACCCGAAAACGGGTCAGCACATGGAATATGCTGGCAAAATAACACATAGAGAGTAATGAACAAAATGATGCTATCACTACATGCATATTTGGCTGGTAGAAGGCTCTATGGTTACTATTTTGCAAAAAGCCAATTTTTCCCTACTGCAAAGGAATAAATTTTATTTAACTATCATGGTGGTTGTTAAACATTGAGATGGTTGACAGCATCTCAATCCCAATTAAGTATCATCATTAACCCAACAAAATTAATTAAAGTAACATGGTGATGAGATTCACATGATAATCGAGATACTAGATACTCAAAACGTCCATAACCGGGGACACGACTAACCATGATTAGTTTATACACTCTGCAGAGGTTTGTGCACTTCTCCCCACAAGACTCGATCGCCTCCGCTTGATTCTCGCACTACATGATGTTTGAGAAACGGATGACCGAGACACAGTCTTTCAGAAGTGTTTGCACCTTACGATGTGATAGACCGTACCAACCTACATCCCCTACATCTGCTAGTCTACCACGTAAGAGTTCACACAACTTAGTCAACTATGCTAGAGCCCATAATAGCTTGTGGCTGCACACGGAAGTTTCTAGCATGAATAATCTCATGATCCCTTTGAACCTGGGTGGCGGGCCAAAAAGAAACAGGCAATCACTGGAATACCCAGGTGCCTCAATCCACCCAGATGTGAGTTTTAGTTGCCACCTTAAGTAAACCATTAATTAACAATCTCACATCTGTCGTGAATATCTCTCAAACCCAATCCACGTCTACGAGCATAGCATAGCGATATAAGCAAACGTAGAAGTAACTCCCAAGGGTTTGATAATAAAACAGGTAATAGGTACTACCTCAACTACTTCCCGATACCCACAATTTAATTAGGTCCTAACCATGCAATGTTTGAGGGTTGATCTAATGCAATAAAACTGGGTAGTAAAGAGGTATGATCAAAGTGTTACTTGCCTTGCTGATGATCCGTGAAACTTAGAGATTCGAAGTAGCAAGCGGCGCACTCCGGGTACTCTATCGCAAACAAACAAGCATACAATAAGAACTCATCAAATGCACAGGTAAAACTCAAATAAAAGATCTAACCAGAAAGTTCAACTTAAGAACTCCGGTTTGCAAAAAGAATCAAATCGAACGAAACAACGAAAGTCAAACGGCGAAAGAAACAAGCTTCGTTTACTAATCTGGATCTAAGTCAAATTTTACAGTAGCAAAAACTTGTTTGAGTAGGTTAAACGGAAAGAGAATTTCGAGACGAAACTCTAGGCGCTTGAATCGCCTGATTCCGATAAACGAGCGAAAAGTTAAACTAAAACGAAAAACAGATCGGAAATCGCGATTTAGAATAATCGCGGAAAATCCGGCGAAAAAGAAAACTGAGGAACAGTTAAACGAACGGACGTTCGTTAACTGCGACTAACCGACGAACACGTTCGTTAAAACGAACGAATCGGTGAACGTTCACTAACTAACTAAACCGACAGAAAAAAATAAACCAATCTAATAAAAATAAAACCTAGGGTTTCGAAAAAAACAAATAAACCGAAGCGGTTTTCCGGCGAAAAACCGCGCGGCGGCTACCTCGGTCCGGCGGGACTCCGGCGGGGTCGGGCGGGGCTCCGGCGGGCTCGGGAGAGGGCGGCGAGGGGCGGCGGGGCTGCAGGGTCGTCGGGGGCGGCGAGGGGCGGCGTTCGGGGCTCCGGGCGGCGGCTCCTCGGCTCCTCTCGGCGGCGGCGATGGGCGGCTCCGGCGCGGCTCCTCCAGGCGGCGTCGGGTGGGGAACGGGTCGGGGAGAGGGTGGGGAGAGGCGGCGGGGTGGGGTACTTATAGGAGGGGAGGGGGTGCCGTGGGGGATGGGGCGACGGGCGGCGGCCGTGCTCGAGCGGGACTCGGGCGGCGGCGGGTCTCCAGGTCGGGGACGACTCGGGCGGCTGGGCTTCGGCCCAGTCGGCGCGCTCGGGTTTTTTTAATAATTAATTCTGCCGAACCTAGAAAAATCATAGAAAAATAAATAAAAATCCAAAAATGCCAAAACAAATTTTCACCGCCTAATTAAAATAATTAGAACAAGGTGAACATTTTCTTGGCCCTAAAATGCAGTTTTTAAAACATGCAATTTTTTAATGCAAATAAAATTGCAAATAAAATCCGAATAAAATCAAATATTTGATTTTTAATATTTTTCCTCCAATATTTCAATTATCGTGGAGAAGTCATATTTTCTCCTCTCATTTATTTTAATATAAAATATTTTTCGGAGAGAAAAATAATTAAAAACCAAAAATCCTCGTTTCACTTAGTGGATAAAAATCAAATATGAAAACCGGGAAAAATCCCCAACTCTCTCCGAGGGTCCTTGAGTTGCTTAGGATTTTTTTTCGAGGATTTGCCAAAATGCAATAAAATATGCTATGCAATGATGATCTAATGTATAACATTCCAAATTGAAAATTTGGGATGTTACATGTCAAATAATAAATTCCTTGGAAAGTGTTGGTATGGAGGGCAACCATGGATACGGCTAGCCATGGAAAGTGAAAGTATGGTTGAAAAAGGAATAAACTTTATTTTCTGTTTGGGAACCGCCTATGATATATCTAGCATGGAAAGTGTTGGGAACTCTAAGTCGTTTTCGTTGGTGGGAAGGATACACCTCCCAAAATGTTTTTATCTCTAAGTTTTTCGCTTTGAGCTCTAGCACCTCTACAAATCCCTACTTCCCTCTGCGAAGGACCTTTCTTTTACTTTATGCAGTTTTTATTTTGAATTTGAGTCTCCATCTTCTCTTATAAAAGCACCAACTAGGAGGCAATATGATCGTACTTGAGTATTGGGTGTAGTTAATATGCGAGTGTGTTTCATGAATGAATCAATGGTTGTGCATGATGGGCTAGGGATAGATTATTTTAGCGTTGATATTTTGAAAGACATGGTTGCTTGTTGATATGCTTGAGTATTTAAATTATCATGTCAAAACTAGACTATTGCTTTGAACAATATAAAAGTCCAAATGTCCATGATATAAAGAAAATAATATGATATGACATGATAGGCAGCATTCCACATCAAAAATTCTGTTTTTATCACTTACCTACTCGAGGATGAGTAGGAGTTAAGCTTGGGGATGCTGATATGTCTCCAACGTATCTATAATTTTTGATTGTTCCATGCTGTTATATTATCAATCTTGGATGTTTTATAATCATTTTATATCATTTTTTGGTACTAACCTATTGACATAGTGCCAAGTGCCAGTTGCTGTTTTCTGCATGTTCTTTTACATCACAGGAAATCAATACCAAACGGAGTCCAAATGCAACGAAACTTTATGAAGATTATTTATGGACCAGAAGACACCTAATGGGCCAAGGCTGCGCCTGGGGGGTGCTCCGAGGAGAGCACAACCCACCAGGGTGCGCCAGGAGGCCCAGGAGCGCGCTGGTGGGTTGTGCCCACCTCGGGTGCCCCCGGACCGTCTCTTTGCTCTATAAATACCCCAATATTCCAGAAACCCTAGGGGAGTCGACGAAAATCAATTCTCGCCGCCGCAGAGTCCAGAATCACTAGATCCAATCTAGACACCATCACGGATGGGGTTCACCACCTCCATTGGTGCCTCTCCGATGGTGCGTGAATAGTTCTTTGTAGAACTTCGGGTCCGTAGTTAGTAGCTAGATGGCTTCCTCTCTCTCTCTCTTGATTATCAATACAATGGTCTCTTGGAGATCCATATGATGTAACTCTTTTTGCGGTGTGTTTGTTGGGATCGGATGAACTTTGAGTTTATGATCAAATCTATCTTTTTATATCCATTAAAGTTATTTGAGTTTCTTTGATCTCTTTTATGCATGATTTCTTATTGCCTCATATTTCTTCTCCGATATTTGGGTTTTGTTTGGCCAACTTGATCTATTTATCTTGCAATGGGAAGAGGTGCTTTGTAGTGGGTTCGATCTTATGGTGCTTGATCCCAGTGACAGAAGGGGAACCGACACTTATGTATCGTTGCTACTAAGGATAAAATGATGGGGTCTATCTCCGCATAGATAGATCTTGTCTACATCATGTCATCGTTCTTATTGCATTACTCCATTTTTCCATGAACTTAATACACTATATGCATGTTGGATAGCGGTCGATGTGTGGAGTAAATAGTAGTAGATGCAGGCAGGCGTCGGTCTACTAATCTTGGACGTGATGCCTATGTAATGATCATTGCCTGGATATCGTCATGATTATTTGAAGTTCTATCAATTGCCCAACAGTAATTTGTTTACCCATGTTTGCTTTTTTTTCTCTCGAGAGAAGCCACTAGTGAAACCTACGGCCCAAAGGGTCTCTTTCTCATATTATTTGCCTTCGCGATCTATTTTATTTGCCTTTTATTTTCAGATCTATTAAACTAAAAATACAAAAATACCTTGCTGCGTTTTATTCTCGTTTATTTTATTTGGCGTTCGATCTATCAATCTACTACAAATTTATCTCACGTTCGTTTACCTATCTTGAGGCGCCATTACCCGAAAGGGATTGACAACCCCTTTAACACGTCGGGTTGCGAGGATTTGTTATCTGTGTGCAGGGGCTGTTTACGTTGTGTTGCTAGGTTCTCCTACTGGTTCGATAACCTTGGTTTCATATCTGAGGGAAATACCTACCGCTGCTGTGCTGCATCATCCCTTCCTCTTTGGGGAAATACCGACGTAGCTTCGAGCCACATTAGCTGGTGTGTTTCCCCTCTTGATTAAGGGAATATGCCTTAGAGGCAATAATAAAGTTGTTATTTTTATATTTCCTTATATCATGATAAATGTTTATTATTCATGCTAGAATTGTATTAACCGGAAACTTGATACATGTGTGGATACATAGACAAAACACCGTGTCCCTAGTAAGCCTCTACTAAACTAGCTCGTTAATCAAAGATGGTTAAGTTTCCTAACCATAGACATGTGTTGCCATTTGATGAACGGCATCACATCATTGGGAGAATGATGTGATGGACAAGACCCATCCGTTAGCTTAGCATATTGATCGTTAAGTTTTATTGCTATTGCTTTCTTCATGTCATATACACACTCCTTTGACTATAAGATTATGCAACTCCCGGATACCGGAGGAATACCTTGTGTGCTATCAAACGTCACAAAATAACTGGGTGATTAAAAAGATGCTCTACAGGTATCTCCAAAGGTGTTTGTTGGGTTGGCATTAGGATTTTTCACTCCGAGTATCGGAGAGGTATCTCTAGGCCCTCTCGGTAATGCACATCATAATAAGCCTTGCAAGCAATATGACTAATGAGTTAGTTGCGGGATGATGTATTGCGGAACGAGTAAAGAGACTTGCCGGTAACTAGATTGAACTAGGTATGTAGATACCGATGATCGAATCTCGGGCAAGTAACATACCGATGACAAAGGGAATAAGGTATGTTGTCATTACGGTACGACCGATAAAGATCTTCATAGAATATGTGGGAACCAATATGAGCATCCAGGTTCTGCTGTTGGTTATTGATCGGAGAGGTGTCTCGGTCATGTCTACATAGTTCTTGAACCCGTAGGGTCCGCACGCTTAACGTTCGATGACGATTTTATATTATATGAGTTATGTGATTTGGTGACCGAATGTTGTTCAGAGTCCCGGATGATATCACGAACATGATGAGGAGTCTCGAAATGGTCGAGAGGTAAAGATTCATATATAGGACGATGATATTCGGACACCGGAAGTGTTCTGGGGGTATCGGGTACATATCGGGTCACCGGAAGGGGTTCCGGGCACCCCCCGGCAACTATATGGGCCTAATGGGCCAAGAGGGGAAACACAGCAGCCAACAGGGGCTGCCGCGCCCCCCATATGGGCCGCACCTTAGGAGGAAGAAAAGGGGGAGAGAGAAGGAAGGGGAGGGACTTGGCCTCCCCCTTCCTTCACTCCTCCCTCCTCTTTCCTTCCCCCTCCGGTGGATATGGTAAGGGGGGAGGCCGAATTGGGAGGCGCCCAAGTAGGATTCCTCCTACTTGGGGTGCCCCCTTGGCTGCCTCTCCTCCCCTCCAACCTATATTTATGCGGGGGGCACCGCTAGAACACACACGAACATCTGTTAGCCGTGTGCGGTGCCCCTCTCGACACTTTACGCCTCCGGTCATATTCACGTAGTGCTTAGGCGAAGCCCTGTGCGGATTACTTCACCATCACCGTCACCACGCCGTCGTGCTGACGGAACTCTACCTCAAAACTTTGCTGGATCAAGAGTTCGAGCGACGTCATCAAGCTGAATGTGTGCAGAACTCGGAGGTGCCGTACATTCGGTGCTTGATCGGTCGGAACGAGAAGAAGTTCGACTACATCAACCGCGTTGTCAAATGCTTCCGCTTTCGATCTACGAGGGTACATGGACACACTCTCCCCCTCTCGTTGCTATGCATCTCCTAGATAGATCTTGCATGAGCGTAGGATTTTTTTTGAAATTGCATGCAACATTTCCCAACACTTGGCCCATAAGGCCCATATCTTTTGCTGGGGGTGCCCGGAACCCCTTTCGGTGACCCGATATGTACCCGGTACCCTCCGGAACACTTCTGGTGTCCGAATACTATCGTCCTATATATCAATCTTTACCTCTCGACCATTTTGAGACTCCTCGTCATGTCTTTGATCTCATCCGGGACTCCGAACAACATTCGGTCACCAAATCACATAACTCATATAATACAATATCGTCACCGAACATTAAGTGTGCGGACCCTACGGGTTCGAGAACTATGTAGACATGACCGAGACACCTCTCTGGTCAATAACCAATAGTAGAACTTGGATGCCCATATTGGCTCCTACATATTCTACGAAGATCTTTATCGGTCGAACCATCATGACAACATACGTTATTCCCTTTGTCTGTCGATATGTTACTTGCCCGAGATTCGATTGTCGGTATCTTCATACCTAGTTCAATCTCGTTACCGGCAAGTATCTTTACTTGTTCTGTAATACATCATCCTGCAACTAACTCATTAGTCACTTTGTGTCATGGAATTGTCACGACAGATGTCCTAGCGAGAGGACTTAGTCGTGGAGCCATCGCAACGGGTTAGCTTAAAGGGATTAAACCAGACAAGGGACACGAGGGTTTTATACTAGTTCGGCCCCTTACGATGAAGGTAAAAGCCTATGTCTAGTTGTGATGGAATTGCTGGGGTTTCGATGACCAGGGAGCGAATACGCTTTGCCTGAGTCTCGAGTTGTTGTCTGTCCTCCTTGAACCGCCGCCGGGTCGTGCCTTTATATACACAGGTCGACGCCCGCTGGCTTACAGAGTCCCGATGCCGGTTTATACACATACCGGCCCGGTCTCTACTTTGTCATACCTTACAATACAAGTCATGTACTACATGGCGGTTTATAGCTACAGGCCTTAATCTACCTTTGGGCCTTGGGCCTTCGAGTCTCTGTAGTAAACCGCTTTATTCCTTGTCTTCATGGGCTTTTAAGTATAAACAATCCATTATGGGGATAACCCAGCTTCCTTGGCCGGTTTACACCTAGTAGTAATATCCCCAACATTAGGCCCCAGATTGATTTGAACTAGTTCATGTCAATCTCCAAAACCTTGAGAAAATTTCTTCTTCCATATCTCCGCATAAATCTTGTAAACCGCCATGACGTCACCATCCAGAATCATAATAAACCGCCATGACGTCATTTGTTATTTTAAATGTTATATTCCTCACCTTCATTAATGAGCCTCCGACAATCGACGCAACAAATCTGTCACATATCCATTTATTAGGCTCCTCGATTCTTGCGCTTGACCCTTATCCTTTCATCTTTATAAATACAGCCGAGGGTCCTTTCCGTTTTCCCCCTTTCTCTTCGTCTCCTTCTTCCTCGCGACGTCTCAGAACCCGAGCTCTGCCGCCGCCGTCGACCTTTGTATCTGCATCAACCAAGGCCGCTACATCAACCTGATCGAACCATAGCAACGCGGCGCTCCTCCGCTGTTCCGCAGCACCGGTGAGTTCATTTCCTTTTCAACCTCAGATCTGCATTAGGGTTCCGCCGTTCATCGGTGTTCTTCCCTGTTCGTCTTCTTTCTGTTCTTAGATCTCATAACTTGATTTGCAACTGATAGTAGAAGTAGGCTATGATAGTCTAGCGTCCTTTATCAACCTCAGAAAACACCTTTACTGCCTGAGATCCAATCAAACAAACATGTTCTTCCACTGCCACCATTTTAGGTTAAATTTATTTCCTCTTTTTAGAACTGTGGCAGATCCAAACTTATACCACCGATCTGTGAAATCTGTTTGCGCCATACTTAGAAATTTTTATAAATCTGTAGCCTCTATACCATTGTGGGCGGTTTATCCTTTAAACTTTGATAACTCATCATATACCATTAGCCCTCTGTTAAACCGCCAACCTGCTTTAAGTGCTGAAATCCGGTTTAGTACACCCAAATGCTTGAAATATCATCGTCTTCCATCATTGCGCCGGTTTGTAAGTTGTAACCATGAACTTTAACCCGGATACCGTGCTCTTTTCCAGCTTGTCACCAGAAATGGCCAAACAATTCTGTTCCTGTAATTGGGTTCCTTCCCGGGTTACGGAAGCGCAGCTGGCTGGTTGTGTTGCAACGGGCGCTTTAGCAAATAAGGACACTATCCACTGGCGAGTCCCCGATCCAGAATTTCCTCCTAAACCCCAAGACGGAGAAGTTATTGTATTTACTGATCACCTGAGCCGAGGCTTCACTCCTCCCGGATCAAAATTTTTCCGTGACGTGCTCGCCGACTTTCAAAGCCATCCCCAAGATATCGGTCCAAACTCCATATCCAAAATTTGTGACTGGCAAGTATTCTGTGAAGTGTACCTGCAAGAGGAGCCTACTGTTGATCTGTTCCGGGATTTCTTTTATCTAAACCGCCGTACTGAGTTTACAGATGGCCCCAATACTGAACTAGGCGGGGTTTCAATTCAGAAGAGGAGAGATGTTGATTTCCCTCATGCCAAGCTTCATAGTCATCCTAAGGACTGGAATCAGACTTGGTTCTATTGCCGCAACACAGCCCCAGCCAATGAAAATCCTTTGTCGGGTTACCATCCACACTGGCTTACCCAAACTCATCTCTTTCCTCAACGGTTGACTGCCCAGGAGCGAGCAAAATACGCCCCTCAACTGGCAAAGCTCAGAGCCTTTATTGCAAATGGGCTGACAGGCGTAGATTTTGTCCGATGCTGGGTTTCATGGAGCGTTTTACCTTTAAGCCGGCGGCCCGGTTTAATGTGTGAATACACAGGGGATCTGAAAGACCCGCAACGCCATATTGACATCCAGCTGACTGATGATGAAGTCACCGAAGCTGTTAAAAAGATGCTTAATGAGCCAATAGATGTATGCAGCAAAACCGGGCTCAGTCCTTTCTATGCTGCCAATAAACCGCCAAAGGTATAATCTATCGTATTTCTGCCTTTATCCATCCTTTGTTAAATTTCTCCTTTGATGACTTACTATTTGTCTATGCAAGCCGATGATCCATTCTGGAAGAGAAAATCACAAGATAAACCGGTAAAGAATCCTCGGCTTAAAACCAAGGCTTCAAAAAAGCCTATGAAAAGAAGGAACGTTGAACCGTCCGAGCCCATTATTGATGATGATCTGGATATTCCGGATTCAGAGGTAGAACTTGACTCTCTCGGTTCATTTTTTATACACCTTATTGACGATGATCATTATCAGGATGAAGTGGAAGCCAGCCATGCTGATGAGGTAACTATACTTTCTTTTGATTCTGATCCTGTGCCAGTACCAAGAATCCGTCGAGCCATTCGGAAAGTAAAATTTTCATGCCCTCTTTCTTATTTGGACCCGCACTTTCTTTTAAAGACGCAGCAGCATGAAGCTCGCCGCACAACTCGACATAGCGGCCAAGTGGTGACCTCCTCCGGTTTACCAAATTCGCCGGTTCGCAAACGCCGCCCAGAGGTTGCTTATACTCCTGACACCCTTTGCCCTAAGGCGGGTTACATCCGATATCCTCTTAATCCGTCTGACTCAAATTATCAGGGAACTTCCCATTCATCGTCCGGCGAGTCGTCAGCGACACAACTTCCTCCTCTGAGAACCGTCCCTGGGTAAGCATAACATACTTTTAACTTTTTGGTCTTGTATTATATTGTCATATCAATCTTCGTGTCTGTTCTTTTTCAGTGCTAAAGCCATACCAAGCAAGAAGGCTAGATTGAATAGGCCAACCGACCATGAGCCGGCTACCGAGCCGGAGAAAACCCCAGAGGCTATTGACCCGGAGGCTAACACTGTTATTGATAACCCGGAACCTCAAGCAACCGACACGCTTGTTGAACCGGTAGAACATAATCCAACAAGCTAGTCAGCTGATCCATTAAGTCCAACTGTTGATCCGCCGAGTCCGGCTAAAGCATCCGATAAACCACCAAGCCCTGCCAAAACTACGGACGACGATGTTGTCGTAACTGGCCTTGGTTTCAGCTCCCCTGGTCGTCCTGTCACGTTATCGGATGGAAACCAGAATGAAGGTCCCAAGTGTCAAGTAGATAACTTGTTATGTGGTTGGGACTTCAATGTTGTAATGCTAACTTATTATCTGTATTTTGCAGGCTGAGTTGTCCAAAAAAGACTCCCAAATCACTGATCTCCAAGGAAACATCAAGTCTCAGGTAGACGAAACTTGCAAAGTTAAGAGCGAGCTGACCACCGCTTTAACAACCATGGAGCAGCTGAAGGAATTCTTCAAAGCCGAACGGGCAGATTGGGCAACTGAAAAGACCACCTTGTTAAAGCGGGCAGAAGATGCGGAAAACGCCCTTAAACCGGCCACAGAAGAGCTGAGCAGCCTGAAGCGGCAGATTGATGCCATGACCTCTGCCATCTTTGGTAACAATCTCTTCACCCATATGTAACAACACCAGTTATAAAAACTTCCGGTTTAATAATAATATGATCCTTTTGCAGGTAGCCGTGTTACTCATCTTGGCGCATATATGCGCAAAAAATTGAAGGCCGTCTATACTTTGGTAGAGCAGCTTTATACCGGCGCGCAACGAGCCATCTGCACAGCTTCCAATAGCCATCCGCCCCCGTCGCTAATCAAGGAAACGCTGGAAAAATTGTCTATGATGCCTGCCCGGATTGTGGAATTGAAGAAATCCGCTGCTAGGTCCGGTGCCCTTACTGCACTGACGCGCGCCAAGGCCTGGATCTCTGACCTTGATCTGGAAGATGTTGGAAATGGTTACCCAAGCCAAAAAGAGGACGGTTCAGAATTTAACAATGACGATCTCTGGGCTATCACAAGAGAGATGCGACCACTGGCAAGTAAGTTGGCTGAAGATACTAACTTGTCAATTTACCAGAATGTATATGACGCCAGTGGCAAGCGAATAAGTGCTCCAACTTATGATGTGGAAAATCTGATCCCGCCGATCCATAAGCACACTTACGCTCCTGATGTTGAACCGTCTGATCTTATACACGACGAAGCTGTCTTTCAAGCCTTATCAGGAATTGATTGGACAACTATTGACTTCCAGCCACTGGGTGGAGAGAAGGAGAATGAACCGGCGCAGGAAGATCCGCAACCTTCACATCAACCTGAGGCAGAATCATAATCCGGAAGCCGGTTTAACTTGTGCCTATTGTCATCCTTGTGAAAAAACAATCATTCTTATGGGCAGTCGAAACGCCTTGTAATAGGCTAGCTTGAACAGCTGATCTGATATGCCATCGTGTATACTTGTTGCACACAATATTGTTAATCCGTCATGCTATATTTGCTTATGATCTTTATCGGTTTTACACAACCCTGTTTCTGCATAAAACAAAGTAAAAACTGTCCTGGCGGTTTACCGTCGGATGGGTCATAATGCCCAATATATAGCCAAGGTTGATAACCATAGCTTTAAATAATGAAATATGAAACATATCATACCGTGATATTGAATCACTTTTGTTGGTTTACCAACATTCTTGTAATAAGGGTGGCGACCCAAATACTGAGTATTGATAACTCAAACCATGTTATGCTGGTATATAATAAGTGATGCCGGGTTATGATAAACACCGGATGATCATCCTGGCAACTTATAGTTAACTCCAGACCGGGTAAAATAAACACCGGTTTATACGGATGATTTACAATCAGGCCGGGCCATTGGACGCCGGTTTAGCTCAAAACTTTAACAAGGGAGAAAAACAAAACTGACCAATAAAAACCAGAGAGAGAAAAAACTTGTAGTCGAGGCTTTTCAAGGGCTGCCAGGCCCAAATGCGAGGCTTTTCATGGGCTGCCAGGCCACTGAGTTAAACCGTTTTACAAAGCCTTTTAAGATGGTCCTCCATCTTTAACCAATCGCCGGTCTATCATTGACAAGTTCAGGGTCATATGCGATTGACTTGTCAAGTTGGCGGGTCATACCAGGCTTACCTGGGTGGAGTGACTTACTTAATGAAGGCAGGTTAACCCGAGGTTTTAGGTGTATACACCAGGCTTCCAAGCCACGACTTGATAGCCTATTGCAAGTGTAGATTTCTTTGTTCATTGCGATAGCAAAGAATCCCCAAGCAACATTTTGAGCTGTGCTCAACGGGTGCCTATGTTTGAGTTGTTCTTGACAACACTCTTTGGCCCCTAAGTAATGGCATTGCGCCAGCCAAAAGGTGTAGCTATGGTTGAACACAACCAAGCCCCCAAGTGACTTACTGTCGTGGCTTTTGAGCCAACCAAGAGGTGTAGCTATGGTTTGAATACAACCAAGCCCCCAAGTGACTTACTGTCGTGGCTTTTGAGCCAGCCAAGAGGTGTAGCTATGGTTTGAATACAACCAAGCCCCCAAGTGACTTTCTTTTGTGGCCTTGAGCTAGCCAAGAGGTGTAGCTATGGTTCGAATATGACCAAGCCCCCAAGTGACTTATATTGAATAGACAGTTGTAAAGCTGAATCAAAGGGTAAACCGGATGTCGCTTCACAAACAGAATCCTCCGTGTAACCACTCATGATATGAGAAGAACAGCAGATACCCCGCTTTAGCTGGGGCTCCGGTTTATTATATTGATCATAATATATACATCGTCAAAATATGTACATGATAGGAGCCTATGGCTCAGGTGTAGTAAGGCCATAGATGAGCTATGTTCCACGGCCAGACCGTCTCCTCCTCTGACTTGCGTGAGTCTTTATGCTCTCGAACATCAATGAGGTAATATGATCCGTTGTTCAGATTCTTGCTGACCACAAAGGGCCCTTCCCAAGGCGGGGATAACTTGTGCATACCGGTCTGATCTTGGATAAGCCGGAGCACTAGATCGCCTTCTTGAAAAGTTCTGGTTTTAACCCGGCGACTGTGATAACGCCGCAGGTCTTGCTGATAAATCGCCGAACGAGCCGCCGCTACGTCCCGTTTCTCATCCAACAGGTCCAACGCATCCTGGCGTGCTCTTTCATTATCCGCTTCAACATAAGCTGCCACTCGTGGTGAGTCATGACGAATATCACTTGGAAGGACAGCTTCCGCTCCATAAACCATGAAGAAGGGTGTATAACCCGTAGATCTATTGGGGGTGGTGTTAATGCTCCATAAAATGGAAGGCAGCTCTTCAACCCAACAACCCGGTGTCCTCTGCAAAGGAAACATAAGTCGGGGTTTAATCCCCTTCAAGATTTCCTGATTAGCTCTCTCCGCTTGACCATTAGACTGGGGGTGGGCCACTAAAGACACATCAAGACGAATGTGCTCTCTTTGACAGAACTCCTCCATAGCACCCTTGGAAAGATTCGTGCCATTGTCTATTATAATGCTGTGTGGAAAACCAAAACGGAATATCACCTTCTTCATAAATTGAACCGCCGTGGCTGCATCACATTTGCTAACTGGCTCTGCCTCCACCCACTTGGTAAATTTATCAACCGCCACCAAGAGGTGGGTCTTCGTATCCTTAGACCTCTTAAAGGGTCCAACCATATCAAGCCCCCAGGTTGCAAACGGCCAGGTAATTGGAATCATCCTCAGCTCCTGAGCCAGAACATGAGCCCGGCGTGCAAACTTCTGACAGCCATCGCACCTTTTGACCAAGTCCTCAGCATCAGCATGAGCCGTCAGCCAATAGAAACCGTGACGAAAAGCCTTAGACACCAGGGACTTTGAACCGGCATGATGACCACAATCACCTTCGTGAATCTCGCGTAGAATTTTACGACCTTCTTCAGGAGAAACACAACGTTGAAAAGCCCCTGAGACACTGCAATGATGTAGCTCGCCATTGACAATAGTCATGGACTTGGAACGCCGGATTATCTGCCTGGCCAGAACTTCATCCTCTGGTAACTCACCCCGGTTCATATACGCCAAATATGGGATCGTCCAATCCGGGGTGACATGAAGCGCCGCCACCAACTGAGCCTCCGGATCAGGAATAGCTAAGTCTACCTCCGTGGGTAGCTTGACCGACGGGTTATGCAAAACATCAAGAAAAACATTGGGCGGTACCGGTTTACGCTGGGAGCCCAACCGGCTTAAAGCGTCCGCCGCTTCATTCTTTTGGGCCGGTCTACATGATCAACCTGATAACCCTTGAAATGACCTGCAACAATATCCACCTCTCGACGATACGCTGCCATGAGGGGGTCCTTGGAATCCCAAGTACCAGAAACTTGTTGAGCCACTAGGTCCGAGTCACCAAAACATTTAACCCGGCTCAGATTCATCTCCTTAGCCATCCGAATACCATGGAGCAGGGCCTCGTACTCAGCTGCATTATTAGTACAAGGAAACATCAAGCGGAGAACATAACAAAATTTGTCACCTCGAGGGGAAGTAAGAACCACTCCAGCCCCCGAGCCCTCCAATTGCCTGGATCCGTCGAAATGAATCGTCCAGTATGTGCTATCCGGTCTATCCTGCGGCACCTGCAACTCTGTCCAGTCATTGATGAAATCCACGAGTGCTTGAGACTTGATGGCCGTGCGAGGCATATATTTTAATCCGTGAGGCCCAAGCTCAATAGCCCACTTAGCAACCCGGCCAGTCGCTTCTCTGTTCTGGATGATATCTCCCAAAGGAGCAGAACTGACCACAGTAATGGGATGGCCCTGAAAGCACCGCTGATGACAATCAGGCGCACCACTAGTGGATGCCCTGGCAATTTCATCAGCGGCTGGAATGCAGTCATCAACCCTAGAACTCACATTTTCTTCAGCAGCCTGATTGTCATCAGCGGTGCTGGCATGTTCTTCAGTTGGCTGAGCAGATGCTTCAGTCTGAGGAATTTCTTGTTGCGATGGGGCTCCAACATTGGAGGTGAACTTCTTAGTCAGTTTAACAAACCTGACCTTGTCTCCTTTCCAAGCAGCTTACATTTTGGGAATTAAGATCTATAGAGATAGATCGAGAAGGTTCATTGGATTAAGCCAGAGTGCGTATATTGACAAGGTGTTGAAGCGGTTCAACATGCAAGATGCCAAGAAAGGTTTCTTGCCCATGTCACATGGCATTGGTCTTAGCAAGACTCTGAGTCCTACGACTCCTGATGAGCGAAGACGCATGGATGGGATTCCGTATGCTTCGGCTGTTGGGTCCATCATGTATGCTATGGTATGTACTCGTCCCGATGTTAGTTTTGCTCTTAGCGTGGTGGGCGGATACCAGGCTGATCCAGGGGAGAGTCACTGGACAGCGGTTAAGAATATCCTTAAGTACTTGAGAAGGACTAAGGATATGTTCCTGGTTTATGGAGGTGAGGATGAGCTCGTTGTAAATAGTTACACCGATGCTAGTTTCCAAACAGATAGGGATGATAGTCGATCGCAATCTGGGTTCGTGTTCATTCTGAACGGAGGAGCAGTGAGCTGGAGGAGCTCCAAGCAAGATACGGTAGCTGATTCTACAACAGAGGCCGAGTACATTGCGGCTTCTGAAGATGCAAAAGAAGGTGTTTGGGTGAAGAATTTTATTTCTGATCTTGGTGTGGTTGAGGGCGCGTCTAATCCATTGGACCTCTATTGTGATAATAGTGGTGCCATTGCGCAAGTCAAGGAACCACGGAACCATCATAAAACCCAACACATACTCAGGCGTTTTAACCTTATTCGAGACATTGTCGAAAGAGGTGATGTAAACATATGCAAGGTACACACGGATGCAAATGTTGCTGATCCATTGACGAAGCCTCTCCCACGTCCGAAGCATGAGGCGCACATGAGCTCCATGGGCATACGATGCCTAAATGATTGACTCTAGTGCAAGTGGGAGACTATTGGAGATATGCCCTAGAGGCAATCATGTGATGATGATATTTCCATATGTATTCATGAGTCCTTTGTATTGTCCTTGAACATCATCAATGATATGTATCAATAAGTATGTGACTTGTTTGTGGAACTATGTATTGTATGATGATTGTTTTAATGGTCCCTAGTTGATAAGGTTATGCGGACACATATCCTTGACTAGTATACGACTCGGTTGATGACTATGTTTCACAAGTCATGTGCATGGAGATGCTAAACCGATAGTATGGGCTCGGGGATGGAGATCACCGAGCCGGACAGACCCACTTTGAGACGCAGCGAGATATAGTCATCTGTTAGTCTCAAGTGCAATGTCTATGCCATGTCCTAGACCTGAGGTCCTCGCATGTTCTCAGGAAGAGGATCGACTCACTTAGGGTCTATCAAACGCTACTCCGTAACTGGGTAGTTATAAAGGTAGCTTTCAGGTGAGTTGTGAGACATGCCGCGAGACATGGTTGACCAAGGTGGAATTTGCCCCTCCTATTTGGAGAGATATTCTCTGGGCCCTCTCGAGTGATCAGATTCGGAAAGCATGGCCACGCGACTTGGGTTAAGTGTTAACCCAGTTCGGGAATATGTATCATGGTTTTGAGAAGAGAGGTCGAGCTAACACAAGGGTGACAAGTACTCGCCTTGAGCTCGACAACAAATATCGTGAGGCAAAAGGAATGTTGCATATGCCACATTGTTGAGGTTCGTCAAACGACTTTACGCCCACATGGGAGTTGGCACGTTCTGCTAGGAGCCACTACCAACTATCGACTCTGGTCGTGTCCATGTGTACGTGAACCTATAGGGTCGCACACTTAAGGGGCTGCAGCCCATTCGGATTGGATCTGAGTGGAAAATGGATGTGGACTCCTAGTGGGCTCAAGTGTTGAGCCCACCTCGGAGGTCTATATAAAGGGGAATGGGCACACCACTTAGGGTGGATCGGATTGAACCCTAGTTAGCCACCGCCACTCCCCATGCCCATGCCGCGCGACCGGACCTAGCAGTCCGCCGCTCGACGCTGCTCCCCGTACGTGTGGATACCTTGGAGGCATCGCATCTGCGGTGCTTGGACGAACCGTTCGAGGGAACCGCGAGGTGCCTTTCACGGGAGATCACCATTCACGGGTCTTCGCTGTTCGCGGGAGATCGGCAACGCGAGGAGGAGACGGCCCGGGAGATCGGCTAACGCATCACCAACTCTACTTCCGCTGTGGTGACTGCGCGTCTAGTGGTAAACCCGATCCCGTGATCTATTTCCAGCAGCATGATCTTGGGTGCGCGGTAGAAAATTTTATTTGGCGCTAGCGTAGCGTACCGCGTGTTCCAACATCTTCCTCAAGCTTACCATTGAGGAATGCACTTTTCACATCCATTTGATATAAAGTGATATCATGATGGTTAGCATAAGCAAGTAATATGCGAATAGCTTCAAGTCTAGCAACAGGTGCAGAAGTTTCATCGAAATCAATTCCTTCAACCTGTGTGTAGCCTTGAGCTACAAGCCGTGCCTTATTCCTCACCACAAGGCCATTTTCATCTTGCTTGTTGCGGTAGATCCACTTTGTGCCAATGATATTGTGCTTGCGAGGATCTGGACGTTTAACCAGTTCCCAGACGTTGTTGAGTTCGAGTTGATGTAATTCTTCTTGCATGGCCTGAATCCACTCAGGCTCCAGAAATGCTTCATCTACCTTAGTGGGCTCTGTGATAGAGACAAAAACATAGTGCCCACAAAAGTTAGATAAATGTAAAGCTTTTGAGCGTGTGAGAGGACCTGGTGCTTCAATGTCATCGATGATCTTTTCAACTTGCACTTCTTTTGAAACGCGAGGATGAGTTGGTTGTCGTCGAGGAATTTGATCAGCATTTTCTTCAGGTGCATTAGCTCGACGTTCTTCACGTTCTGGAATGAATTCTTCAGCAGATTGTTCGGTAGGAATGACATCCTCAGTAGCCTTGAACTTGATAGTTTCCTCAGGTGCTGGTTCATCTATCACAGAGGGTAGGTGCTCTCTTTGCGAGCCATTAGTTTCATCGAACCGCACATCTATAGTTTCAACAACCTTGTGAAGAACGTTGTTGAAGACTCTGTAGGTGTGCGAGTCCTTTCCGTAACCAAGCATAAAACCTTCATGTGCTTTCGGTGCAAATTTAGCATTGTGATGAGGATCTCTAATCCAACATTTAGCACCGAAGAATTTGAAATAATTCACATTGGGTTTCTTGTCAGTGAGGAGTTCATAGGCAGTCTTTTTGAAGAATTTGTGAAGATATACCCTGTTGATGATGTGGCATGCAGTATAAATTGCCTCAATCCAGAAGTGATGAGGCGTCTTGTACTCATCAAGCATGGTGCGAGCTATCTCAACAAGAGTTCTGTTCTTGCGCTCCACGACGCCATTCTGCTGAGGAGTGTAGGGAGCATATAACTTATGAGTAATACCAAGTTCATCAAGATAGTCATCAAGACAAGAATTCTTGAACTCAGTTCCATTGTCACTTCTGATGTGCTTGATCTTCACACCAAAGTTGGTTGAAGCCCTTGAGGAAAATCGTTTGAAGACTTCCTGCACTTCATGTTTGTAAGTAACAATGTGTACCCATGTGTATCGAGAGTAATCATCAACAATAATAAAGCCATAGAGAGATGCGTCATTTGTGACTGCTGAGTAATGGTTAGGACCGAAGAGATCCATATGAAGCAATTCAAATGGACGGGTAGTGGTCATGATAGTCTTTGCTGGATGCTTAGCCGTGGTCATCTTTCCAGCTTCACAGGCTCCGCATAAGTGATCCTTGAGGAATTTGACATTCTCAATGCCAATGACGTGCTTCTTCTTCGCAAGCGTGTGCAAATTCCTCATGCCTGCATGACCAAGTCATCGATGCCATAGCCAGCCTTCTGAAGCTTTTGCAAGTAGGCACACGGATGGTTGCGGTCCTGTAGAGAAATCAACAATATACAAGTCTCCTCTCCTAAAGCCTTCGAAGACTTTGGAATTGTCAGCTTCCATAACCACAACACAACGATACTTGCCAAAGACAACAACCATATCAAGATCACAAAGCATTGAGACATACATGAGGTTGTATCCTAAGGACTCGACAAGCATGACTTTGTCCATGTGTCGATCCTTTGTGATCGCAACCTTACCTAGACCCAATACCTGACTTTTGCCTTTGTCGGCAAAGATGATATGCTTCAGATGCGATGGTGATAAGGGAGCATCCATCAATAGATTCTTGTCACCAGTCATGTGATTTGTACATCCACTATCGAGGACCCACTCAGTGGCTTTGGGTTGATCATCCTGCAGATGAATTAGTGCAGCTTACGAACTTCATATACTTCATCAGTGAAGAATATGACATCACAATTCATCAGACCAATTTCATCAAGCAATGCAATAGTTAAAAACAGTATGAGGACGTGAGAAATGAAAGTTCATTTCTTCATGATTAGCCTGCGTCCTTTCAGGCACTTTTCAGGTCTCCAGCAAATTCTTCAGACGTTAAAGTACGTCTAGAGACCTGACCCTGCATTAAAGATTAGTTCTTTTTCTTCACCACCCACATCTTAAGGGGTGGCAAAGAGTTCATCACTCTGCGAGCTCCATACGAGAAAGGTGGCATAGAAGCCAATCCATTTCGTTTCACATAAGAGGAGTTAGGGTAAGCATATGAATAAGCAGAGAAATTCTTCGAGGACTTATGAACATAATGATTAGAAGAATAATGCTCATATTCATAGCCCTTGGCTCTTCCCTGCGAAACAGAGTTGTTAGCACGATGATGTTCATATGAGGACTTTGATCCTTTTGGGGAATATGATCCACGTGTGGAATTCGATCCATATGAGTTCTTGGATCCATAATAAGAATTTGACCTGGGGTTCCTATTCTTCACAGGTGGTGTCATGAGGACATTCACCTGAAGACTTTCAAGGCACCTTTTGGGAACCCAGATTTTCTTCATAGGAGAACCGTTCCTGCAGTTAGTGCCAACATATCTAGCAAATACTTCACCATTCTGATTTTTAAACAGTTTATAGTTGGAGTCAAATGACTCATCAAAAGAATGAGAAGATTCACATGTAAAGCCAGATAAATTAGATGGATCAACTGGAGGACCCTTTGCAGCAACCCATGAGGTTTTGGGGTACTGCTCAGGCTTCCAATATGTACCATCAGCATTGAGTTTCCTCTCAAAGGCAATACCCTCTTTCCTAGGGTTCCCGTTGAGGATCTGCTTTTTAAGCACATCACAAAGAATCTGATGCCCTTTGAGGCTTTTGTACATGCCTGTCATGTACAATTCCTTCAGCCCTGCATCGTCAGTGATACTAGCAATGTCCTCAGATGAGGAATTAGTGATAGCAGAGACAATTGAAGAATTTGTAGCATTAGAAGCATTTGAACATTCAGGTGAAGAATTAGCAGATTCACGTTCAATGTATTTCAAACATGGAGGAACAAATTCTTCCTGAGCAGCGCTGATTTGTTGAGCAAGTAATGAATCGCGCTCCTTCTGTAGATCTTCATAACTCACTCTTAGCTTCTCAAGGTCTTGCTTTCTTTGAAGAAATTCATAAGAAAGCTTCTCATGATGAGATAAGAGAGTGTTATGATGACCTTGAAGGTTGTCAAACCTAGTATGAAGTCTCTGATGATTTTCAGTCAAGGTTTTAGTGCGATCCATTTCTTCACCCAACATATCATCACTTTTGTCTAGCATGTTTTGAAACTTTTCAAAAGCCCTTTGTTGTTTCACAGCAATCTTAGCAAGTTTAGAGTAGCTGGGCTTGAGGTTTTCATCAGATTCATTCTCACTAGATTCAGAGGAGGTATATTTGAGTACCTTGGAACCCTTTGCCATGAAGCAATAGGTGGGAGCGTAGTCATCATTGCCTTCATCAGCCTTGTTGGTGAAGCCATTTTCTTCAGAGTTGAAGATAGACTTGTTGACGAATGCAGTAGCGAGAGCTAGACTCGCTACTCCAGACTCAGACTCCTCAGATGCCTCCTCTTCCTCATGTTCCTCAGATTCAGCTTCAGAGTCCATTTCCATGCCAATGAATGCCCGAGCCTTCTTGGAGCTGCTCTTCTTGTGAGATGAAGACTTTGAGGATTTTGATGATGAAGATTTTGAGGATTTCTTCTTTTTCTTCGCATCATCAGAACTGTAATCCTTGTATTTCTTCTTCTTTGATTCCTTTTCCCACTGAGGACAATCTTGAATGTAGTGTCCAGGTTTCTTGCATTTGTGACAAAGCCTCTTCTTGTAATCACTGGATGAGGAATCATTGCTCCTTGAGGATCTTCCAAAGTGACCATGTCTTGAGAACTTTTGAAATTTCTTCACGAGCAGTGCTAGTTCCTGGCTCAGTTCTTCAGGATCACCAAGGCTGCTACCAGAGTCTTCATCTTCAGACTCAGAAACTGCCTTGGCCTTCAGTGCACGTGATCTGCCACAGCTCGAACCATAGAGATCTCTCTTTTCAGCAAGCTGGAACTCATGAGTATTTAGCCTTTCAAGAATATCAGCGGGATCAAGTGACTTGTAATCAGCATGTTCTTGTATCATCAATGTCAGAGTATCAAATGAGGAATCAAGCGATCTCAACAATTTCTTCACCACCTCATGGTCGGTGATGTCAGTGGCACCAAGCGCTTGAAGCTCATTTGAGATGTTAGTGAGGCGATCGAAGGTTTGTTGAACATTTTCATTGTCGAGTCTTTTGAAGCGGTTGAAGAGATTGCGAAGAACATCAACTCGAGAGTCACGCTGAGTTGAGACTCCTTCATTCACTTTGGACAGCCTATCCCAGATAAGCTTAGCAGTTTCCAAAGCACTCACTCTTCCATACTGTCCTTTGCTCAGATGGCCACATATGATATTCTTCGCTTGAGAATCGAGTTGCTTGAATCTCTTCACATTGGTAGCGTTCAGTGAGGGTGAGACAGAGGGAACACCATTTTCCACAACATACCAGAGATCGTTATCAATTGCCTCAAGATGCATTCGCATCTTATTCTTCCAGTAGGGGTAGTCCGTCCCATTGAAGGTAGGACACCCAACAGAGACCTTGATCATACCTGCGGTCGACATAACTAAAACTCCAGGTGGTTAAACCAAAATCACACAGAACAAGGGAGTACCTTGCTCTGATACCAATTGAAAGTGCGTTATATCGACTAGAGGGGGGTGAATAGACGATTTTTATGAATTCTTCACTGAGGAATTGCAGGTGAGGAAATTCCTTAGCGAAGAACTACTTGCAGTGGAATAAGTACTCAAGAGTGAGCATAGCAAAACATAGGAATGGTCATCATGATGAAATGAAGACAAACACAGAGTACAGAAAGCGTAAACACAGGATAGCACAGGATGAAGACAAACAGACTGAAGAAATTGAACTGAGGAAATTGAGAAAGTCTTCAGTCAAAGTCTTCAAACACAGATATGACAAGCACACAACACAGTAATGAGGAAATGAAAGAGTTGAGGAAATAGAACCAGTAAGCTTGGTGAAGACAATGATTTGGTAGACCAGTTCCCACTGCTGTCTCAGTTGTACATCTGGTTGGAGCGGCTAGGTATTTAAACCTGAGGACACACAGTCCCGGACACCCAGTCCTGAACACACAGTCCATGACACTTAGTCCTCACCGTATTCTCCTTCAACTAAGGTCACACAGACCTCGCCCAATCACTCGTGGTAAGTCTTCAGGTGACTTCCGAACCTTCACAAACCCGGTCACTCGGTGATCCACAATTTCCTCTTGGATGCTCTAGACCATGACGCCTAACCGTCTGGAAGAAGCACAGTCTTCAAAGGTAACAAGCATCGGATCTACGCAGGATCAATCTCTTCAGTGCTGCTCAATCACTTTGGGTTTGTAGGTGTTTGGGTTTGGGTTTTCCTCACTCGATGATTTTCGCTCAAAGTCCTCGGAGGATGGGATGCTCTCAAATGACAAGTGTCAGTTTCTCTCGGAGCAGCCAACCAGCTAGTGGTTGTAGGGGGAGGCTATTTATAGCCTAGGGAGCAGCCCAACATGATAAGACATAAATGCCCTTCAATGATATGACCGTTAGGTGGGAAGATATTTTGGGACAGCTGGCGCGTAGCACAGCAACGGTCGGAATTTTGAGTGTCTAATTCCTCAGGGCTATCATGTTCCTCATAGTGTAGGCAATCCGCACTCGAATTCCTAACTCCTCAGTCAGAACAAATTCCTCAGAGACCAGAAGAGCTTCGTCTCTGTCACTCAAGAATATGACTGAATTGTATGAGATTTCCAATGGCTTCACTCGAAGGGATTGGTAGGTGTAGGATTTTGAGTTGAGCATCACATGGAAATTTTTCCTTAGTATTTACTCGACCCCCTTTAACAGTACGGTGTTTCCTATGACTCAAGAAAGAGAAAATGAAACTATGAAAACAAAAGTCTTCATGCTTCATGTTCCTCAAATGAATACCAAGTCTTCAAGCTCACACCAATTTCTTCATTTTCAAAGTCTTCAGAAAGTCTTCAGAAATCCAAAGTCTTCAGTCGAAGAACTTCATTTTTAGGGGTCGACTTTCTCTGTAAATATCAAACTCCTCATAGACTTATAGACCTGTGTACACTCATAAACACATTAGTCCCTTAACCTATAAGTCTTCAATACACCAAAATCACTAAGGGGCACTAGATGCACTTACAATGATGTCCCTCAAACTCTCGATCCAGCAGAGAGTCGAGGGAGAGTTTTGTCAACACGACGGCGTGGCGACGGTGATGGTGATGTGATCCGTGCAGGGCTTCGCCTAAGCACTACGACGCTATGACCGGAGGAGTAAACTGTGGACGGGGCACCGCGCACGGCTAAGAGAACAACTGTTGTGCTATGGGGTGCCCCCTACCCCTGTATATAAAGGAGGAGGGGAGGAGGCGGCCGGCCTAGAGGGGCGCGCCATGGGGGGAGTCCTACTAGGACTCCTAGTCCTAGTAGGATTCCCCTTTCCTTCTCCGGAGTGGGAAAGGGGGAAAGGGAGAGGGAGTAGGAGAGGGAAAGAGGGGTGCCGCCCCCTCCCCTAGTCCAATTCGGACTCCCATGGGGGGGGGGCACCCCTTGTGGGCTTTCCCATCTCTCTCCCATGGCCCATGAGGCCCATGACTTCCCCCGGGGGGTTCCGGTAACCCCTCGGTACTCCGAAAAATACTCGAACCACTCGAAACCATTCCGGTGTCCGAATACCATCTTCCAATATATCAATCTTTACCTCTCGACCATTTCGAGACTCCTCGTCATTTCTGTGATCTCATCCGGGACTCCGAACAATCTTCGGTCACCAAAACACATAACCCATAATACAAATCATCATCGAACGTTAAGCGTGCGGACCCTACGGGTTCGAGAACTATGTAGACCTGACCGAGACACATCTCCGATCAATAACCAACAGCGGAACCTGGATGCTCATATTGGTTCCTACATATTCTACGAAGATCTTTATCAGTCAAACCGCAATAACAACATACCTTATTCCCTTTGTCATCGTGATGTTACTTGCCCGAGATTCGATCATCGGTATCCTCATACCTAGTTCAATCTCGTTACCAGCAAGTCTCTTTACTCGTTCCGTAATGCATCATCCCGTAACTAACTCATTAGTCACATTGCTTGCAAGGCTTATAGTGATGTGCATTACCGAGAGGGCCCAAAAATACCTCTCCGATACTCGGAGTGACAAATCCTAATCTTGATCTATGCCAACCAAACAAACACCTTCGGAGACACCTGTAGAGCATCTTTATAGTCACCCAGTTATGTTGTGATGTTTGATAGCACACAAGGTGTTCCTCTGGTATCCGGGAGTTGCATAATCTCATAGTCAAAGGAATATGTATAAGTCATGAAGAAAGCAATAGCAATAAAACTTAACGATCATTATGCTAAGCTAACGGATGGGTCTTGTCCATCACATCATTCTCCTAATGATGTAATCCCGTTCATCAAATGACAACACATGTCTATGGTTAGGAAACTGAACCATCTTTGATTAATGAGCTAGTCTAGTAGAGGCTTACTAGGGACACTGTGTTTTGTCCATGTATCCACTCATGTATCAAGTTTCCGGTTAATACAATTCTAGCATGACTAATAAACATTTATCATGATATAAGGAAATATAAAATAACAACTTTATTATTGCCTCTAGGGCATATTTCCTTCAGTCTCCCACTTGCACTAGAGTCAATAATCTAGTTCACATCACCATGTGATTTAACACTAATAGTTCATATCTTTATGTGGTTAACACTCATAGTTCACATTGCCATGTGATCAACACCCAAAGGTTAACTATAGTCAATAATCTAGTTCACATCACTATGTGATTAATACCCAAAGAGTACTAAGGTGTGATCATGTTTTGCTTGTGCGAGAAGTTTAGTCAACGGGTCTGCCACATTCAGATCCGTATGTATTTTGCAAATTTCTATGTCTATAATGATCTGCACAGAGCTACTCTAGCTAATTGCTCCCACTTTCAATATGTATCTAGATTAAGACTCAGAGTCATCCAGACCGGTGTCAAAGGTTGCATCGACGTAACTCTTTACGACGAACTCTTTATCACCTCCATAACCGAGAAATATCTCCTTAGTCTTCTAAGGATAATTTTGACCGCTGTCCAGTGATCTACTCCTGAATCACTATTGTACCCCTTTGCCAAACTCATGGCAAGGTACACAATAGGTCTGGTATACAGCGTGGCATACTTTATAGAACCTATGGCTGAGGCATAGGGAATGACTTTCATTCTCTGTCTATCTTCTGCCGTGGTCGGGTTTTGAGTCTTACTCAACTTCATACCTTACAACTCAGGCAAGAACTCCTTCTTTGACTGATCCATTTTGAAGTCCTTGAAAATCTTATCAAGGTATGTACTCATCGAAAGTCTTATCAAACTTCTTGATCTATCTCTATAGATCTTGATGCCCAATATGTAAGCAGCTTTACCGAGGTCTTTCTTTCAAAAACTCCTTCCAAACACTCCTTTATGCTTTCCAGAAAATTCTACATCATTTCCAATCAACAATATGTCATTCACATATACTTATCAGAAAGGCTGTAATGCTCCCACTCACTTTCTTGTAAGTACAGGCTTCACCACAAGTCTGTATAAAACTATATGCTTTGATCACCTTATCAAAGCGTATATTCCAACTCCGAGATGCTTGCAGCAGTCCATAGATGGATCGCTGGAGTTTGCACACTTTGTTAGCACATTTAGGATTGAAAAAACCTTCTAGTTGCATCATATACAACTCTTCTTTAAGAAATCCATTAAGGAATGCAGTTTTGACATCCATTTGCCAGATTTCATAAAATGTGGCAATTGTTAACATGATTTGGACATACTTAAGCATCGCTACGAGTGAGAAAATCTCATCGTAGTCAATACCTTGAACTTGTCAAAAACCTTTTTCGACAAGTCTAGCTTTGTAGATAGTAACACTACTATCAGCGTCTGTCTTCCTCTTGAAGATCCATTTATTCTCTATGGCTTGCCGATCATCGGGCAAGTCAACCAAAGTCCATACTTTGTTCTCATACATGGATCCTATCTCAGATTTCATGGCCTCAAGCAATTTTGCGGAATCTAGGCTCATCATCACTTCCTCATAGTTCATAGGTTCATCATGGTCTAGTAACATGACTTCCAGAACAGGATTATCATACCATTCTGGTGTGGAACGTGCTCTGGTTGACCTACGAGGTTCGGTAGTAACTTGACCTGAAGTTTCATGATCATTATCATTAGCTTCCTCTCTTGTTGGTGTAGGCATCACGAGAACGGTTTTCTGTGATGAGCTACTTTCCAATTTGAGAGAAGGTACAATTACCTCATCAAGTTCTACTTTCCTCCCACTCACTTCTTTTGAGAGAAACTCTTTCTCTAGAAAGGATCCATTCTTAGCAACAAACATCTTGCCTTCGGATCTGTGATAGAAGGTGTACCCAACAGTTTCTTTTGGGTATCCTATGAAGACGCACTTCTTCGATCCGGGTTCGAGCTTATCAGGCTGAAGCTTTTTCACATAAGCATCGCAACCCCAAAGTTTAAGAAACGACGGCTTAGGTTTCTTGCCAAACCATAGTTCATACGGTGTCATCTCAACGGATTTAGATGGTGCGCTATTTAACATGAATGCAGTTGTCTCTAATGCATAACCCCAAAACGATAGTGCTAAATTGGTAAGAGACATCATAGATCGCACCATATCTAATAAAGTACGGTTACGGCATTCAGACACACCATTATGCTATGGTGTTCCAGGTGGCGTGAGTTGTGAAACTATTCCACATTGTTTTAAATGAAAGCCAAACTCGTAACTCAAATATTCGCCTCCGCGATCAGATCGTAGAAACTTTATTTTCTTGTTACAATGATTCTCCACTTCACTCTGAAATTCTTTGAACTTTTCAAATGTTTCACACTTGTGTTTCATTAAGTAGATATACCCATATCTGCTTAAATCATCTGTGAAGGTTAGAAAATAATGATACCCGCCGCGAGCCTCAACACTCATCGGACCGCATACATCGGTATGTATCATTTCCAATAAGTCAGTGGCTCGCTCCATTGTTCCGGAGAACGGAGTCTTAGTAATCTTGCCCATGAGGCATGGTTTGCAAGCATTAAATGGTTCATAATCAAGTGATTCCAAAAGTCCATCCGCATGGAGTTTCTTCTGCGCTTTACACCAATATGACCTAAACGACCATGCCACAAATATGTTGCACTATCATTATCAACTTTGCCTCTTTTGGCATCAATATTATGAATATGTGTATCATTATGATCGAGATTCAATAAACCATTCACATTGGGTGTAAGACCATAGAAGGTTTTATTCATGTAAATAGAACAACAATTATTCTCTGACTTAAACGAATAACCGTATAACATGATCAAATCATATTTATGCTCAACGCAAACACCAAATAACATTTATTTAGGTTCAACACTAATCCCGAAGGTAGAGGGAGTGTGCGATGGTGATCTTATCAACCTTGGAATCACTTCCAACACACATCATCACCTTGCCCTTAACTAGTCTCTGTTCATTTTGTAACTCCTGTTTTGAGTTACTAATCCTAGCAACTGAACCGGTATCAAATACCCAGGGGTTACTATGAACACTAGTAAAGTACACATCAATAACATGTATATCAAATATACCTTTGTTCACTTCGCCATCCTTCTTATCCGCCAAGTATCTAGGGCAATTCCACTTCCAGTGACCATTTCCTTTGCAGTAGAAGCACTCATCAGGCTTGGGTCTAGCTTTGGGCTTCTTCATGGGAGTGGCAACTTGCTTGCCATTCTTCTTGAAGTTCCCTTTCTTTCCCTTGCCCTTTTTCTTGAAACTAGTGGTCTTGTTAATCATCAACACTTGATGCTCTTTCTTGTTTTCTACCTTCGCCGATTTCAGCATCGCGAAGAGCTCGGGAATCATTTTTGTCGTCCCTTGCAAATTACAGTTCATCACAAAGTTCTAGTAGCTTCGTGATAGTGACTAGGGAATTCTGTCAATCACTATCTTATCTGGAAGATTAACTCCAACTTGATTCAAGCGATTGTAGTACCCAGACATTCTGAGTACATTCTCACTGGCTGAGCTATTCTCCTCCATCTTGTAGGCAAAGTACTTGTCAGAGGTCTCATATCTCTCGACACGGGCATGAGTCTGAAATACGAATTTCAACTCTTGGAACATCTCATATGCTCTGTGGCATTTCAAAACATTTTTGAAGTCCTAGTTCTAAGCCATAAAGCATGGTGCACTAAACTATCAAGTGGTCATCATAACAAGCTTGCAAAACGTTCATAATGTCTGCATCTGCTCCTGCAACAGGTTCGTCACCTAGTGGTGCATCAAGGACATAATTCTTCTGTGCAGCAATGAGGATAATCCTAAGATCAAGGACCCAACCCACATCATTGCTACCATCATCTTTCAACTTAGTTTCTCTAGGAACATATCAAAAATAAAACAAGAGAGCTATACACGAGCTATTGATCTACAACATAGATATGCAAATACTATCAAGACTAAGTTCATGATAAATTAAGTTCAATTAATCAAATTACTTAAGAACTCCCACTTAGATAGACATCCCTCAAGTCATCTAAGTGATACGTGATCCAAATCAACTAAACCATGTCCGATCATCATGTGATATGGGGTAGTCATCAATGGTGAACATCTCTATGTTGATCAGATCTACTATATGATTCACGTTTGACCTTTCGATCTCTAGTGTTCCGAGGCCATGTCTGTACATGCCAGGCTCGTCAAGTTTAACCTGAGTATTCGGCATGTGCAAAACTGTCTTGCACCCGTTGTATGTGAACGTAGAGTCTATCACACCCGATCATCACATGGTGTCTCTAAACGAATAACTGTAGCAACGATGCATACTCACGGAGAACACTTCTACCTTGAAATTTAGTTAAGGGATCATCTTATAATGCTACCGCCGTACTAAGCAAAATAAGATGCATAAAAGATAAACATCACATGCAATCAAAATATGTGACATGATATGGCCATCATCATCTTGTGCCTTTAATCTCCATCTCCAAAGCACCTTCATGATCTCCATCGTCACCGGCTCGACACCTTGATCTCCATCATAGCGTCGTGGTCGTCTCGCCAACTATTGCTTCTACAACTATTGCTACCGCATAGTGACAAAGTAAAGCAATTACATGGAGATTGCATTTCATACAATAAAGCGACAACCATAAGGCTCCTGCCAGTTGCCGATAACTTTTACAAAACATGATCATCTCATACAATAACTTATATCACATCATGTCTTGACCATATCACATCACAACATGCCCTGCAAAAACAAGTTAGACGTCCTCTACTTTGTTGTTGCAAGTTTTATGTGGATGTTGTGGGCTTCTAGCAAGAACCGTTCTTACCTACGCATCAAAACCAAAATGATTTTTTGTCAACTGTGCTATTTTAAACTTCAACAAGGACCGACCATAGTCAAATTCAATTCAACTAAAGTTGGAGAAACGGACACCCGCCAGCCACCTTTATGCAAAACAAGTTGCATGTCTGTCGGTGGAACCGGTCTCATGAACGTGGTCATGTAAGGTTGGTCTGGGCCGCTTCATCCAACAATACCGCCGAATCAAAATAAGACATTGGTGGTAAGCAGTATGACTATTATCACCCACAACTCTTTGTGTTCTACTCGTGCATATCATCTACGCATAGACCTGGCTCGGATGCCACTGTTGGGGAACGTAGCATGCAAATTCAAAATTTTCCTACGATCACGCAAGATATATCTAGGAGATGCATTGCAACGAGAGGGGGATAGTGTGTCCACGTACCCTCGTAGACCGAAAGCGAAAGCGTTAGGTTAACGTGGTTGATGTAGTCAAACGTCTTCACAATCCAAACGATCTAGTACCGAATGTACGGCACCTCTGAGTTCAGCACACGTCCAGCTCGATGATGTCCCTCGAACTCTTGATCCAGCAGAGGGTCGAGGGAGAGTTTCGTTAGCACGACGGCGTGGCAATGGTGATGGTGATGTGATCCGCGCAGGGCTTCGCCTAAGCACTACGACGCTATGATCGGAGGAGTAAACTGTGGAGGGGGGCACCGCACACGGCTAAGAGAACAACTGTTGTGCTATGGGGTGCCCCTGCCCCCGTATATAAAGGAGGAGGGGAGGAGGCGGCTGGCCTAGAGGGTTGTGCCATGGGGGAGTCCTACTAGGACTCCTAGTCCTAGTAGGATTCCCCTTTCCTTCTCCGGAGTGGGAAAGGGGGAAAGGGAGAGGGAGTGGGAGAGGGAAAGGGGGGCGCCGCCCCCTCCCCTAGTCCAATTCGGACTCCCATGGGGGGGCCACCCCTTGTGGGTTGTCCCCTCTCTCTCCCATGGCCCATGAGGCCCATGACTTCCCCCGGGGGGTTCTGGTAACCCCTCGGTACTCCGGAAAAATACCCGAAGCACTCGAAACCATTCCGGTGTCCGAATACCATCTTCCAATATATCAATCTTTACCTCTCGACTGTTGGATCATGGGTTCCGGCAAAACCCTCAAGGTTCAAACTTTGGGGTGCGCATGAAGATCTCCCCCTACCGATCCACGTCCTAGTTTCGCTAAGATCTCACGGACAAACTCGACGAACTCGCAACACAAGGGACACAAGATTTATACTGGTTCGGGCCACCGTTGTGGTGTAATACCCTACTCTAGTGTGGTGGTGGTGGATTGCCTCTCGGGCTGAGGATGAACAGTACAAGGGGAAGAACAGCCTCCTGAGGTCGAGGTGTTCTTGTGCTTGGTGTGTGGCTAAGGATCAGCTAAAGATCAGACGAGATGCCTCTGAATGAGTTATCCCCTACGGTGGTGGCTAGTTCTACTTATATAGGCCCTGGTCCTCTCCCCAAATATTGAGCGGGAAGGGAGCCAACAACTGCCAATTTGAAAGGGGACAGCTAGTACAGCTTAACCTGACAAAAGCAGTCTTCGCCTGCAAAAGGCTCTGGTGGTGACGCCGCCTTGGGCTCCATGGTGACCTCCGTCTTGCCATCCTGCTGGTCTTGGTCTCGTTGCACTGTTATGGAAACCTTTGCTTGACGCCTTGGTACTCCGCGCCTGCGGTTGCCTCCTTAGCACAAAAGAGGAAACAAGTACATTGTGCGTGCTGGCGCCCGCCTGATCTCGATCGTCATGGCTCACGTCACGAGAACCTCGCGAGGTTTGCCTTGCCTTGATCTCTTCGCCCCTCACGAGCCTGCCTGGTGGGGCCGCTCCTGAGGAGGTCTTGCGTCGTCCGCCTCGCGAGGCTTGGCCGCTCGCGAGGGTCTTGATTGCTTGTTGGTGAAGATGGGCCGTATGGGCCCGCTCGTAGCGCCACGCCATGGGCCGCAGGCAGGCAAGTCTGGGGAGCCCCGTTCCCAGAACGCCGACAGTAGCCCCTGGGCCCAAGGCGCGCTCGGGCTTGGCTTCGAGGCGAAGCCAAAGGTCAAGTGTGAAGTGCACGGGCCCCAATAGCCTGCGGCCTTGGTCGACGCGTAGCGGTTGATTGGACGTGGGCGTCTCCGCTTCCCCACGCTGCCTCGGCAACTGCCCGACTTGAAAGTCCCTGCAACATGCAAGGAAAAACCATCATTACTTGTGATCGTGTGATACGTCTCCAACGTATCTATAATTTTTTATTGCTCCATGCTATATTATCTACTGTTTTGGACATTATTGGGCTTTATTATTCACTTTTATATTACTTTTGGGACTAACCTATTAACCGGAGGCCCAGCCCAGAATTGCTGTTTTTTGCCTATTTCAGAGTTTCGCAGAAAAGGAATATCAAACGGAGTCCAAACGGAATGAAACCTTCGGGAACGTGATTTTCAGAATGAATATGATCCAGGAGACTTGGGATCTACGTCAAGAAACAAAGGAGGAGGCCACGAGGTAGGGGGGCGCGCCCTCCACCCTCGTGGGCCCCCTGTTGCTCCACCGAGGTACTCCTTCCTCCTATATATACCTACGTACCCCCAAACGATCAGAGACGGCCTCAACTGGATCAAGAGTACGAGGGACGTCATCGAGCTGAACGTGTGCTGAACATGGAGGTGCCGTATGCTACCTCTTGAGCACTATGGAAAGTTGCATGGCAATATATCTCGGAATGGCTATGGAAATGCCATGATAGGTAGGTATGGTGGCTGTTTTGAGGAAGGTTTATGGTGGGTGTATACCGGCGAAAAGTGTGCGGTATTAGAGAGGCTAGCTCTTGAGCACTGCGTTGGTTTTCCCTTGAAGAGGAAAGGGTGATGCAGCAAAGTAGCATAAGTATTTCCCTCAGTTTTTGAGAACCAAGGTATTAATCCAGTAGGAGGCTACGCGCGAGTCCCTCGCACCTACACAAAACAAATAAATCCTTGCAACCAACGCGATAAGGGGTTGTCAATCCCTACACGGTCACTTACGAGAGTGAGATCTGATAGATATGATAGGATAATATTTTTGGTATTTTTGTGATAAAGATGCAAAGTAAAATAAAAGCAAAGTAAAAAGCAAAGGAAATAACTAAGTGTTGGAAGATTAATATGATGAAGATAGATCCGGGGGCCATAGGTTTCACTAGTGGCTTCTCTCAAGAGCATAAGTATTTTACGGTGGGTGAACAAATTACTGTTGAGCAATTGACAGAATTGAGCATAGTTATAAGAATATCTAGGTATGATCATGTATATAGGCATCACGTCCGAGACAAGTAGACCGACTCCTGCCTGCATCTACTACTATTACTCCACACATCGACCGCTATCCAGCATGCATCTAGAGTATTAAGTTCATAAGAACAGAGTAACGCCTTAAGCAAGATGACATGATGTAGAGGGATAAATTCATGCAATATGATAAAAAAACATCTTGTTATCCTCGATGGCAACAATACAATACATGCCTTGCTGCCCCTACTGTCACTGGGAAAGGACACCGCAAGATTGAACCCAAAGCTAAGCACTTCTCCCATTGCAAGAAAGGTCAATCTAGTAGGCCAAACCAAACTGATAATTCGAAGAGACTTGCAAAGATAACCAATCATACATAAAAGAATTCAGAGAAGATTCAAATATTGTTCATAGATAAACTTGATCATAGACCCACAATTCATCGGTCTCAACAAACACACCGCAAAAGAAGATTACATCGAATAGATCTCCACGAGAGAGGGGGAGAACATTGTATTGAGATCCAAAAAGAGAGAAGAAGCCATCTAGCTAATAACTATGGACCCGAAGGTCTGAGGTAAACTACTCACACTTCATCGGAGGGGCTATGGTGATGATGTAGAAGCCCTCCGTGATCGATGCCCCCTTCGGCGGAGCTCCGGAACAGGCCCCAAGATGGGATCTCGTGGGTACAGAAGGTTGCGGCGGTGGAATTAGGTTTTTGGCTCCGTACCTGATCGTTTGGGGGTATGTAGGTATATATAGGAGGAAGGAGTACATTGGTGGAGCAACAGGGGGCCCACGAGGGTGGAGGGCGTGCCCTGGGGGGGGGGGGTAGGCGCGCCCCCTACCTCGTGGCCTCCTCCTTTGTTTCTTGACGTAGGGACCAAGTCTCCTGGATCTTGTTCATTCTGAAAATCACGTTCCCGAAGGTTTCATTCCGTTTGGACTCCGTTTGATATTCCTTTTCTGCGAAACTCTGAAATAGGCAAAAAACAGCAATTCTTGGCTGGGTCTCCGGTTAATAGGTTAGTCCCAAAAATAATATAAAAGTGAATAATAAAGCCCAATAATGTCCAAAACAGTAGATAATATAGCATGGAGCAATCAAAAATTATAGATACGTTGGAGATGTATCAAGCATCCCCAAGCTTAATTCCTACTTGTCCTCGAGTAGGTAAATGATAAAAACAGAATTTTTGATGCGGAGTGCTACTTGGCATAATTTCAATGTAATTCTTCTTAATTGTGGTATGAATATTCAGATCCGAAAGATTCAAGACAAAAGTTTAATATTGACATAAAAATAATATACTTCAAGCATACTAACAAAGCAATTATGTCTTCTCAAAATAACATGGCCGAAGAAAGTTATCCCTACAAAATTATATAGTCTGGCTATGCTCTATATTCACCACACAAAGTATTTAAATCATGGACAACCCCGATGACAAGCCAAGCAATTGTTTCATACTTTTAACGTTCTCAAACTTTTTCAATCTTCACGCAATACATGAGCGTGAGCCATGGACATAGCACTATATGTGGAATAGAATGGTGGTTGTGGAGAAGACAAAAAGGGAGAAGATAGTCTCACATCAACTAGGCGCATCAACGGGCTATGGAGATGCCCATCAATAGATATCAATGTGAGTGAGTAGGGATTGCCATGCAACGGATGCACTAGAGCTATAAGTATATGAAAGCTCAACAAAAGAAACTAAGTGGGTGTGCATCCAACTCACTTGCTCACGAAGACCTAGGGCATTTTGAGGAAGCCCGTCATTGGAATATACAAGCCAAGTCCTATAATGAAAAATTGCCACTAGTATATGGAAGTGACAAAATGAGAGACTCTCTATCATGAAGATCATGGTGCTACTTTGAAGCACAAGTGTGGTAAAAGGATAGTAACATTGTCCCTTCTCTCTTTTTCTCTCATTTTTTTTATTTGGGCCTTTCCCTTTTTTATTTATGGCCTATTTTTTTTCTTCCGGAGTCTCATCCCGACTTGTGGGGGAATCATATAGTCTCCATCATCCATTTCCTCACTTGGGACAATGCTCTAAAAAATGAAGATCATCACACTTTTATTTTCTTACAACTCGATACTTAGAACAAAATATATGAATGCCTCCGGCGGTGTACCGGGATATGCAATGAATCAAGAGTGACATGTATGAAATAATTATGAACGGTGGCTTTGCCACAAATACGATGTCAACTACATGGTCATGCAAAGCAATATGACAATGATGGAGCGTGCCATAATAAATGGAACTGTGGAAAGTTGCATGGCAATATATCTCGGAATGGCTATGGAAATGCCATGATAGGTAGGTATGGTGGCTGTTTTGAGGAAGGTTTATGGTGGGTGTATGATACCGGCGAAAGGTGCGCGGTATTAGAGAGGCTAGCAATGGTGGAAGGAAGAAAAGTGCGTATAATCCATGGACTCATCATTAGTCATAAAGAACTCATATACTTATTGCAAAAATCTACAAGTTATCAAAGCAAAGTATTACGCGCATGCTCCTAGGGGGATAGATTGGTAGGAAAAGGCCATCGCTCGTCCCCGACCGCCACTCATAAGGAAGACAATCAATAAATAAATCATGCTCCAACTTCGTCACATAACGGTTCACCATACGTGCATGCTACGGGAATCACAAACTTTAACACAAGTATCTCTCAAATTCACAACTACTCAACTAGCATGACTCTAATATCACCATCTTTATATCTCAAAACAATTATCAAGCATCAAACTTTTCTTAGTATTCAACACACTCATAAGAAAGTTTTACTAATCTTGAATACCAAGCATATTAGGATTATTTAAGCAAATTACCATGCTATTTAACACTTTCAAAATGATCTAAGTGAATCATGAGAGATCAATAGTTTCTATAAAACAAATCCACCACCGTGCTCTAAAAGATATAAGTGAAGCACTAGAGCAAAACTATATAACTCAAAAGATATAAGCGAAGCACATGGAGTATTCTAACAAATTCCAAATCATGTATGGCTCTCTCAAAAGGTGTGTACAGCAAGGATGATTGTGGTAAAATAAAAATCAAAGACTCAAATCATACAAGACGCTCCAAGCAAAACACATATCATGTGGTGAATAAAAATATAGCTCCAAGTAAAGTTACCGATGGAAGTAGACGAAAGAGGGGATGCCTTCCGGGGCATCCCCAAGCTTTGGCTTTATGGTGTCCTTAGATTATCTTGGGGGTGCCATGGGCATCCCCAAGCTTAGGCTTTTTCCACTCCTTGTTCCATAATCCATCTAATCTTTCACCCAAAACTTGAAAACTTCACAACACAAAACTCAACAGAAAATCTCGTGAGCTCCGTTAGCCAAAGAAAACAAAAGACCACTTCAAGGTACTGTAATGAACTCATTCTTTATTTATATTGGTGTTAAACCTACTGTATTCCAACTTCTCTATGGTTTATAAACTATTTTACTAGCCATAGATTCATCAAAATAAGCAAACAACACACGAAAAACAGAATCTGTCAAAAACAGAACAGTATGTAGTAATCTGTAACTAACGCAAACTTCTGGAACTCCAAAAAATCAGCCAAAATAGGAAGACCTAGAAAATTTGTTTATTGATCAGCAGCAATTGGAATCAATATTTTATCACGTTCTGGTGATTTGTAACAATTATTTTCGTGAACAGAAAGTTTCTGGAAATTTCTGCAATATCAAATAACTATCATCCAAGAAGATCCTATAGGTTTAACTTGGCACAAACACTAATTAAAACATAGAAACACATCTAACCAGGGTCTAGAACAAATATTTATTCCTAAACAGAAGCAAAAAGCAAAAAAACTAAAAATAAAATTGGGTTGCCTCCCAACAAGCGCTATCGTTTAACTCCCCTAGCTAGGCATAAAAGCAAGGATAGATCTAGGTATTGCCATCTTTGGTAGGCAATCCATAAGTGGCTCTCATGATAGATTCATATGGTAGTTTTAATTTCTTCCTAGGGAATTGTTACATGCCTTTATTTAATGGAAATTGGAATCTAATATTCCCTTCCTTCATATCAATAATTGCACCAATCGTTCTAAGGAAAGGTCTACCAAGAATAATAGGACATGAAGGATTGCAATCTATGTCAAGAACAATAAAATCTACGGGCACATAGTTCCTATTTACAACAATAAGAACATCATTAATTCTTCCCATAGGTTTCTTAATAGTGGAATCCGCAAGGTGCAAGTTTAGAGAGCAATCATCAAAATCACGGAAATCTAGCAAATCACACAAAGTTTTGGGAACAGTGGAAACACTAGCACCCAAATCACATAAAGCATAAAACTCATGATCCTTAATCTTAATTTTAATAGTAGGTTCCCACTCATCATAAAGTCTTCTAGGGATAGAAACTTCCAACTCAAGTTTTTCTTCATAAGATTGCATCAAGGCATCAACGATATGTTTAGTAAATGCTTTCTTTTGACTATAACCATGAGGAGAATTTAGCACGGATTGCAACAAGGAAATACAATCTATCAAAGAGCAATTATCATAATTAAATTCCTTGAAATCCAAAATAGTGGGTTTATTAACATCTAATGTTTTGATTTCTTCATTCCCACTTTTATCAATTTTAGCATCAAGATCTAAAAACTCTGAATTTTTGGAACGCCTTCTTGGTAAAGGTGGATCGTATTCAGTCCCATCATTATCAAGATTCATATTGCAAAACAAAGATTTAATAGGGGACACATCAATAACTTTTAGATCTTCATCTTTATTTTCATAGAAATTTGAAGAACACGCTTTCATAAAGCAATCTTTCTTAGCACGCGTCCTAGCGGTTCTTTCTTTGCACTTATCAATGGAAATTATCATGGCTTTGAGAGACTCATTGATATCATGCTTAGGAGGAATAGATCTAAGTTTTAAAGAATCAACATCAAGAGAAATTCTATCAACGTTCCTAGCCAATTCATCAACTTTAAGCAATTTCTCTTCAAGCAAAGCATTGAAATTCTTTTGCGAATTCATAAATTCCTTAACACTGGTCTCAAATTCAGAGGGCATCTTATTAAAATTTCCATAAGAATTGTTGTAGGAATTACCATAATTATTAGAGGAATTGCTAGGATAAGGCCTAGGATTAAAGTTTCCTCTATACGCGTTGTTACCAAAATTATTCCTACCAACAAAATTCACATCCATAGATTCATTATTATTCTCAATCAAAGTAGACAAAGGCATATCATTAGGATCAGAAAAAACACTCTTAGTAGCAAATAATTTCATAAGTTCATCCATCTTTCCACTCAAAACATTAATTTCTTCTATCGCATGCACTTTTTTATTAGTAGATCTTTCAGTGTGCCATTGAGAATAATTAACCATAATATTATCTAGGAGTTTAGTAGCCTCTCCTAAAGTGATTTCCATAAAAGTGCCTCCCGCGGCCGAATCTAAAAGATTTCTAGAAGCAAAATTCAATCCGGCATAAATTTTTTGTATAATCATCCACAAATTCAAACCATGAGTAGGGCAATTACGTATCATTAATTTCATCCTCTCCCAAGCTTGTGCAACATGTTCATGATCAAGTTGCTTAAAATTCATAATATCGTTTCTAAGAGAGATAATCTTAGCGGGAGGAAAATACTTAGAGATAAAAGCATCTTTGCACTTATTCCATGAATCAATACTATTTTTAGGCAAATACGAAAACCAAGCTTTAGCACGATCTCTAAGCGAAAAAGGAAATAGCTTCAATTTAACAATATCATTGTCCACATCTTTCTTATTTTGCATGTCACACAAATCAACGAAGCTATTTAGATGAGTAGCGGCATCTTCACTAGGAAGGCCGGCGAATTGATCTTTCATAACAAGATTCAACAAAGCAGCATTGATTTCACAAGATTCAGTATCGGTAAGAGGAGCAATCGGAGTGCTAAGGAAATCATTATTGTTGGTATTGGTAAAGTCACACAATTTGTTATTATCTTGAGCCATCGTGACAAACAAGCAGTCCAACACACGAGCAAACAAAAAGCAAACGAGAAAGAGGCAAACGGAAAAGAGAGGGCGAATAAAACGGCAAGGGTGAAGTGGGGGAGAGGAAAACGAGAGGCAAATGGCAAATAATGTAATGCGGGAGATAAGGGATTGTGATGGGTACTTGGTATGTTGACTTTTGCGTAGACCTCCCCGGCAACGGCGCCAGAAACCCTTCTTGCTACCTCTTGAGCACTGCGTTGGTTTTCCCTTGAAGAGGAAAGGGTGATGCAGCAAAGTAGCGTAAGTATTTCCCTCAGTTTTTGAGAACCAAGGTATCAATCCAGTAGGAGGCTACGCGTGAGTCCCTCGCACCTACACAAAACAAATAAATCCTCGCAACCAACGCGATAAGGGGTTGTCAATCCCTACACGGTCACTTACGAGAGTGAGATCTGATAGATATGATAGGATAATATTTTTGGTATTTTTGTGATAAAGCTGCAAAGTAAAATAAAAGCAAAGTAAAAAGCAAAGGAAATAACTAAGTGTTGGAAGATTAATATGATGAAGATAGATCCGGGAGCCATAGGTTTCACTAGTGGCTTCTCTCAAGAGCATAAGTATTTTACGGTGGGTGAACAAATTACTGTTGAGCAATTGACAGAATTGAGCATAGTTATGAGAATATCTAGGTATGATCATGTATATAGGCATCACGTCCGAGACAAGTAGACCGACTCCTGCCTCCATCTACTACTATTACTCCACACATCGACCGCTATCCAACATGCATCTAGAGTATTAAGTTCATAAGAATAGAGTAACGCCTTAAGCAGGATGACATGATGTAGAGGGATAAATTCATGCAATATGATAAAAAACCCCATATTGTTATCCTCGATGGCAACAATACAATACGTGCCTTGCTGCCCGTACTGTCACTGGGAAAGGACACCGCAAGATTGAACCCAAAGCTAAGCACTTCTCCCATTGCAAGGAAGGTCAATCTAGTAGGCCAAACCAAACTGATAATTCGAAGTGACTTGCAAAGATAACCAATCATACATAAAAGAATTCAGAGAAGATTCAAATATTGTTCATAGATAAACTTGATCATAAACCCACAATTCATCGGTCTCAACAAACACACCGCAAAAGAAGATTACATCGAATAGATCTCCACGAGAGAGGGGGAGAACATTGTATTGAGATCCAAAAAGAGAGAAGAAGCCATCTAGCTAATAACTATGGACCCAAAGGTCTGAGGTAAACTACTCACACTTCACCGGAGGGGCTATGGTGATGATGTAGAAGCCCTCCGTGATCGATGCCCCCTCCGGCGGAGCTCCGGAACAAGCCCCAAGATGGGATCTCGTGGGTACAGAAGGTTGCGGCAGTGGAATTAGGTTTTTGGCTCCGTATCTGATCGTTTGGGGGTACGTAGGTATATATAGCAGGAAGGAGTACGTCGGTGGAGCAACAGGGGGCCCACGAGGGTGGAGGGCGCGCCCCCCTACCTCGTGGCATCCTCCTTTGTTTCTTGACGTAGGGTCCAAGTCCCCTGGATCTTGTTCGTTCTGAAAATCATGTTCCCGAAGGTTTCATTCTCTTTGGACTCCGTTTGATATTCCTTTTTTGCGAAACTCTGAAATAGGCAAAAAACAACAATTCTGGGCTGGGCCTCCGGTTAATAGGTTAGTCCCAAAAATAATATAAAAGTGAATAATAATGTCCAAAACAGTAGATAATATAGCATGGAGCAATCAAAAATTATAGATACGTTGGAGACATATCAGGACTCGCGCGTAGCCTCCTACTGGATTGATACCTTGGTTCTCAAAAACTGAGGGGAAATACTTACGCTACTTTGCTGCATCACCCTTTCCTCTTCAAGGGAAAACCAACGCAGTGCTCAAGAGGTAGCATCGTGGGGGGCGCTGGTTGGCCTTCTCCCGCTATAAATGGGGAGGGGGCTGAGCCCCCGTCGCCCATCTCTTCCCATTCCGCTTGCTTCTCTTTCTCGCTCCACTTCTTGCTTTTCCTTTTATTCCCTGTGAGGAATCAAGAAGTGACCGGTGGGGGTGTGTAAAGGTTGTGTAATGTCTCTTGTCAATATCGTCCTTATTATGAACTTGCGCGAGCGTGAGTCCTGCTTCAGCTCGGTCTCCCCTTTCCGACCTCGCGACGACTTGGTGCTCTACACTGACAGGTCCTAGTCCCCAGGCAGGCTGCAGCCGTCGCTGGTATGCTAGGTCGCGTGTCGTGGTCAAGGCCAGGAGGTGAGCGTCCTGAGGTCCAGTAAGAGCTCCTGAGGCGCGATGCTCAAGAGGTCCCCTTTAGCGCTCAAGCAGCCGTCGAAAGGTAAGAAAGGGAGGTGACGTTGCCGCGGCAGGGCTGCGACTTATGTGGTTCCTAGGCCTTAGCGATTTAGCCGATCCGAGCGCGAGACTTACCTTGACGGTCCAGAGCCAATTCCTCGTGATGCGCCAGGTTTGTGCGTAGGCGTCCGTAGCGTAGCTAGGTCAAGCCCATACGAGCCTCCCCCTCTTCTCCATGCTCTCCTTCATGCTCTACGTCCTCAGGTCCCGACCCCTCGCGCGAGCTCAGCCGCCGCTAGTATGCCAGGTCGCGTGCCGTGGTCAAGGCCAGGGGGTGAGGGCTGGAGAGCCAGTAAGAGCTCCTGAGTCGTGATGCTCAGGAGCCCCCTTTTAACGCGCAAGCGGATTGCATGGGAGAAGTAGGAGCTCGTGGTGCCACCTGCTGTCATCCTCGTGAGATTCCTGCAAGCTAGCACAAGGAGGAACACAGTTTGCTATTATGGTGGCCAGCATCGGTCCTATGGCCGAGGCGGAAGCCCACGTTCTTTCCTCAGCTGCACTGACGCGTGTCTTCAGTCACCTCCATCTTTGCTATCTAAATACCCGCCTGGACGAGCTGCTGGAGCCTGTGGACGAGGAGCGTTGTGCGGCTGCTGCCGCAGCCGTGAAGGGCCAGGTGGAGGCCCTGCTGAAGAAGTTCCGCGGCTTCGCTCTGGTGCCTTCGACCGGCGATGCGGGCGGAGGCGACGCCACCAAGGAAAGAGCACCTCTTGTGGGCGACGGCGGTGCCCAGGAGTGACCTGCGGCTGCTTTCCCGCTTTATTCCTGCAACATGCATCATGCCACGTGGAGGCGTTTAAACTTGTGTCTGGTATTTGGGAGAACAATATGGCTTGTAATATTTGCTTTGAGATTTTGTGATTTTCTTCCTATTTGCTTTATGTTTTGTGTCGGCAGATCCCGGCCCCGCGCATACCTCAACCGCCGTTGGCCAGACCAGAGACCAGGACGGACTAAGGAGTGAGGGGCTACGTGACCAGTTAGGCTCCTGAGTCGCGATGCTTAGGAGTCCCCCTTGACGCGCAAACAACCTATAGGAAGGAGACGCGAGGATAGGTTAATGTTCTACGTCGGCAGGGCCCGGCCACACGCATACCTCAACCGCCGTTGGGCCGACCGGAGACCAGGACGGACCAAGGAGTGAGGGCCTACGTGAACAGTTAGGCTCCTGAGTCGCGATGCTAAGGAGTCCCCCTTGACGTGCAAACAATCTCCATACCTTTGCCCTCGTCGAGGCTCGGCTCGGGAGGGGCGTGCGACGACCAGGTCTGAGGGACCTGGCTTGGGTGGCGTACGCTTGGGCGTGACCCGAGCGCAGACCCCGTGCCCAGCCCCCTCGCGCCACTCTCCCGAGGGGAAGCATTGCGGTGAGGCCGGACACTGAGCTCTGGGCTCCCTGAGGTTGGTACAGCCGTGAGGCCGCCCTCAGTTGTTTATCACCAGCACGGAGCGTAGTGCTTCCGCTTGTGCATGGGCATAGCCAATCCTCGGCAGTGTCGACAGCCAGCACGGAGCATGGTGCTTCCACTGGTGCGTGGGAGGGGACTCCCTACTGCGGAGAGCCCCCGGGGAGTGTACAGCCCCGCCCTGACACATGGCTTGCACGGCAGGGCTAGACGAGGTGTATCTGGGCACCCGTGAGCCAGCGCGGGACTCACGAGGCCCTACCTCAAGGCGGGTTGCGCCTGGTCTTGATTCTTGTTTGTTGTAGTGATCCTGCGAGGTGGCTAGACAGCCTGCGCCGAATGAATCTCCTGAGGTTATTGCGTGAGAAAGCCAAGCACCAACGGCCCCAGGAGGTGACGTGAACGGGGCCGGCCCGCCAGACAGAGCTCAGCCGTTGGATTTATTGATGCTGCAGGGACGGGCCCGAGCATAGACGTCGTGCCTAACCTTCTCACGCAAAGGGTCCTGAAGAAAAGACGATCGGCACGCGGTTCCCGCAGGGAGGTGACAATCAAGCAGGTGATAGTCATAGATAGATTAAGTATAGAAAGCATACTAGCTCAAGTAGATGCATGGAAGATACATGCCACTGGGTCAGGCCCGAGCGGCTTGGGGATGATGTAGCCTGAGGGGCGCCCCCAGCAAGGTAAGCTAAAGACATGAAAAGGGATACATGCCACAGGGACGAACCCACGTGGTCTGGGAATGATGCAGCCCGGGGGGCGCTCCCAGCTAAATAAACTTGGAAAATGTCACCTGGTTCTGTTGATGAAGGGATGTTGGGGCAGCTGAAGGTACGCGGCGAAGGGGTCATTTCTCATGAGCCACCGGGGTCCTAAGCCTGGGTCCAGGCGGTTCCTGGAGGACCGTCTCCATCTCCGTCAGGACGGCGCGGTGCCTGGCCTCCTGAGTCGCTAGGTCGCGCTGCAAGTTGCGTTGATAGGCGGACACCATGATCGGCAGGCCAAAAGTCATGCAAACGTAGCTGTGTGGTGGACCCTCGCAGCGTCCCACGCGCGAAGGCCACAAGAGCTCCTGAGATGCGGCCATGTTGAGCCCTGGGACGTCGATGCAAACGTGCAACCCGGCATCCTCGCCTGGATGGGGAGCTACGCCCGGTGAGCGGCGGCCGCCACGCATGGCCCTTGCGTCTTGCAGTTCCTGAGTGGTCCTGGTGATGAACTCCTGAGCGGTGGGCGCTCCTCGCCCTGTGTTCTCCTGAGGGAAACGTGCCGTGAAGCACGCCTCCAAGTGGTGCCCGAGCGCCTCCCTCGTGATGTTGGCAAGGTCTGAGGCCCTCCAGAAGAGAGCCCCCAAGCCCTGCCCAAGAAGGGCGCCGGGCGCGCTTTCCTATGCGATGGAGGGAGGCGCCCCCGGCCCGGGCGCTGATCCTGACGAGGTTCCACTCGCGACGCCACCCTCCCGAGGTCCCGCGCGGAGCAGCAGCTTCTTCTTCTTGGGGGTGGCCTCAGGAGGGCACTCGCCCTTGCTGTCGGGGTCGTCGATTGCTGCAGCTTGGAAGGCACGCTCGAGGGAGCACATCGTGTCTCTTTCTTCGTACGGGACTGTGATGATTCCGCCGCTTCCTGGCATCTTGAGGACGTTGTAGCCGTGGTGGGTCACTGCCATGAACTTGGCGAGGGCCGAATATCCGAGGATGGCGTTGTAGTGCAGGTGAATGTGGGCGACGTCGAAGTCGATGAGCTCGGTGTGGTAGTTATCGCGCTGCCCGAAGGTGACTGGGAGGCGGACCTGCCCTATCGGGGTGGTGGAGCCGTCGGTCACTCCTGAGAAAGGCTTTGTGGGCTGAAGCTGGTCATACGGCACTTGGAGGTTGTCGAACATGTCGACGGACAGGACGTTGAGCCCTGCGCCGCCGTCGATGAGGGACTTGGTGACTTGCACATTGCTGATGACTGGTGAACAAAGCATCGGGAGAGCGCTAGCGGTAGCCGCGCACTTGAGCTGATCTGCCGAGCTGAAAGTGATGGCGCACTTGGACCATCTCAGCGGTCGTGTGGCCTCGAGCTTGGGAAGGACTGCATTCACTTCATGAGCAAACTATTTGAAGATACGCTGCGAGGCTGGGGCTTGAGCTCCGCCCAAGATGCAGGCGATAGCACGCGGCTCCTGGAAGCCCCCAGCCCCCTCGTCTTGATGGTGGTTGCCATTCCTTCTTGGTGGTGGCGAGTGGAGGAAGACCGGCGTTGCCCTAAGGACGATCTTCACGGGGCTGATCCCTCCAGGCGCCCTCGCGAGGCTGATCCTGCCAGCGGTCCTCACGAGGCCGGCCGCTCCACTCCTCGCACGGGCCACGGTCATCCTAGCATCCTCCACCATGTCCTCCTCCTCGGCCGTAGCCCCGGTTGTTGCGCTCGGGGCGTCGACCGAAGCGTCCTTCTCGAATGGCCCTGAGCTCTTGGCAGTTGTTGGTGTTGTGGCTATGCAGGTTATGGAAGGCGCAGAACGGTCGGCTGCTCTTGGATGAGTCGGGCTGGTCTCTGCCGCGCTTGGTGTCTGGCTCCGCCGTGAGCACGGCTGCTCCCTTGCGCTTCATGTCCTTGGCCTTGGCTTTCTTCTCCTCCGGGTCCGCAGCCGGGAGCTCGAGGAGGGAGAGGCGCCCCTCCTCAGCTCTTGCGCACTTGGTCGCCAGGTTGAACAGCTCCAGAGACGTGCACAGATCCTCGTGGATGGAGAGCTCCTCCTTCATCTTGACGTCGCGGACGCCATCAGAGAACGCGGAGATGATGGCCTCGTCCGTCACCTTGGGAATCTTGAGGCGAACGTTGTTGAAGCGCTGGATGTACTTCTGGAGGGTCTCTCCTGGTTGTTGCTTGACGTGGCGCAGGTCACCCGCGGCCGGTGGGCGGTCGCGAGTGCCCTGGAAGTTGGCAGCGAAACGGTCGCGCATCTCGTTCCAGGAGGAGATCGAGCCTGGAGGCAGGTTCAGGTGCCAGGAGCGGGCACCATCCTTGAGAGCCATGGGGAACCAGTTTGCCATGACTTTCTCGTCGCCGTTGGCCGCCTCGATGCTCAACTCGTAGAGCTGTAGGAACTCCGCGGGGTCGGGGGTGCTGTCGTAGCGAGGACGCAGATCCGGCTTGAACTTTCCCGGCCAGGCGACGCTACGCAGCTCGGGGGTGAAGGCGCGGCAGCCGGCCGTGGTCACCGAGACCCGTCTTGGAGGTGGGGCTTGGTCTTGGCGCCTGCGCGCCGCCACAGCAAGCGGCACGGGGCCCTGCTGCAGCAAGCGATCCTGGCGTGGCGGTGCGGGGAGTGGTGGAGCGTTCTCTTGCGGTCGAGGGACTTCTTGGCAGCTTCTTTCTTCACGCGCGGGCGCTGGACGCGGTGGGTCGCGCCGCGGAGCCGCGCGCCTTGGCGCCAGGGCGCCGTCTTGGTGCAGAGGTGGTGGAGGTGCTCCATGAGCTACGTCACCCATAGCTGGCGGTGGACGAGGCAGCGAGAGGGACGGTGCAGGGGAGCCCCCGGCAGCGCTGACGAGCTCGGCGATGCGGTCCAGCCAGTCCTCGTAGAGGTCGTCAACTGGGCGGTAGCGCAGGAGCTCGTGCGCCATGAGGAGTGCGGCCCCCGTGTCCGTGGGAGCGCGATGAGCGTGAGACGACGAACCAGTGGGAGTCAGCGATGGAGTGGCGGTGCGGCCCTCTTGCCGCACCGAGGGGTGCAATGAGGATGCTTGCTGCTCGTTCCCCGCCGGGCCAGTGGCGGCGTTGGCGGCAGGCGACGGAGAACGACGGCGTGGCCCGCTGACGGGAGCCGTCTGAGCAACACGGGTGGCAAGGGCAGCCCGGCGCTCAGCGCGAGCACGGCGTGCGTCTGCCATGGAGACGATGAAGCGATGGGACGCGGAGCGACGAAAGGGAAGCTTCGGCACACCCCTACCTGGCGCGCCAAATGTCGGATCACGGGTTCCGGCAAAACCCTCAAGGTTCGGTCTCTGGGGTGCGCACGAAGATCTCCCCCTACCGATCCACGTCCTAGTTTCGTTAAGATCTCACGGACTAACTCAACGAACTCGCAACACAAGGGACACAATATTTATACTGGTTCGGGCCACCGTTGTGGTGTAATACCCTACTCCAGTGTGGTGGTGGTGGATTGCCTCTCGGGCTGGGGATGAACAGTACAAGGGGAAGAACAGTCTCCTGAGGTCGAGGTGTTCTTGTGCTTGGTGTGTGGCTAAGGATCAGCTAAAGATCAGATGAGATGCCTCCGAATGAGTTATCCCCTACGGTGGTGGCTAGTTCTACTTATATAGGCCCTGGTCCTCTCCCCAAAAATTGAGCGGGAAGGGAGCTAACAACGGCCAATTTGAAAGGGGACAGCTAGTACAGCTTATCCTGACAAAAGCAGTCTTCGCCTGCAAAAGGCTCTGGTGGTGACGCCGCCTTGGGCTCCATGGTGACCTCCATCTTGCCATCCTGCTGGTCTTGGTCTCATTGCACTGATATGGAAACCTTTGCTTAACGCCTTGGTACTCCGCGCCTGCACTTGCCTCCTTAGCACCAAAGAGGAAACAAGTACACTGTGCGTGCTGGCGCCCGCCTGATCTTGATCGTCATGGCTCGCGTCACGAGAACCTCGTGAGGTTTGCCTTGCCTTGATCTCTCCGCCCCTCGCGAGCCTGCCTGGTGAGGCCACTCCTGAGGAGGTCTTGCGTCATCTGCCTGGCGAGGCTTGGCCCGTCGCGAGGGTCTTGAGTGCTTGTTGGTGAAGATGGGCCGTACGGGCCCGCTCGCAGCGCCACGCCATGGGCCGCAGGCAGGCAAGTCTGGGGACCCCCATTCCCAGAACGCCGACATCGACCATTTCAAGACACCTCGTCATGTCTGTGATCTCATCCGGGACTCCGAACAATCTTCGGTCACCAACACACATAACTCATAATATAAATCGTCATCGAACGTTAAGCATGCGGACCCTACGGGTTCGAGAACTATGTAGACATGACCGAGACACATCTTCGATCAATAACCAACAGCGGAACCTGGATGCTCATATTGGTTCCTACATATTCTACGAAGATCTTTATCGGTCAAACCGCAATAACAACATACGTTATTCCCGTTGTCATCGGTATGTTACTTGCCCGAGATTCGATAGTCGGTATCCTCATACCTAGTTCAATATCATTACCGACAAGTCTCATTACTCGTTCTGTAATGCATCATCCCGTAACTAACTCATTAATCACATTTGTTGCAAGGCTTATAGTGATGTGCATTACCGAAAGGGCCCAGAGACACCTCTCCGATACTCGGAGTGACAAATCCTAATCTTGATCTATGCCAACCCAACAAACACCTTCGGAGACACCTGTAGAGCATCTTTATAATCACCCAGTTATGTTGTGATGTTTGATAGCACACAAGGTGTTCCTCCGATATTCGGGAGTTGCATAATCTCATAATCAAAGGAATATGTATAAGTCATGAAGAGAGCAATAGCAATAAAACTTAACGATCATTATGCTAAGCTAACGGATGGGTCTTGTCCATCACATCATTCTCCTAATGATGTGACCCCGTTCATCAAATGACAACACATGTCTATGGTTAGGAAACTTAACCATCTTTGATTAACGAGCTAGTCTAGTAGAGGCTTACTAGGGACACTGTGTTTTGTCTATGTATCCACTCATTATCAAGTTTCCGTTTAATAAAATTCTAGCATGAATAATAAACATTTATCATGCTATAAGGAAATATAAAATAAGAACTTTATTATTGCCTCTAGGGCATATTTCCTTCACTTCGGAGATACCTGTAGAGCATCTTTATAATCACCCAGTTATGTTGTGACGTTTGATAGCACACAAGGCATTCCTCCAGTATCCAGGAGTTGCATAATCTCATAGTCGAAGGAATATGTATTTGACATGAAGAAACCAATAGCAATAAAACTGAACGATCATTATGCTAAGCTAACGGATGGGTCTTGTCCATCACATCATTCTCCTAATGATGTGATCCCGTTATCAAATGACCACTCATGTCCATGGTTAGGAAATCTTAACCATCTTTGATCAACGAGCTAGTCTAGTAGAGGTCACTAGGGACATGGTGTGTTTTTATGTATTCACACATGTATTAAGGTTTCCTATCAATACAATTCTAGCATGAATAATAAACCTTTACCATGAATAAGGAAATATAAAATAACAACTTTATTATTGCCTCTAGGGCATATTTCCTTCAGTATCCCACTTGCACTAGAGTCAATAATCTAGATTACATTGTAATGAATCTAACACCCAGAGAGTCTTGGTGTTGATCATGTTTTGCTCGTGGAAGAGGCTTAGTCAACGGGTCTGCTACATTCTGAAACGTATGTATTTTGCAAATTTCTATTTCTCCCTCCTTGACTTGATCACGGATGGAGTTGAAGCGTCTCTTGATGTGTTTGGTTCTTTTGTGAAATCTGGTTTCCTTTGCCAAGGCAATTGCTCCAATATTGTCACAAAAGATTTTCATTGGACCCGATGCACTAGGTATTACACCTAGATCAGATATGAACTCCTTCATCCAGACTCCTTCATTTGCTGCTTCGGAAGAAGCTATGTACTCCGCTTCACACGTAGATCACGCCACGATGCTCTGCTTTGAACTGCACCAACTGACAGCTCCACCATTCAATAAAAATACATTTCCGGTTTGTGACTTAGAGTCATCCGGATCAGTGTCAAAGCTAGCATCGACGTAACCATTTACGACGAGCTCTTTGTCACCTCCATAAACGAGAAACATATCCTTTGTCCTTTTCAGGTACTTCAGGATGTTCTTGACCGCTATCCAGTGATCCACTCCTGGATTAATTAGGTACCTCCTTGCCAGACTTATGGCAAGGCACACATCAGGTCCAGTACACAGCATAGCATACATGATAGAACCTATGGTTGAGGCATAGGGAATGACTTTCATTTTCTCTCTATCTTCTGCAGTGGTCGGGCTTTGAGTCTGACTCAACTTCACACCTTGCAATACAGGCAAGAACCCTTTCTTTGACCGATCCATTTTGAACTTCTTCAAAACTTTGTCAAGGTATGTGCTTTGTGAAAGTCCTATTAAGCGTCTTGATCTATCTCTATATATCTTGATGCCCAATATATAAGCAGCTTCACCGAGGTCTTTCATTGAAAAACTCTTATTCAAGTATCCTTTTATGCTATCCAGAAATTCTACATCATTTCCAATCAACAATATGTCATCCACATATAATATTAGAAATGCTACAGAGCTCCCACTCACTTTCTTGTAAATACAGGCTTCTCCGAAAGTCTGTATAACACCATATGCTTTAATCACCTCATCAAAGCGTATATTCCAACTCTGAGATGCTTGCACTAGTCCATAGATGGATCGCTGGAGCTTGCACACTTTGTTAGCACCTTTAGGATCAACAAAACCTTCTGGTTGCATCATATACAACTCTTCTTTAAGAAATCCATTAAGGAATGCAATTTTGATGTCCATTTGCCAGATTTCATAATCAGAAAATGTGGCAATTGCTAACATGATTCGGACAGACTTAAGCATCGCTACAAGTGAGAAAGTCTCGTCATAGTCAACTCCTTGAACTTGTCAAAAACCTTTTGCGACAAGTCGAGCTTTGTAGACAGTAACATTACCATCAGCGTCAGTCTTCTTCTTGAAGATCCATTTATTCTCTATGGCTCGCCGATCATCGGGCAAGTCCATCAAAGTCCATACTTTGTTCTCATACGTGGATCCTATCTCAGATTTCATGCCCTCAAGCCAGCTGTCGAAATCTAGGCTCATCATAGCTTCTTCATAGTTCGTAGGTTCGTCATGGTCTAGTAACATGACTTCCAGAATAGGATTACCGTACCACTCTGGTGTGGAACATGCTATGTTTGACCTACGAGGTCCAGTATAACTTGATTTGAAGTTTCATGACCATCATCATTAGCTTCCTCTCTAGCCGGTGTAGACATCACAGAAACGGATTTCTCTGATGTGCTACTTTCCAAATTGAGAGAAGGTACAATTACCTCATCAAGTTCTATTTTCCTCCCACTCACTTCTTTCGAGAGAAACTCAAGTTCCATTCTTGGCAACAAAGATCTTGCCTTCGGATCTGTGGTAGAAGGTGTACCCAATTGTTTCCTTAGGGTATCCTATGAAGACGCACTTCTCTGATTTGGGTTTGAGCTTATCAGGCTGAAGCCTTTTGACATAAGTGTCACAACCCCAAACTTTAAGAAACGACAGCTTAGGTTTCTTGCCATACCACAGTTCATACGGTGTCGTCTCAACAAATTTAGACGGTGCCCTATTTAACGTGAATGCAGTTGTCTCTAATGCATAACCCCAAAACGATAGCGGTAAATCGGTAAGAGACATCATAGATCGCACCATATCTAATAAAGTACGGTTACGACGTTCGGACACACCATTACGCTGTGGTGTTCCAAGTGGTGTGAGTTGTGAAACAATTCCACATTGTTTTAAATGAAGGCCAAATGCGTAACTCAAATATTCACCTCCATGATCAGATGATAAAAACTTTATTTTCTTATTACGATGATTCTCCACTTCACTCTGAAATTCTTTGAACTTTTCAAATGTTTCAGATTTGTGTTTCATTAAGTAGATATACCCATATCTGCTCAAATCATCTATGAAGGTCAGAAAATAATGATACCCGCCGCGTGCCTCAACACTCATTGGACTGCATACATCGATATGTATTATTTCTAGTAAGTCATTGGCTCGCTCGATTGTTCCAGAGAAAGGAGTTTTAGTCATCTTGCCCATGAGGCATGGTTCGCAAGTATCAAATGATTCATAATCAAGTGATTCCAAAAGTCCATCAGCATGGAGTTTCTTCAAGCACTTTACACCAATATGACCTAAACGGCAGTGCCACAAATATGTTGCACTATCGTTATCAACTTTGCATCTTTTGGCATCAATATTATGAATATGTGTATCACTACTATCGAGATTCAACAAGAATAGACCACTCTTCAAGGGTGCATGACCATAAAAGATATTACTCATATAAATAGAACAACCATTATTCTCTGATTTAAATGAATAACCGTCTCGCACTAAACGAGATCCAGATATAATGTTCATGCTCAACGCTGGCACCAAATAGCAATTATTCAAGTCTAAAAATAATCCCGAAGGTAGATGTAGAGGTAGCGTGCCGACGGCGATCACATCAACCTTGGAACCATTCCCGACGCGCATCGTCACCTCGTCCTTAGCCAATCTTCGTTTAATCCGTAGCTCCTGTTTTGAGTTACAAATATGAGCAACCGAACCAGTATCAAATACCCAGGTGCTACTACAAGCATTAGTAAGGTACACATCAATAACATGTATATCAAATATACCTTTGTTCACTTTGCCATCCTTCTTATCCGCCAAATACTTGGGGCAGTTCCGCTTCCAGTGACCAGTCCCTATGCAATAGAAGCACTCAATTTCAGGCTTGGTTCCAGCTTTGGGCTTCTTCCCGGGAGTGGAAACTTGCTTGCCATTCTTCTTGAAGTTCCCTTTCTTTCCCTTGCCCTTTTTTCTTGAAACTAGTGGTCTTGTTAACCATCAACACTTGATGCTCCTTTTTGATTTCTACCTCCGCAGCTTTGAGCATTGCAAAGAGCTCAGAATTGTCTTGTCCATCCCTTGCATATTATAGTTCATCACAAAGCCTTTGTAGCTTGGTGGCAGTGATTGAAGAACTCTGTTAGTAACACTAACATCTAGAAGATTAACTCCCAGCTGAGTCAAGTGATTATGATACCCAGACATTTTGAGTATGTGTTCACTGACAGAACTGTTCTCCTCCATCTTGCAGCTCTAGAACTTGTTGGAGCCTTCATATCTCTCAACTCGGGCATTTGCTTGAAATATTAACTTCAACTCTTGGAACATCTCATATGGTGCATGACGTTCAAAACGTCTTTGAAGTCCCGATTCTAAGCCGTAAGGCATAGCACACTGAACTATCGAGTAGTCATCAGATCGAGCTTGCCAGATGTTCAAAACATCACCATCTGCTCTTGCAGCAGGCCTTTCATCTAGCGGTGCATCAAAGACATAATTCTTCTATGCAGCAATGAGGATAATCCTCAAGTTATGGACCCAGTCTGTGTAGTTGCTACCATCATCTTTCAACTTAGCTTTCTCTAGGAACGCATTAAAATTCAGGGAAACGATTGTTGCAAATATGCCCTAGAGGCAATAATAAAATAGTTATTATTATATTTCCTTGTTCATGATAATTTTCTATTGTTCATGCTATAATTGTATTAACTGGAAACCGTTATACATGTGTGAATACATAGACCACAACATGTCCCTAGTGAGCCTCTAGTTGACTAGCTCATTGATCAATAGATGGTTATGGATTCCTGACCATGGACATTGGATGTCGTTGATAACGAGATCACATCATTAGGAGAATGATCTGATGGACAAGACCCAATCCTAACATAGCACAAGATCGTGTAGTTTGTTTGCTAGAGCTTTTCTAATATCAAGTATCATTTCCTTAGACCATGAGATTGTGCAACTCTCGGATGCCGTAGGAATGCTTTGGGTGTATCAAACGTCACAACGTAACTGGGTGGCTATAAAGGTGCACTACAGGTATCTCCAAAAGTGTCTGTTGGGTTGGCACGAATCGAGACTGGGATTTGTCACTCCGTATGACGGAGAGGTATCTCTGCGCCCACTCGGTAATGCATCATCATAATGAGCTCAATGTGACTAAGGAGTTAGTCACAGGGTCATGCGTTACAGAACGAGTAAAGTGACTTGTTGGTAACGAGATTGAACGAGGTATGGGGATACCGACGATCGAATCCCGGGCAAGTAACATACTGATGGACAAAGGGAATTGTATACGGGATTGATTGAATCCCCGACATCATGGTTCACCCGATGAGATCATCATGGAACATGTGGGAGCCAATATGGGCATCCAGATCCCACTATTGGTTATTGGCCGAAGAGGCATCTCGGTCATGTCTGCATAGTTCCTGAACCCGTAGGGTCTACACACTTAAGGTTCGGTGACGCTAAAGTTGTAATGGGAATTGTGTGTGGTTATCGAAAGTTGTTCAGAGTCTCGGATGAGATCCCAGACGTCACGAGGAGTTCCGGAATGGTCCGAAGGTAAAGATTTATATATGGGAAGCCCTATTTTGGCGACCGGAAAATGTTTGGGATTTTTCGGTATTGTACCGGGAAGGTTGTAGAAGGTTTCGGAGTGGGGCCCACCTGCATGGGGGGACCCACATGAATGTGGGTAATGGGGGAAAGGCCCCACACCCCTGGTCAAGGCGCACCAAGATCCCCCCTTAGAAGGAATAAGATCATATCCCGAAGAGATAAGATCAAGATCCCTAAAAAGGGGGATAACAATCGGTGGGGAGAAGGGAAAGGATGGGATTTCTTTCCTCCCACCTTTGCCAACGCCCCAATGGACTTGGAGGGCAATAAACCAGCCCCCTCCACCCCTATATATAGTGGGGAGGTGCATGGGAGCTTCACCCTTTTTGCCCCTAGCGCAACCCTGCTCCCTCCTACACCTCCTCCTCCTCCATAGCGCTTAGCGAAACTCTACCGGAGAACCACGAGCTCCATCGCCACCACGTCTTCATGCTGCCGGAGTTCTCCCTCGACTTCTCCTCCCCCTTGCTGCATAAAGAAGGAGTAGACGTCCCCGGGCTGTACGTGTGTTGAACGCGGAGGCGCCGTCCGTTCGGCGCTTGGATCGGATCTTCCGCGATTTGAATTGCCGCGAGTACGACTCCATCAACCGCGTTCTTGTAACGCTTACGCTTAGCGATCTTCGAGGGTATGAAGATGCACTCCATCTCTCTCGTTGATAGCATCTCCTAGATTGATCTTGGTGACATGTAGGATTTTTTTGAATTATTACTACGTTCCCCAACAGTGGCATCATGAGCTAGGTCTATGTGTACATTCTGTGCACGAGTAGAATAAAAGTAGTTGTGGGCGATGATTTGTTCAATTCTCTTACCATTACTAGTCCTATCTTGATTCGGTGGTATTGTGGGGTGAAGCGGCCGGGACCGACCTTACACGTACGCTTACATGAGACAGGTTCCACCGACTGACATGCACTTGTTGCATAAGGTGGCTAGCGGGTGTCTGTCTCTCCCACTTTTGTCGGACCGGATTCGATGAAGAGGGTCCTTAAGAAGGGTAAATAGCAATTGGCATATCACCATTGTGGCTTTTGCGTAGGTAAGAAACGTTCTTGCTAGAAACCCATAGCAACCACGTAAAACATGCAACAACAATTAGAGGACGTCTAACTTGTTTTTGCAGGGTATGCTATGTGATGTGATATGGCCAAAAGGATGTGATGAATTATATATGTGATGTATGAGATTCATCATGTTCTTGTAATAGGAATCACGACTTGCATGTCGATGAGTATGACAACCTGCAGGAGCCATAGGAGTTGTCTTAATATGTTGTATGACCTACGAGTCAATGTAAACGCCATGTAATTACTTTACTTTATTGCTAACCGTTAGCCATAGTAGTAGAAGTAATAGTTGGCGTGACAACTTCATGAAGACACAATGATGGAGATCATGGTGTCATGCCGGTGACGGAGGTGATCATGCCGCGCCTCAAAGATGGAGATCAAAGGCGCAAGATGATATTGGCCATATCATGTCACTTTATGATTTGCATGTGATGTCTATCATGTTTACATCTTATTTGCTTAGAACGACGGTAGCATAAATAAGATGATCCCTCACTAAAAATTTCAAGAAATGTGTTCCCCCTAAGTGTGCACCGTTGCGAAGGTTCGTTGTTTCAAAGCACCACGTGATGATCGGGTGTGATAGATTCTAACGTTCGCATACAACGGGTAAGCCAGATTTACACATGCGAAACACTTAGGTTGACTTGACGAGACTAGCATGTACGGATATGGCCTCGGAACACGAGAGACCGAAAGGTCGAACATGAGTCGTATAGTAGATGCGATCAACATGGAGATGTTCACCATTGATGGCTAGTCCATCTCACGTGATGATCGGACACGGCCTAGTCGATTTGGATCATGTATCACTTAGATGACCATAGGGGTGTCTATCTGAGTGGGAGTTCATTAAATAATTTGATTAGATGAACTTAATTATCATGAACTTAGTCTAAAATTGTCTTTACAATCTATCTTCTAGACCCAATGGCCCACAATAATGTTGCCCTCAACTTCAACGCATTCCTAGAGAAAACCAAGCTGAAAGACGATGGTAGCAACTATATGGTCTGGGTCCGTAACTTGAGGATCATCCTCATAGCTGCCAAGAAACCATATGTCCTTGAAGCACCCATAGGTGACGCACCCATTTTCCCAGCAACTCAAGACGTTATGAACGCCTGGAAGTCACGTAGTGATGATTACTCCATGGTTTAGTGCGGCATGCTTTATAGCTTAGAACCGGGGCTCCAAAAGCGTTTTGAGCAACACAGAGCATATGAGATGTTCCAAGAGCTGAAAATGGTTTTCCAAGCTCATGCCCGGGTCGAGAGGTATGAAGTCTCCGACAAGTTCTATAGTTGTAAGATGGAGGAAAATAGTTCTGTCAGCGAGCATATACTCAAAATGTCTGGGTTGCACAACTGCTTGTCTCAGCTGGGAGTTAATCTTCCAGATGACTCGGTCATTGACAGAATCCTCTAGTCGCTTCCACCTAGCTACAAGAGCTTTGTGATGAACTACAATATGCAAGGGATGGAGAAGTCCATTCCTGAGTTATATTCAATGCTGAAATTAGCGGAGGTGGAAATCAAAAAGGAACATCAAGTGTTGATGGTGAATAAGACCACTAGTTTCAAGAAAGGCAAGGGTAAGAAGAACTTCAAGAAGGACGGCAAGGGAGTTGCCGCGCCCAGTAAGTCAGTTGTCGGGAAGAAGAAGCCAAAGAATGGACCCAAGCCTGAGACCGAGTGCTTTTATTGCAAGGGAAATGGTCACTGGAAGCGGAACTGCTCGAAGTACTTAGCGAATAAGAAGGCCGACAACGCCAAAGGTATATATGATATACATGTTATTGATGTGTACCTTACCAACGCTCGTAGTAGCTCCTGAAGGAAATATGCCCTAGAGGCAATAATAAAGTTGTTATTTATATTTCCTTATATCATGATAATGTTTATTATTCATGCTAGAATTGTATTAACCGGAAACTTAGTACATCTATGAATACATAGACAAACAGAGTGTCCCTAGTGTGCCTCTACTTGACTAGCTCGTTAAGCAAAGATGGTTAAGTTTCCTAGCCATAGACATGTGTTGTCATTTGATGAACGGGGTCACATCATTACAGAATGATGTGATGGACAAGACCCATCCGTTAGATTAGCACTATGATCGTTTAGTTTGTTGCTATTGCTTTCTTCATGACTTATACATGTTCCTATGACTATGAGATTATGAACTCCCGAATACCAGAGGAACACTTAGTGTGCTATCAAACGTCACAACATAACTGGGTGATTATAAAGATGCTCTACAGGTGTCTCCGATGGTGTTTGTTGAGTTGGCATAGATCGAGATTGGGATTTGTCACTCCGAATGTCGGAGAGGTATCTCTGGGCCCTCTCGGTAATGCACATCACTATAAGCCTTGCAAGCAATGTAACTAATGAGTTAGTTGCGGGATGATGCATTACGGAACGAGTAAAGAGACTTGCCGGTAACAATATTGAACTAGGTATGGTGATACCGACGATCGAATCTCAGGCAAGTAACATACCGATGACAAAGGGAACAACATATGTTGTTATGCGGTTTGACAGATAAAGATCTTCGTAGAATATGTAGGAGCCAATATGAGCATTCAGGTTCCGCTATTGGTTATTGACCGGAGATGTGTCTTGATACATCTCCAACATATCTATAATTTTTTACTGTTCCATGCTATTATATATTCTGTTTGGGATGTTTAATGGGCTTATTTATACACTTTTATATTATTTTTGGGACTAACCTATTAACCGGAGGCCCACCCCAAATTGCTGTTTTTTTGCCTATTTCAGTGTTTCGCAGAAAAAAGATATCAAACTGAGTCCAAACGGAATGAAACCTTCGGAAGCGTGATTTTTGGAACAAATGTGATACAGAGGACTTGGAGTCGACGTCAAGCAACCAACGAGGAGGCCACGAGGCAGGGGGGCGCGCCCTCCATCCTCGTGGGCCCCTCGTGGCTCCACCGACCTACTTCTTCCTCCTATATATACCTATGTACCCCCAAACCATCGGAGAGCACCACGAAAACCTAAATCCACTGCCGCAACCTTCTGTACCCGTGAGATCCCATCTTGGGGCCTTTTCCGGCGTCCTGCCGGAGGGGGCATTGATCACGGAGGGCTTCTACATCAACACCATAGCCTCTCCGATGATGTGTGAGTAGTTTACCTTAGACCTTCGGGTCCATAGTTATTAGCTAGATGGCTTCTTCTCTCTTTTTGGATCTCAATAGCATGTTCTCCTCGATTCTCATGGAGATCTATTCGATGTAATCTTCTTTTGCGGTGTGTTTGTTGAGACCGATGAATTGTGGGTTTATGATCAAGATTATCTATGAACAATATTTGAATCTTCTCTGAATTGTTTTATGTATGATTGGTTATCTTTGCAAGTCTCTTCGAATTATCAGTTTGGTTTGGCCTACTAGATTTTAGCTTTGGGTTCAATCTTGCGGTGTCCTTTCCCAATGACAGCAGGGGCAACAAGGCACATATTGTATTGCTGCCATCGAGGATAACAAGATGGGGTTTATATCATATTGCATGAGTTTATCCCTCTACATCATGTCATCTTACTTAAAGCATTACTCTATTCTTATGAACTTAATACTCTAGATGCATGTTGGATAGCGGTCGATGTGTGGAGTAATAGTAGTAGATGCAGGCAGGAGTCGGTCTACTTGTCAGGGACGTGATGCCTATATACATGATCACACCTAGATATTCTCATAACTATGCTCAATTCTATCAATTGCTCGACCGTAATTTGTTCACCCACCGTAATACTTACGCTATCTTGAGAGAAGCCACTAGTGAAACCTATGCCCCCCGGGTCTATTTTCCATCATATTAATCTTTCGTCAACAAGCTATTTCTTTCGCCGTTTACTTTGCTTTATTTACTTTTAGTCTTTATCATAAAAATACCAAAAATATTATCTTATCTTCTCTATCAGATCTCACTTTTGCAAGTGGCCGTGAAGGGATTGACAACCCCTTTATCGCGTTGGTTGCAAGGTTCTTATTTGTTTGTGTAGGTGCAAGGGACTTGAGCGTGGCCTCCTACTGGATTGATACCTTGGTTCTCAAAAACTGAGAGAAATACTTACGCTACTTTGCTGCATCACCCTTTCCTCTTCAAGGGAAAACCAACGCAGTGCTCAAGAGGTAGCAAGAAGGATTTCTGGTGCCGTTGCCGGGGAGTCTACGCACAAGTCAACATACCAAGTACCCATCACAAACTCTTATCCCTCGCATTACATTATTCGCCATTTGCCTCTCGTTTTCCTCTCCCCCACATCACCCTTGCCGTTTTATTCGCCCTCTTTTCCGTTAGCCTCTTTTTTCGCCTGCTTCTTGTTTGTTCGTTTGTTGGTTTGCTTGCTTGTCATGATGGCTCAAGATAATACTAAATTGTGTGACTTTGCCAATACCAACAACAATGATTTTCTTAGCACTCCAATTGCTCCTCTTACCGAAGCTGAATCTTGGGAAATTAATGCTGCCTTGCTGAATCTCGTTATGAAGGATCAATTCGCCGGCCTTCCTAGTGAAGATGCCGCTACCCATCTAAATAGCTTTGTTGATTTGTGTGATATGGAAAAGAAGAAAGATGTGGATAATGATATTGTTAAACTGAAGCTATTTTCGTTTACTCTTAGAGATCGTGCTAAAACTTGGTTTTCGTCTTTGCCTAAAAATAGTATTGATTCCTGGAATAAGTGCAAAGATGCTTTTATCTCTAAGTATTTCCCTCCCGCTAAGATCATCTCTCTTAGAAACGATATTATGAATTTTAAGCAACTTGATCATGAACATGTTGCACAAGCTTGGGAGAGGATGAAATTAATGATACGTAATTGCCCTACTCATGGTTTGAATTTGTGGATGATTATACAAAAAATTTATGCCGGATTGAATTTTGCTTCTAGAAATCTTTTAGATTCGGCCGCGGGAGGCACTTTTGTAGAAATCACTTTAGGAGAAGCTACTAAACTCCTAGATAATATTATGGTTAATTATTTTCAATGGCACACTGAAAGATCTAATGGTAAAAAGGTGCATGCAATTGAAGAAATTAATGTTTTGAGTGGAAAGATGGATGAACTTATGAAATTGTTTGCTAATAAGAGTGTTGTTTCTGATCCTAATGATATGCCTTTGTCTACCTTGATTGAGAACAATAATGTATCTATGGATGTGAATTTTGTTGGTAGGAATAATTTTGGTAACAACGCTTATAGAGTAAACTTTAATCCTAGGCCATATCCTAGTAATTCCTCTAATAATTATGGTAATTCCTACAACAACTCTTATGGAAATTTTAATAATATGCCCTCTGATTTTGAGGCTAGTGTTAAAGAGTTTATGAATACACAAAAGAATTTCAATGCTTTGATTGAAGAAAAATTGCTTAAGGTTGATGAGTTGGCTAGGAACGTGGATAGAATTTCTCTTGATGTTGATTCTTTGAAACTTAGATCTATTCCACCTAAGCATGATATCAATTAGTCTTTCAAAGCCATGAGAATTTCCATTGATGAGTGCAAAGAAAGAACCGCTAGGATGCGTGCTAAGAAAGATTGCTTTGTGAAGGCATGTTCTTGTAGTTTTTATGAGAACAAAGATGAAGATCTAAAAGTTATTGATGTGTCTCCTATTAAATCTTTGTTTTGCAATATGAATCTTGATAATGATGGGACTGGAGATGAGTCAACTTTAGTTAGAAGGCGTCCCAAGAATTCAGAGTTTTTAGATCTTAATGCTAAAATTGGTAAAAGTGGGATTGAAGAGGTTAAAACTTTAGATAGCAATGAACCCACTATCTTGGATTTCAAAGAATTTAATTATGATAATTGCTCTTTGATAGATTGTATTTCCTTTTTTCAATCCGTGCTAAATTCTCCTCATGCTTATAGTCAAAATAAAGCTTTTACTAAACATATCGTTGATGCTTTGATGCAATCTTATGAAGAAAAACTTGAGTTGGAAGTTTCTATCCCTAGAAAAATTTATGATGAATGGGAACCTACAATTAAAATCAAAATTAAAGATCATGAATGCTATGCTTTGTGTGATTTGGGTGCTAGTGTTTCCACGATCCCAAAAACTTTGTGTGATTTGCTAGGTTTCCGTGAATTTGATGATTGTTCTTTAAACTTGCACCTTGCGGATTCCACCATTAAGAAACCTATGGGAAGAATTAATGATGTTCTTATTGTTACAAATAGGAATTATGTGCCCGTAGATTTCATTGTTCTTGATATAGATTGCAATCCTCCGTGTCCTATTATTCTTGGTAGACCTTTCCTTAGAACGATTGGTGCAATCATTGATATGAAGGAAGGGAATATTAGATTCCAATTTACGTTAAGGAAAGGCATGGAACACTTCACTAGAAATAAAATTAAATTACCATATGAATCTATTATGAGAGCCACCTATGGATTGCCTACCAAAGATGGCAATACCTAGATCTATCCTTGCTTTTATGCCTAGCTAGGGGCGTTAAACGATAGCGCTTGTTGGGAGGCAACCCAATTTTATTTTAGTTTTTTGCTTTTTGGTTCTGTTTAGGAATAAATAATCCATCTAGCTTCAGTTTAGATGTGGTTTTGTGTTTTAATTAGTGTTTGTGCCAAGTTAAACCTATAGGATCTTCTTGGATGATTATTTGATCTTGCTGAAAATTCCAGAAACTTTCTGTTCACGAAAACAATTGTTTAAAATCACTAGAACGTGATAAAATACTTATTCCAATTGCAGTAGATCAATAAAAAAATTATCTAGGTCTTCCTATTTTGGTAGATGTTTTTGAGTTCCAGAAGTTTACGTCAGTTATAGATTACTACAGACTGTTCTGTTTTTGACAGATTCTGTTTTTCGTGTGTTGTTTGCTTATTTTGATGAATCTATGGCTGGTAAAAGAGTTTATGAACCATATAAAAGTTTGAATACAGTAGGTTTAACACTAATATAAATAAATAATGAGTTCATTACAGTACCTTGAAGTGGTGTTTTGTTTTCTTTCGCTAACGGAGCTCACAAGATTTTCTGTTAAGTTTTGTGTTATGAATTTTTCAAGTTTTGGGTAAAGATTTGATGGATTATGGAACAAGGATTGGCAAGAGCCTAAGCTTGGGGATGCCAAGGCACCCCAAGGTAAAATTCAAGGACAACCAAAATCCTAAGCTTGGGGATGCCCCGGAAGGCATCCCCACTTTCGTCTTCGTCTACTGGTAACTTTACTTGGAGCTATATTTTTATTCACCACATGATATGTGTTTTGCTTGGAGCGTCTTGTATGATTTGAGTCTTTGCTTTTTAGTTTGTCACAATCATCCTCGCTGCACACACCTTTTGAGAGAGACACACATGATTCGGAATTTGTTAGAATACTCTATGTGCTTCACTTATATCTTTTGAGCTATATATTTTTTTGCTCTAGTGCTTCACTTATATCTTTTAGAGCATGCCAGTGGTTGTATTTTATAGAGTTTATTGATCTCTCATGCTTCACTTATATTATTTTGAGAGTCTTAAACAGCATGGTAATTTTCTTTAATTGTGAAATTAATCCGAATGTGATAGGCATCCAAGATGAGGATAATAAAAACTTCCATATTGAGTTCATTGAATATCGTGAGAAGTTTGATACTTGATAAGTGTTTTGAGATATAAAGGTGGTAATATTAGAGTGTGCTAGTTGAGTAGTTGTGAAATTGAGAAATACTTGTGTTAAAGTTGGCGAGTCCCGTAGCATGCACGTATGGTAAAAGTTGTGTGACAATTTTGACACATAAGGTGTTCTTTTATTGCTTTCCTTATGAGTGGCGGTCGGGGACGAGCGATGCTCTTTTCCTACCAATCTACCCCTCTAGGGGCATGCGTAGTAGTACTTTGCTTCGAGGTCTAATAAACTTTTGCAATAAGTATATGAGTTCTTTATGACTAATGTGAGTCCATGGATTATACGCACTCTCAACCTTCCGCAATTTTCTAGCCTCTACGGTACCGTGCATTGCCCTTTCTCGCCTTGAGAGTTGGGCAAACTTCGCCAGTGCATCCAAACCCCGTGATATGATACGCTCTATCACACATAAACCTCCTTATATCTTCCTCAAAACAGCCACCATACCTACCTATCATGGCATTTCCATAGCCATTCCGAGATATATTGCCATGCAGCTTTCCACCGTTCCGTTTATTATGACACGCTCCATTATTGTCATATTGCTTTGCATGATCATGTAGTTGACATTGTATTTGTGGCAAAGCCACCATTCATAATTTTTTCATACATGTCACTCTTGATTCATTGCATATCCCGGTACACTGCCGGAGGCATTCACATAGAGTCATATTTTGTTCTAAGTATTGAGTTGTAAGTAATAAAAGTGTGATGATCATTACTAGAGCATTGTCCCATGTGAGGAAAGGATGATGGAGACTATGATTCCCCCACAAGTCGGGATGAGATTCCGGACTAAATAAAAAAGAGGCCAAATAAAAAAAGAGAAGGCCCAAGAAAAAAAGAAAAAAAAAGAAAAAAATGAGAGAAAAAGAGAGAAGGGACAATGTTACTATCCTTTTTCCACACTTGTGCTTCAATGTAGCACATGATCTTCATGATAGAGAGTCTCCGATGTTGTCACTTTCATATACTAGTGGGAATTTTTCATTATAGAACTTGGCTTGTATATTCCAATGATGGGCTTCCTCAAAATGCCTTAGGTCTTCATGAGCAAGCAAGTTGGATGCACACCCACTTAGTTTCCTTTGTTGAGCTTTCATATATTTATAGCTCTAGTGCATCCGTTGTATGGCAATCCCTACTCCTCTCATTGACATCAATCGATGGGCATCTCCATAGCCTATTGATTAGCCGCGTCAATGTGAGACTTTCTACCCTTTTGTCTTCTCTCATAACCCCCATCATTATACTTTACTCCACCCATAGTGCTATATCCATGGCTTGCGCTCATGTATCGCGTAAGGGTTGAAAAGGCTGAAGCGCGTTAAAAAGTATGAACCAATTGCTCGGCTTGTCATCGGGGTTATGCATGATGAGAACGTTTGTGTGACGATATTGAAACATGGCCTAACTATATGATTTTGTAGGGATAAGCTTTCTTTGGCTATGTTATTTTGATAAGACATAATTGCTTGGTTAGCATGTTTGAAGTATTATTGTTTTTATGTCAACATTAAACTTTTATCTTGAATCTTTCGGATCTAAATATTCATGCCACAATAAAAAGAATTACATTGAAAATTATGCTAAGAAGCATTCCACATCAAAAATTCTGTTTTTATCATTTACCTACTCGAGGACAAGCAGGAATAAGCTTGGGGATGCTTGATACGTCTCCAATGTATTTATAATTTTTTATTGTTCCATGCTATTATATATTCTGTTTTGGATGTTTAATGGGCTTATTTATACACTTTTATATTATTTTTGGGACTAACCTATTAACCGGAGGCCCAGCCCAAATTGTTGTTTTTGCCAATTTCAGTGTTTCGCAGAAGAAAGATATCAAACGGAGTCCAAACGGAATGAAACCTTCGGGAGCGTGATTTTTGGAACAAACATGATCCAGAGGACTTGGAGTGGACGTCAAGCAACCAACGACGATGTATGCAATGCTCCCTATGCTTCAGCCATAGGCTCTATCATGTATGCAATGTTGTGTACCAGACCTGATGTGTGCCTTGCTATAAGTTTAGCAGGGAGGTACCAAAGTAATCCAGGAGTGGATCACTGGACAGCGGTCAAGAACATCCTGAAATACCTGAAAAGGACTAAGGATATGTTTCTCGTTTATGGAGGTGACAAAGAGCTCATCGTAAATGGTTACGTTGATGCAAGCTTTGACACTGATCGGGACGATTCTAAATCGCAAACCGGATACGTGTTTACATTGAACGGTGGAGCTGTCAGTTGGTGCAGTTCTAAGCAAAGTGCCGTGGCGGGATCTACGTGTGAAGCGGAGTACATAGTTGCTTCGGAAGCAGCAAATGAAGGAGTCTGAATGAAGGAGTTCATATCCGATCTAGGTGTCATACCTAGTGCATCGGGACCAATGAAAATCTTTTGTGACAATACTGGTGCAATTGCCTTAGCAAAGGAATCCAGATTTCACAAGAGAACCAAGCACATCAAAAGACGCTTCAATTCCATCCGGGATTTAGTCCAGGTGGGAGACATAGAAATTTGCAAGATACATACGGATCTGAATGTTGCAGACCCGTTGACTAAGCCTCTTCCACGAGCAAAGCATGATAAGCACCAAGACTCCATGGGTATAAGAATCATTACAGTGTAATCTAGATTATTGACTCTAGTGCAAGTGGGAGACTGAAGGAAATATGCCCTAGAGGCAATAATAAAGTTATTATTTATTTCCTTATATCATGATAAATGTTTATTATTCATGCTAGAATTGTATTAACCGGAAACATAATACATGTGTGAATACATAGACAAACAGAGTGTCACTAGTATGCCTCTACTTGACTAGCTCGTTGATCAAAGATGGTTATGTTTCCTAGCCATAGACATGAGTTGTCATTTGATTAACGGGATCACATCATTAGGAGAATGATGTGATTGACTTGACCCATTCCGTTAGCTTAGCACTTGATCGTTTAGTATGTTGCTATTGCTTTCTTCATGACTTATACATGTTCCTATGACTACGAGATTATGCAACTCCCGTTTACCGGAGGAACACTTTGTGTGCTACCAAACGTCACAACGTAACTGGGTGATTATAAAGGTGCTCTACAGGTGTCTCCAAAGGTACTTGTTGGGTTGGCATATTTCGAGATTAGGATTTGTCACTCCGATTGTCAGAGAGGTGTCTCTGGGCCCACTCAGTAATACACATCACTATAAGCCTTGCAAGCATTGTGACTAATGAGTTAGTTGCGGGATGATGTATTACGGAATGAGTAAAGAGACTTGTCGGTAACGAGATTGAACTAGGTATCGAGATACCGACGATCGAACCTCGGGCAAGTAACATACCGATGACAAAGGGAACAACGTATGTTGTTATGCGGTCTGACCGATAAAGATCTTCGTAGAATATGTGGGAACCAATATGAGCATCCAGGTTCCTCTATTGGTTATTGACCGGAGAGGTGTCTCGGTCATGTCTACATAGTTCTCGAACCCGTAGGGTCCGCACGCTTAACGTTACGATGAGAGTTATATTATGAGTTTATATGTTTTGATGTACCGAAGGTTGTTCAGAGTCCCGGATGTGATCACGGACATGACGAGGAGTCTCGAAATGGTCGAGACATAAAGATTGATATGTTGGAAGCCTATGTTTGGACATCGGAAGTGTTCCGGGTGAAATCGGGATTTTTCCGGAGTACCGGGAGGTTACCGGAACCCCCCGATAACTTAGTGGGCTTTAGTGGGCCTAGGTGGAAGAGAGGAGAGGAGGCCAGGGCAGGGCCGCACGCCCCTCCCCCCAGTCCGAATAGGACAAGGAGAGGGGGGCGGCGCCCCCCCTTTCCTTCCTCCCCTCCACCTCTTTCCCCTCTCTCTCCTAGTCCAACATGGAAAAGGGGGGAGTCCTACTCCCGGTAGGAGTAGGACTCCTCCTTGCGCGCCTCTCCCCTTGGCCGGCCGAACCCCCCTTGCTCCTTTATATACGGGGGCAGGGGGCACCTCTAGACACACAATTGATCATTGATCTCTTAGCCGTGTGCGGTGCCCCCCTCCACCATATTACACCTCGATAATATCGTAGCAGTGCTTAGGTGAAGCCCTGCGTCGGTAGAACATCATCACTGTCACCACGCCGTCGTGCTGACGAAACTCTCCCTCAACACTCGGCTGGATCGGAGTTCGAGGGACGTCATCGAGCTGAACGTGTGCTGAACTTGGAAGTGCCGTGCGTTCGGTACTTGATCGGTCGGATCGTGAAGACGTACGACTACATCAACCGCGTTGTGTTAACGCTTCCGCTTTCGGTCTACGAGGGTATGGGGACAACACTCTCCCATCTCGTTGCTATGCATCACCATGATCTTGCGTGTGCGTAGAATTTTTTTGAAATTACTACGTTCCCCAACACAAACCATCGAAGAACCACGAAAAACTAATTCCACCGCCGCAACTGTGACGCCCTCGATTCAATCGTACACTAATCATACACGCAAATTTGTATGATCAAAATCAAGGACTCACGATGTAACATCCCAAATTTTCAATTTGGAATGTTATACATTAGATCATCATTTGCATATCATGTTTTGTGCATTTTGACAAATCCTCGATAAATCCTAAGCAACTCAAGGACCCTCGGAGAGAGTTGGGGATTTTCTCGAATTTTCTTATTTGATTTTTCAAACGAGGATTGGGATTTTTAATTATTTTCCCTCCGGAAAAATATTTCATTTTTTTTAAAATAAACGAGAGGAGAAAATATGATTTCTCCAAAATATTGAAATACTGGAGGAAAAATGTTAAAAATCATTAATTGGAATTTAATTGGATTTTATTTGCAATTTTATTGCATTTAAAAAATATGCATGTTTTCAAAATACTTATTTTTGATTTTAAAAATGTTCACCCTATTCTAGATTTTCTAACTAGACGGGGAAAATTTATTTCATATTTTTCTGATTTTTATTTATTTTTCTACGCAATATTTTCCGCGGTACATATAAAAAACAAAAAAACAAACGCGCCGCGCCGACTGGGCAGAGCCCAGCCGACGGCCCACCCCGTCGCCTCTCCTCCTCCCGCATGCCGAGCCGCCGCCGGAATCCGCCATCGCCACGACGCTGCCGCCGCCTCGGGTTGCCCCTCCCCCAAGCCGCCGCACCCCCCTCCATATATACCCCCCCTCTCCGTTTCTCTCGTCACCGCCGCCGGAGGAGCACGCCGCCGCCGCCACATCTAGCCGCCGCCGCCGCCCGCCGTTGCCTCGCCGCCCGCCGCCGAGAGCCCCCCCGAGCCGGAGCCCCTCGCCGCCGGAGCCCCCCCGAGCCCCGCACCCCTCGCCGCCGAGCCCCGCCCGCCGGAGCCCTCGCCGGAGTAGCCCGACGAGGTATGCCGCCGGCCATCTCGTGTTGACCGGTTTTCTGTGAAAAAAAACCTTTTGTTTTAAAAAAACAACCCTAGATCGGTTTTTTTCGGTTTTCTTATTTCACGAGCGTTCACCGAACCGTTCGTTTTAACGAACGCGTTCGTCGGTTTTTCTCTGTTAACGAACGTCCGTTATTTAACCGTTCGTCCGTTTTTCTTTTTCGTCGGATTTTCTCGTTATTTTTCTCAGATTCGATTTCTGATCGAATTTTCGAATCTGTTTAACTTCTCGCTCGTTTATCGGAATCAGGCGATTCAAGCGCCAAGAGTTTCGTCTCGAAATTCTCTTTCCGTTTAACCTACTCAAACAAGTTTTTTCTACAGTAAAATTTGACCTAGATCCATATTAGCAAACGAAGTTTCTTTCTTTCGCCGTTTGACTTTCGTTGCTTCTTTCGAGTTGATTCTTTTTGCAAACCGGAGTTCTTAAGTTGAACTTTCTGGTTGGATCTTTCTTTCAAGTTTTACCTGTGCATTAGATGAGTATTGATTGTATGCTTGTTTGTTTGCGATAGAGTACCCGGAGTGTGCCGCTTGTTACTTCGACTCGCTAGGTTTTGCGGATCATCAGCAAGGCAAGTAACACTTTGATCATACCCCGTTCATACCCAGTTTTATTGCATTAGATCTATTTCCTCAAACACATTGCATGATTAGGATCTAATTAAACTATGGGTATTGGGAAGTAGTTGAGGTAGTACCTATTACCTGTTTTATCTATCAAACCCTTGGGAGTTACTTCTACGTTGCTTTTATCAATGCCATGCTATGCTCGTAGACGTGGATTGGGTTTGAGAGACATTCATGACAGATGTGAGATTGTTAATAATGGTTTAACTTAAGGTGGCAACTAAAAACTCACATCTGGGTGGATTGAGGCACCTGGAGAACCCAGTGTTGTCTGTATGTATAAGGTCCGCCACCCAGGCTCAAAGGGATCATAAGATTATTCATGCTAGAAACTTCCGTGTGCAGCCGCAAGCTATTATGGGCTCTAGCATAGCTGAGTAGGTTACAGGATCTCTTGAAGAGGTGGACTAGCAGATGTAGGGGAAAGTAGGTGTACCGGTCCATCCAGAGTAGAGAGTGTCTGTTTCTGAAAGACTGTGTCTCGGTCATCCGTTTCTCAAACATCAGGCAGTGCGAGAATCAAGCGGAGGCGATCGAGTCTTGTGGGGAAAAGTGCACAAACCTCTGCAGAGTGTACAAACTGATCATGATTAGCCGTGTCCCCGGTTATGGACAACTTGAGTATCTAGTACCTGGATTATCATTTGAATCTCATCACCGTGATACTTATAATTAATTTTGTTGGGTTAATGATGTTACTTAATTGGGATTGAGTTGGAGGTACCTTCTCAATGTTTCAACCACCATGATAGTTAAATAAAATTTATTCCTTTGTAGTAGGATAAAATTGGCTTTTCGCAAAAACTGTAACCATAGAGCCTTTCCACCAGCCATATATGCATATAGTATAGCCTTATCATTGTTTATTGCTCTCTATGTGTTGCTTTGCCAGCATATTCTATGTGCTGACCCGTTTCCGGGCTGCAACGTTTCATGTTGCAGACTTTTCAGACGACGAGTAAGGTGCCTTAGGTCGTGGTCTTATACTCAGTGATGCCGCTGGAGTTGATGGACTCACTTATCTTCCAAGTCTTCCGCTGTTATCGTTATTAGATGGCCTTAAGCCATGTTTATTATACTAATCTCTTTGGAGATATTCGATGTAATAAGTGTGTGATTGCTACTCTGTTATAAATCCTCCATTTGTACTGTGCGTGTCAGCATTACTGATCCAGGGATGACACTGGTGCACAGCAGCACAGGCCATTTGAGGTCTGGTCGCTACACACGAGAAGATATCACAACACAACTCTAGACACAAATTAAAATAATACAAGCTTTATATTACAAGCCAGAGGGCTCGAATACATAAGCTCGAATACTCAAGAGTCAGCGGAAGCAACAATATCTAAGTACAGACATGAGCTAGACAAGTTTGCCTTAAGAAGGCTAGCACAAAAGCAACATCGATCGAAAAGGCAAGGCCTCCTGCCTGGGAGCCTCCTAACCACTCCTGGTCGTCGGCGGCCTCCACGTAGTAGTAAGCATCGGCGGTGGCATCTGGCTCCTGGGCTCCGACATCTGGTTGCATCAATGGAAAAGAAGAAAGGGGGAAAAGGGGAGCAAAGCAACCGTGAGTACTCATCCAAAGTACTCGCAAGCAAGGATCTACACTACATATGCATCGGTATCAATTAAAAGGGTTGTATCTGTGGACTGGACTGCAGAATGCCAGAAGAGAAGGGGAAAGCCTGGCCTATCGAAGACTAGCATCTTCTGGAAACCACCATCTTGCAGCAACAGGAGGGAGTAGAGTAGCATAAAGTAAAGTAGTAGAAGTGTTATCAACCTCGGCAAGAGATCCTTTCTCGACTCCCTGCGAGAAAGCAATCCCAGAGCCATACTATCCATTTCTCATATCCATGTCTCATCTCAAGTATCCAGTTCTAGTTGTATCGATCGGGATACAACTCCAAGTGTCTGTTACCGTAGGACAGGCTATCGATAGATGTTTTCTTCCCTGCAGGGGTGCACCAACTTACCCACCACGCTCGATTAGCTCCGGCCGGACACACTTTCCTGGGTCATGCCCGGCCTCGGTCAAACAATACGCCGCAACCCGACCTAGGCTTAATAGAGAGGCCAGCACGCCGGACTAAACCTATGCCCCCAGGGGTCATGGGCCATCGCCCCAGGAACTCCTGCATGTTGCGTGGGCGGCCGGTGAGCAGACCTAGCTACCTCCTTCAACAAGGCAGGTGCTTACGTAGTCCAACCCGGCGCGTGCCGCTCAGTCGCTGACGTCTATTAAGCTTCGGCTGATGCATACGACGCAGGACGCCCATACTATGCCCACGTGATGGTTAGTGCTATCAGGCTAGAGGCCCCTCGGATCAAATATCCAAATCATAGTGGATTAGGAGCACGCGGTAACAAGCAGAGACTCATGAAAGATGTGACCCCGTTGCCCCGTCTCGAGGACTTGCGGCAAGGGCTAGGAATGCCCAGCCACGCCTCGTAATTATCTCGCGGGCACCCTCCAGGTCAACCCGACTCCACATCACTCGCAATTAAGCTCGCGCGGGTACCCCTCAGAGCCGACCCGTCTTTAGTAACATGGTTCAGTGTAAAGTCATAGTAACCATAGTAACTGTGTGTCTAACACCAAGGGGAAAACCTGAGGAATCACCCTTGACGGATTCCACTCGATGTAATCATCAAGGTGAACGTAAGAGGAACCACCCTCGAAGTTCACACTTGAGGGGTTGCACGACAGAGTCGTATCGGAAGTGGTTAAGGCGGAATCACCCTCGATGACCACGAACGAATAGCTACACTACAGGGTAACATCAGAAGTGCTGATGAGGTCTCACCCCCGGCACTCGATAGTAACCCAGTAGTGTCGAGCAACTAAGGGGAAAGTGATGTGCGGTGTCGGGGCCTGGTCTTCGATCCCGTTGATCGGGTCTTCAATGATGAAGCAGGGGCAACAAGGACAAGGTGGGGGTCACTGATGGATCACTAACCAACCTATACTAAGCAGTTTAGGATAAACAGGTAGGTAACAATAAGCAGGTTACAAAAGCAGGCTATGCATCAGAATAGGAGCAATCAATTACAGTAGCAAAATCTAATGCAAGCATGAGAGAACGGAATGGGCGATATCGGGATGATCAAAGGGGGGGCTTGCCTGGTTGCTCTGGCAAGGAGGGGTCGTCGTCGACGTAGTCGATCACAGGGGCGGCATCGGTCTCGGGGTCTATTGGAGAGAAGAGGGGGAAGAAATAATAAATATAAAGCAAGCATAGCATCACAAAGCATAACATGGCAATATGCTGTGCCGGGTGTGACCTAACGTATGACTACACGATAAAGGTGGAGGGGGAATTCAACCGGGAATGTATTCACGGTTCCGGACCTGTGTCAGATAGATGACCGGAGGGGGAATATTCCATGTTTAGATAGTTAGAGGCATCTGACAGGTAAACAGACCGCGTACCGGATTCGTTGGATTTTTCTCAGCAACTTTCATGTAGAAAACATTTTCATCCGAGGTACGGTTGATTTTCTATTAATTTTCAAAGATTAAATCATATTATGAAATTATTTAAATTAACAGAAAAGGAATTATGACATCAGCATGACATCATTGTGACGTCAGCAGTCAACAGGACGGCTGACCAGGTCGAACTGACCAGTGGGGCCACCGGGACCCACATGTCAGCCTCTATGGGATAACAGTGGATTAATTTGACTAACAGTAGTAGTTAGGGGTGTGGGTCTCATTAGTCAGCGACTAATTAGTGATTAAAACTAATTAACAGATTAATTAACATTTTATTTATTTATAAAACATGTTTAATTAGCACGGGGCCCACATGTCAGTGGCACTGGGGGCGGCCACGTCAGTGTTGACCCAAGTCAACAGGTCAGAGGGGACCCGTGGGCCCACCAGTCAGTGGCCCAGGTGGTGCCTCGTGGACGCCACATCGGACACCGGCCGGAGACACGCCGGAGTTGACTCCGACAAGCCAAACGCGGCGGCGCGGCTCAGGAGGGGCACGGGTTTCGCGCACAGGGGGTCTGCGGGGTTGTGGCAGGGCACGTTCGACGCGGCTCGGCACCGCGCGTCCAACGGTGGTGGCCAGAGTGGCTGGAACGGACGAGGGCAAGCGCTTCGAGCTCGCCGGCGGCGAGGTGCTTCGGGCGAGCAACGGCAACGGTGGTACGGCGCGAGATCGGGCAATCCAGAGAGCGGGGCGAGGCCTATGTGCACGGCAAGATGGGCACGAGCAAATGACCAAGAGGTCGCCGGAACGACGCCGGCGACGAGCTGCGCGGAGGCGCATTCGGTCGGAGCACGGGGTTGGCGCTACGGGGCTCGACAGAGCGCGAGGGAGGGGTGCAACCAGCCCGCACGGACGTGCTGAGCACGATCCCGAGCTCATATGACCTCGACGGGCAGCAACGGCACGAGCACGAGCACGCCGATGGAAGCAGAGGCACGGCAACGGCGGCGAACTAGCTAGGGACGAATGCGGCCGCGGGAAGAAGGAATGGAGGGAGAGAGGAGCTCACCGAGCGGCCAAGAAAAGCCCTTGACGGATTAGTAGCTGTAGGTTTCGCCGGAGACGACGAGGATCGTCGGCGACAGAGGTGGAAGGGGGCGGAGAAGAACGCCCTCAGCAGGGCCTCCCAACTCCTGCTGATGGTCGGAGACAAAGGAGCGGAGAACGGCGGAGCTCGTGGAGGCGTTGTTGAAGCTCGGGGTCGACGGTCGCCGTGGTGGTGCGAGAGAACGACGACGACAGCGTCGGGCGACGTGGGGGAGAGAGGCCCGAGGGAGAGCGGAGTGGATCTGGGAGGCGAGGAAGCAAGTGGGGAGGGACGCTAGGGTTCGTCCGGGGCGGGGGCGACCTAGTAGGCGCCGGGGAGCCGCCGGATGGCCGCCCCGTGGACATCGGCGGCCATGGACGGCGCGCGCGCGTCCACCCAGCCCCTGGTGAACAGAGGTAGGGGACGGCAGGGTTAGGTGGGCTGGGCTACACTGTTGCGCGGCTGGGCCAAGTGCACAGTGCAGCCTGGCCTTTTCTTTTCCCTTTTTTATTTCTTTTTTTTACAGAAAGGGTTTTGTAATATTTGGGGTGCCAAAATGATTTTTGTAAAATATGGGAACTATCCACATAAATACAAAGCAATGTTTGACACAGCCACAAAAAGTTTGGAAGAAGTCTGAAATAGATGGAATTTGCAAAAACATGGAAAAGCAATTAATTTGCTGAGTTGGCACTGTTTTAATTTGCTATAGTCCATCTTAGCTTGGAGGTGATGTTGTTTTCCTTAACAATCATTTGTTATGGAATTTTTGACAAATGATGAACATTTTGCCAGCAACTTTTGATCAACTTCAAACTTCACTTGAATTTGAATTGACTGGAATTTCAAATGGGATATTGAACAAAGGTTATTAAACACTGTTTGGAAAAATGATTAGCTTAATCACAGAGGGTTACTGTAGCATGACACTGGGGGTGTTACAGCAACCTTCCGTACCCGTGATATCCCATCTTGGGGCCTTTTCCGGCATCCTGCCGGAGGGGGCATTGATCACGGAGGGCTTCTACATCAACACCATAGCTTCTCTGATGATGTGTGAGTAGTTTAGCTCAGACCTTCAGGTCCATAGTTATTAGCTAGATGGCTTCTTCTCTCTCTTTGGATCTCAATACAAAGTTCTCCTTGATTCTCTTGGAGATCCATTCGATGTAATCTTCTTTTGCGGTGTGTTTGTCGAGATCCGATGAATTGTGGGTTTATGATCAAGATTATCTATGAACAATATTTGAATCTTCTCTGAATTCTTTTATGTATGATTGGTTATCTTTGCAAGTCTCTTCGAATTATCAGTTTGGTTTGGCCTACTAGATTGATCTTTCTTGCAATGGGAAAAGTGCTTAGCTTTGGGTTCAATCTTGCGGTGCTCGATCCTAGTGACAGTAGGGGAAACGACACGTATTGTATTGTTGCCATCGAGGATAAAAAGATGGGGTTTATATCATATTGCATGAGTTTATCCTTCTACATCATGTCATCTTGCTTAAAGCGTTACTCTGTTCTTATGAACTTAATACTCTAGATGCATGCTGGATAGCGGTCGATGTGTGGAGTAATAGTAGTAGATGTAGGCAGGAGTCGGTCTACTTGTCACGGACGTGATGCCTATATACATGATCATACCTAGATATTCTCATAACTATGCTGAATTCTATCAATTGCTCGATCGTAATTTGTTCACCCACCGTAATACTTATGCTATCTTGAGAGAAGCCACTAGTGAAACCTATGGCCCCCGGGTCTATTTTCCATCATATTAATCTTCCGTCAACAAGCTATTTCTTTTGCCGTTTACTTTGCTTTCTTTACTTTTAGTATTTATCATAAAAATACCAAAAATATTATCTTATCTTCTCTATCAGATCTCACTTTTGCAAGTGGCCGTGAAGGGATTGACAACCCCTTTATCGCGTTGGTTGCAAGGTTCTTATTTGTTTGTGTAGGTGCAAGGGACTTGAGCGTGGCCTCCTACTGGATTGATACCTTGGTTCTCAAAAACTGAGGGAAATACTTACGCTACTTTGCTGCATCACCCTTTCCTATTCAAGGGAAAACCAACACAGTGCTCAAGAGGTAGCATGTCTCGGTCATGTCTACATAGTTCTCGAACCCGTACGGTCCGCACGCCTAACGTTCGATGATGATTAGTATTATGAGTTTATGTGATTTGATGTACCGAAGGTTGTTCGAAGTCCCGGATGAGATCATGGACATGACGAGGAGTCTCGAAATGTTCGAGACATAAAGATTGATATGTTGGACCATGTTATTCGGACACTGCAAGTGTTCCGGAGAGCTTCGGGTAAAACCGGAGTGTCGGAGGGGTTACCGGAACCCCCAGGGTAAACTAATAGGCCACCATGGGCCTTGGTGTAGAGAGAGGAGGGAGGCCAGGGCAGGCCGTGCCCCCCCTTGGAGTCCGAATTGTACAAGGGAAAGGGGGCGATGCCCCCCTTTCCTTCTCCCTCTCCTTCCTCCCCCCTCTCTCCCTTCTTGGTGGAATCCTACTAGGACTTGGAGTCCTAGTAGGACTCCCCTCCTTGGGTGCGCCCCTAGGGCGGGCCCGCCTCCTCCTCCCCTCCTTTATATACGGGGGAGGGGGCACCCCAAAGACACACAAGTTGATCTTTAGCCGTGTGTGGTGCCCCCCTCCACAGAAACACACCTCGGTCATATCGTCGTAGTGCTTAGGCGAAGCCCTGCGCCGGTAACTTCATCATCACCGTCGCCACGCCGTCGTGTTGACGGAACTCTCCCTCGGCCTCAACTGGATCAAGAGTACGAGGGACGTCATCGACCTGAACGTGTCCTGAACATGGAGGTGCCGTATGCTACCTCTTGAGCACTGCGTTGGTTTTCCCTTGAAGAGGAAAGGGTGATGCAGTAAAGTAGCGTAAGTATTTCCCTCAGTTTTTGAGAACCAAGGTATCAATCCAGTAGGAGACCACGCTCAAGTCCCACGCACCTACACAAACAAATAAGAACCTCGCAACCAACGCGATAAAGGGGTTGTCAATCCCTTCATGGTCACTTACGAGAGTGAGATCTGATAGATATGATAAGATAATATTTTTGGTATTTTTATGATAAAGAGTAAAAGTAAAGAAAGCAAAATAAACGGCAATAGAAATAACTTGTTGACGAGAGATTAATATGATGGAAGATAGACCCGGGGGCCATAGGTTTCACTAGTGGCTTCTCTCAAGATAGCATAAGTATTACGGTTGGTAAACGAATTACTATCGAGCAATTGATAGAATTGAGCATAGTTATGAGAATATCTAGGTATGATCATGTATATAGGCATCACGTCCGTGATAAGTAGACCGAAACGATTTTGCATCTACTACTATTACTCCACACATCGACCGCTATCCAGCATGCATCTAGAGTATTAAGTTCATAAGAACAGAGTAACACTTTAAGCAAGATGACATGATGTAGAGGGATAAACTCATGCAATATGATATAAACCCCATCTTTTTATCCTCGATGGCAACAATACAATACGTGCCTTGCTGCCCCTGCTGTCACTGGGAAAGGACACCGCAAGATTGAACCCAAAGCTAAACACTTCTCCCATTGCAAGAAAGATCAATCTAGTAGGCCAAACCGAACTGATAATTCAAAGAGACTTGCAAAGATAACCAATCATACATAAAAGAATTCAGAGGAGATTCTTCATAGATAATCTGGATCATAAACCCACAATTCATCGGATCTCGACAAACTCACCGCAAAAAGAAGAGTTACATCAAATAGATCTCCAAGAGAATCGAGGAGAACTTTGTATTGAGATCCAAAGAGAGAGAAGAAGCCATCTAGCTAATAACTATGGACCCGAAGGTCTGAGGTAAACTACTCACACATCATCGGAGAGGCTATGGTGTTGATATAGAAGCCCTCCGTGATCAATGCCCCCTCCGGCAGGACGCCGGAAAAGGCCCCAAGATGGGATCTCACGGGTACAGAAGGTTGCGGCGGTGGAATTAGGTTTTCGTGGTGCTCCTCGATGGTTTGGGGGTACGTAGGTATATATAGGAGGAAGAAGTAGGTCAGTGGAGCCACGAGGGGCACGAGGGTGGAGGGCGCGCCCAGGGGGTAGGCGCGCCCCCTGCCTCGTGGCCTCCTTGGTGATTTCTTGACGTCCACTCCAAGTCCTCTGGATCACGTTTGTTCCAAAAATAACTCTCCCGAAGGTTTCATTCCGTTTGGACTCCGTTTGATATTCCTTTTCCGCGAAACACTGAAATAGGCAAAAAAACAGCAATTGGGGCTGGGCATCCGGTTAATAGGTTAGTCCCAAAAATAATATAAAAGTGTATAAATAAGTCCATTAAACATCCAAAACAGAATATATAATAGCATGGAACAATAAAAAATTATAGATACGTTGGAGACGTATCAAGCATTCCCAAGCTTAATTCCTGCTCGTCCTCGAGTAGGTAAATGATGTGGAATGCTTCTTAGCATAATTCTCAATGTAATTCTCTTATTTGTGGTATGAATATTCAGATCCGAAAGATTCAAGATAAAAGTTTAGTATTGACATGAAAATAATAATACTTCAAGCATTCTAATAAAGCAATCATGTCTTCTCAAAATAACATGGCCAAAGAAAGTTATCCCTACAATATCATATAGTCTAGCTATGCTCTATCTTCATCAAAGTATTTAATCATCCACAACCCCGATGACAAGCCAAGCAATTGTTTCATACTTTTGATGTTCTCAAACTTTTTCAGTCTTCACGCAATACATGAGCGTGAGCCATGGACATAGCACTATATGTGGAATAGAATGGTGGTTGTGGAGAAGAGAAAAAGGAGAAGATAGTCTCAAATCAACTAGGCGTATCAATGGGCTATGGAGATGCCCATTAATAGATATCAATGTGAGTGAGTAGGGATTGCCATGCAACGGATGCACTAGAGCTATAAGTGTATGAAAGCTCAACAAAAGAAACTAAGTGGGTGTGCATCCAACTCGCTTGCTCACGAAGACCTAGGGCATTTTGAGGAAGCCCATCATTGGAATATACAAGCCAAGTTCTATAATGAAATATTCCCACTAGCATATGAAAGTGACAACATAGGAGACTCTCTATCAATGAAGATCAATGTGGTACTTTGAAGCACAAGTGTGGTAAAAGGATAGTAGCATTGTCCCTTCTCTCTTTTTCTCTCTTTTTTATTTTTATTTGGGCCTTTTCTCTTTCTTATGGCCTCTTTTTTTCTCTTTTTTTCTTTTTCATCTGGAGTCTCGTCCCGACTTGTGGGGGAATCATAGTCTCCATCATCCTTTCCTCACTTGGAACAATGCTCTAATAATGATGATCATCACACTTTTATTTACTTACAACTCAATACTTAGAACAAAATATGACTCTATGTGAATGCCTCCGGCGGAGTACCGGGATATGCAATGAATCAAGAGTGACATGTATGAAAATTATGAACGGTGGCTTTGCCACAAATACGATGTCAACTACATGATCATGCAAAGCAATATGACAATGATGGAGCGTGTCATAGTAAACGGAACAGTGGTAAGTTGCATGGCAATATATCTCGGAATGGCTATGGAAATGCCATGATAGGTAGGTATGGTGGCTGTTTTGAGGAAGGTATATGGTGGGTGTATGATACCGGCGAAAGGTGCGCGGTATTAGAGAGGCTAGCGATGGTGGAAGGGTGAGAGTGCGTATAATCCATGGACTCAACATTAGTCATAAAGAACTCACATACTTATTGCAAAAATCTATTTGTTATCGAAAACAAAGTATTATGCGCATGCTCCTAGGGGGATAGATTGGTAGGAAAAGACCATCGCTCGTCCCCGACCGCCACTCATAAGGAAGACAATCAATAAATAAATCATTCTCCGACTTCATCACATAACAGTTCACCATACGTGCATGCTACGGGAATCACAAACTTTAACACAAATATTTCTCAAATTCACAACTACTCAACTAGCATGACTCTAATATCACCATCTTCATATCTCAAAACAATTATCAAGTATCAAACTTCCCTTAGTATTCAACGCACTTATAAGAAAGTTTTTACTAATCTTGGATGCCTATCATTTTAGGACTAATTTCTCAATTTAAGCAAATTACCATGCTGTTTTGTAGGGCTCTCAAAATAATATAAGTGAATCATGATAGAACAATAGTTTCTATAAAACAAAACCACCATCCGTGCTATAAAAGATATAAGTGAAGCACTAGAGCAAAAACTATATAGCTCAAAAGATATAAGTGAAGCACATAGAGTATATTCTAATAAATTCCGAATCATCTGTGTCTCTCTCAAAAGGTGTGTACAGCAAGGATGATTGTGGAAACTAAAAATCAAAGACTCAAATTATACAAGACGCTCCAAGCAAAACACATATCATGTGGTGAATAAAAATATAGCTCCAAGTAAAGTTACCGATAGACGAAGACGAAAGAGGGGATGCCTTCCGGGGCATCCCCAAGCTTTGGCTTTTTGGTGTCCTTAGATTTACCTTGGGGTTCCTTGGGAATCCCCAAGCTTTGTCTCTTGCCACTCCTTGTTCCATAATCCATCAAATCTTTACCCAAAACATGAAAACTTCACAACACAAAACCTAACAGAAAATCTCATGACCTCCGTTAGCGAAAGAAAACAAAACACCACTTCAAGGTACTCTAATGAACTCATTATTTATTTATATTGGTGTTAAACCTACTGTATTACAACTTCTCTATGGTTTATAAACTATTTTACTAGCCATAGATTCATCAAAATAAGCAAACCACACACGAAAAACAGAATCTGTCAAAAACAGAACAGTCTGTAGTAATCTGTACCTAACGCAAACTTCTGGAACTCAAAAAATTCTATAAAAATAGGAAGACCTAGATAATTTGTTTATTGATATACTGCAATTGGAATCAGTATTTTATCACGTTCTTCTTATTTTAAACAATTGTTTTCGTGAACAGAAAGTTTCTGGAATTTTCAGCAAGATCAAATAACTATCATCCAAGAAGATCCTATAGGTTTTACTTGGCACAAACACTAATTAAAACATAAAAACAAATCTAAACAGAGGCTATATGGAATATTATTTGCTAAACATCAAGGATAAATATTGGGTTGTCTCCCAACAACCACTTTTCTTTAAAGCCTTTTTAGCTAGGCATTGAGATTTCGATGATGCTCACATAAAAGATAGTAATTGAAACACAAAGAGAGCATCATAAAATATGTGGAAATCACATCTAAGTCTAACATACTTCCTATGCATAGGCATCTTATGGGCAAATAAATTATCATAGCAAGCAAAAATTAGCATATGCAAGGAAGAAGAAAGAGACGATAACAATCTCAACATAACGAGAGGTAATTTAGTAACATGAAGATTTCTACAACCATATTTTCCTCTCTCATAATAATTACATGTGGGATCATAAGAAAATTTTAAAAAATAGCTATCACATAAAATATTTTCAACATGATCCACATGCATGCGAAGTTGACACTCTTCCAAAATAGTGGGATTAACATTAACTAAAGTCATGACCTCTCCAAACGCACTTTTATCAAAAAGTTCATAAGATTGAACATTCTCGAAATATGTGGGATGTAAAGTCGACACTCTTCCAAACCCACTTTCAATATTATTGCAAACATTGTTATCGATCTCATATTCATCATGGGGCTTAAATAAATTTTCAAGATCATAAGAAGAATCACCCCAGTCATGATCATTGCAATAAGTAGTAGACATGGCAAAACTAGCATCCCCAAGCTTAGGGTTTTGCATATTATTAGCACAATTGACATCAAGATAATTTATAGTAAAATCATTGCAATCATGCTTTTTATTCAAGGAGCTATCATGAATCTCTACATAAATTTCTTCATCACAATTTTCAGATTCACGAATTTCAAGCAAAACTTCATAAAGATAATCTAGTGCACAAAACTCACTAGCAATTGGTTCATCATAATTGGATCTCTTAAAAAGATTAGCAAGCGGATGAGGATCCATAGATCTTAGGTTCTCTGTTTAGCAATAAATACTCAACTATTCCAACCAAACAAGCAAACGAGCCAAGTAAGACATCAAGGCAAACGAAAAGACGAACGGAAAGGAGGGCGAATAAAACGACAAGAGTGAAGTGGGGGAGAGGAAAACGAGAGGCAAATGGCAAATAATGTAATGCGAGGGATAAGAGTTTGTGATGGGTACTTGGTATGTCTTGACTTGTGCGTAGACTCCCCGGCAGCGGCGCCAGAAATCCTTCTTGCTACCTCTTGAGCACTGCGTTGGTTTTCCCTTGAAGAGGAAAGGGTGATGCAGTAAAGTAACATAAGTATTTCCCCCAGTTTTTGAGAACCAAGGTATCAATCCAGTAGGAGACCACACTCAAGTCCCACGCACCTACACAAACAAATAAGAACCTCGCAACCAACGCGATAAAGGGGTTGTCAATCCCTTCGTGGTCACTTACGAGAGTGAGATCTGATAGATATGATAAGATAAGATTTTTGGTATTTTTATGATAAAGAGTAAAAGTAAAGAAAGCAAAATAAACGGCAATAGAAATAACTTGTTGACGAGAGATTAATATGATGGGGGCCATAGGTTTCACTAGTGGCTTCTCTCAAGATAGCATAAGTATTACGGTGGGTAAACGAATTACTGTCGAGCAATTGATAGAATTGAGCATAGTTATGAGAATATCTAGGTATGATCATGTATATAGGCATCACGTCTGTGACAAGTAGACCGAAATGATTTTGCATCTACTACTATTACTCCACACATCGACCGCCATCCAGCATGCATCTAGAGTATTAAGTTCATAAGACAGAGTAACGCTTTAAGCAAGATGACATGATATAGAGGGATAAACTCATGCAATATGATATAAACCCCATCGTTTTATCCTCGATGGCAACAATACAATACGTGCCTTGCTGCCCCTGCTGTCACTGGGAAAGGACACTGCAATATTGAACCCAAAGCTAAGCACGTCTCCCATTGCAAGAAAGATCAATCTAGTAGGCCAAACCAAACTGATAATTCGAAGAGACTTGCAAAGATAACCAATCATACATAAAAGAATTCAAAGGAGATTTAAATATTGTTCACAGATAATCTGGATCATAAACCCACAATTCATCGGATCTCGACAAACACACCGCAAAAAGAAGAGTTACATCAAATAGATCTCCAAGAGAATCGAGGAGAACTTTGTATTGAGATCCAAAGAGAGAGAAGAAGCCATCTAGCTAATAACTATGGGCCCGAAGGTCTGAGGTAAACTACTCACACATCATCGGAGAGGCTATGGTGTTGATGTAGAAGCCCTCCGTGATCAATGCCCCCTCCGGCAGGACGCCGGAAAAGGCCCCAAGATGGGATCTCACGGGTATAGAAGGTTGCGGTGGTGGAATTAGGTTTTCATGGTGCTCCTCGATGGTTTGGGGGTACGTAGGTATATATAGGAGGAAGAAGTAGGTCGGTGGAGCCATGAGGGGCCCACGAGGGTGGAGGGCGCGCCCAGGGGGGTAGGCGCGCCCCCTGCCTCGTGGCCTCCTCGGTGATTTCTTGACGTCCACTCCAAGTCCTCTGGATCACGTTTGTTCCAAAAATAACTCTCCCGAAGGTTTCATTCCATTTGTATTCCATTTGATATTCCTTTTCTGCGAAACACTGAAATAGGCAAAACAATAGCAATTCAGGTTGGGCCTCTGGTTAATAGGTTAGTCCCAAAAATAATATAAAAGTGTATAAATAAACCCATTAAACATCCAAAACAGAATATATAATAGCATGGAACAATCAAAAATTATAGATACGTGGAAGACGTATCACCGTACGTTCGGTGCTAGGATCGGTCGGATCGTGAAGACGTACGACTACATCAACTGCGTTGATAAAACGCTTCCGCTTTCGGTCTACGAGGGTACGTGGACACACTCTCCCGCTCGTTGCTATGCATCACCTAGATAGATCTTGCGTGATCGTAGGAAAATTTTGAAATTACTACGTTCCCCAACAGCTCTTGGGTATTTGATACCGGTGCAGTTGCTCACATTTGTAACTCAAAACAGGAGTTGCGGAATAAGCAGAGACTAGCGAAGGACGAGGTGACGATGTGCGTCGGGAATGGTTCCAAGGTCGATGTGATCGTCCTCGGCACGCTACCTCTACATTTGCCTTCGGGATTAGTTTTAAACCTCAATAATTGTCATTTAGTGCCAGCTTTGAGCATGAACATTGTATCTGGATGTCGTTTAATGCGAGATGGCTACTCATTTAAATCCAAGAATAATGGTTGTTCTATTTATATGAGAGATATGTTTTATGGTCATGCCTCGCTGGTCAATGGTTTATTTTTATTGATTCTCGAACGTGATATTACACATATTCATAGTGTGAATGCCGAAAGATGTATGGTTGATAATGATAGTCCCACATACTTTGTGGCACTGCCGCCTTGGTCACATTGGTGTCAAACGCATGAAGAAACTCCATTCAGATGGACTTTTGGAGTCTCATGATTATGAATCATTTGACACGTGTGAACCATGCCTCATGGGCAAAATGACCAAGACTCCGTTCTCCGGAACAATGGAGCGAGCAACCAACTTGTTGGAAATAATACATACTAATGTATGCGGTCCAATGAGCGTTGAGGCTCGCGGTGGCTATCGTTATGTTCTCACCCTCACTGGTGACTTAAGTAGATATGGGTATTTCTACTTAATGAAACACAAGTCTGAGACCTTTGAAAAGTTCAAGGAATTTCAGAGTGAGGTAGAGAACCGACGTGACAGGAAAATAAAGTACTTACGATCGGATCGTGGAGGAGAATACTTGAGTCACGAGTTTGGCACGCACTTAAGGAAATGTGGAATTGTTTCACAACTCATGCTGCCTGGAACAAGTCGGTGTAATGGTTTGTCCGAATGTCGTAATCACACCCTATTGGATATGGTGCGATCTATGATGTCTCTTACCGATCTAGCGCTATCATTTTGGGGTTATGCTTTAGAGACTGCCGCATTCACTTTAAATAGGGCATCGTCTAAATCCGTTGAGACGACACCGTATGAATTATGGTTTGGGAAGAAACCTAAGCTGTCGTTTCTGAAAGTTTGGGGATGCCATGCTTATGTCAAGAAACTTCAACCTGAAAAGCTCGAACCCAAATCGGAAAAGTGCGTCTTCATAGGATATCCTAAGGAAACTATTGGGTATACCTTCTACCTCAGATCCGAAGGTAAGATCTTTGTTGCCAAGAATGGATCCTTTTTGGAGAAAGAGTTTCTCTCGAAAGAAGTAAGTGGAAGGAAAGTAGAACTTGACGAGGTACCCCCTCTTGAACCGGATAGTACCGTAGCTCAGGAAGATGTTTCTGTGGTGCCTGCACCGACTAGAGAGGAAGTTAATGATGATGATCATGAAACTTTGGGTCAAGTTGCTACTGAACTTCGTAGGTCCACGATGACATGTTCCGCACTAGAGTGGTATGGCAACCCTGTCCTGGAAATCGTGTTGTTAGACAACGGTGAACCTTCGAACTATGAAGAAGCGATGGCGGGCCCGGATTCCAGCAAATGGCTTGAAGCCATGAAATATGAGATAGGATCCATGTATGAAAACAAAGTATGGACTTTGACGGACTTGCCCGATGATCGGCAAGCCATAGAGAATAAGTGGATCTTTAAGGAGAAGACTGACGCGGATGGTAATGTGACCGTCTATAAGGCTCGGCTTGTCGCTAAGGGTTATCGACAAGTTCAAGGGGTTGACTACGATGAGACCTTCTCACCCGCAGCGAAGCTGAAGTCCGTCCGAATCATGTTAGCAATTGTCGCATTCTATGATTATGAGATCTGGCAAATGGACGTCAAAACGGCATTCCTTAACGGTTTCCTTAAGGAAGAATTGTATATGATGCAGCCGGAAGGTTTTGTCGATTCTAAGAATGCTGACAAAGTATGCAAGCTCCAGCGCTCCATCTATGGGCAGGTGCAAGCATCTCGGAGTTAGAACATTTGGTTTGATGAAATGATCAAAGTGTTTGGGTTTATACAGACTTATGGAGAAGCCTGTATTTACAAGAAAGTGAGTGGGAGCTCTGTAGCATTTCTCATATTATATGTGGATGACATACTATTGATGGGAAATGATATAGAAGTTTTGGAAAGCATAAAGGCCTACTTGAATAAGTGTTTTTCAATGAAGGACCTTGGAGGAGCTGCTTATATATTAGGCATCAAAATCTATAGAGATAGATTGAGACGCCTCATTGGTCTTTCACAAAGCACATACCTTGACAAGATATTGAAGAAGTTCAATATGGACCAGTCCAAGAAGGGGTTCTTGCCTATATTGCAAGGTGTGAGATTGAGCGCAGCTCAACGCCCGACCTCGGCAGAAGAAAGAGAAAAGATGAGTGTCATCCCCTATGCCTCGGCCATAGGCTCTATTATGTATGCCATGTTGTGTACCAGACCTGATGTGAACCTTGCCATAAGTTTGGTAGGGAGGTACCAAAGTGATCCCGGAATGGAACACCGGACAACGGTCAAAAATATCCTGAAGTACCTGAGAAGGACTAAGGATATGTTTCTCATTTATGGAGGTGCCGAAGAGCTCGTCCTAAAGGGTTACGTCGATACTAGCTTCGACACAGATCCGGATGACTCCAAGTCACAAACCGGATACGTGTATATTTTGAACGGTGGGGCAGTCAGCTGGTTGCAAGCAAAGCGTCGTGGCGGCATCTACATGAGACATAGATATTTGTAAAGTACATACGGATTTGAATGTCGCAAATCCGTTGACTAAACCTCTTTCACGAGCAAAACATGATCAGCACCAAAACTCTATGGGTGTTCGATTCATCACAATGTAACTAGATTATTGACTCTAGTGCAAATGGGAGACTGTTGGAAATATGCCCTAGAGGCAATAATAAAATAGTTATTATTATATTTCCTTATTCATGATAATTGTCTATTGTTCAAGCTATAATTGTATTAACCGAAACCATAATACATGTGTGAATACATAGACCACAACATGTCCCTAGTGAGCCTCTAGTTGACTAGCTCGTTGATCAATAGATGGTTATGGTTTCCTGACCATGGACATTGGATGTCGTTGATAACGAGATCACATCATTAGGAGAATGATGTGATGGACAAGATCCAATCCTAAGCATAGCACAAGATCGTGTAGTTCATTTGCTAGAGCTTTTCTAACGTCAAGTATCATTTTTTTAGACCATGAGGTTGTGCAACTCCCGGATGCCGTAGGAATGCTTTGGGTGTATCAAACGTCACAACGTAACTGGGTGGTGATACGTCTCCAACGTATCTATCATTTATGAAGTCTTCATGCTATTATATTATCAATCTTAGATGTTTTATATGCATTTATATGCTATTTTATATGATTTTTGGGAATAACCTATTAACCTAGAGCCTAGTGCCAGTTTCTGTTTTTGAGTTTTACAGAAAAGGAATATCAAACGGAGTCCAATTGACGTGCCAATATTTGACGATTTTTTATGGACTAAAAGAAGACCCCGGAGTAAAAGAGTTGGGCCAGGAGAGTCCCGGGGTGTCCACGAGGGTGGGGGCGCCCCCCCAGGCACGTGGGCCTACCTCGTGGGCACCTCGGGCACCTCCTTAACGTGAGACCGACGCCAAAAATTCCTATAAATACAGAAACCTCGGAAAATTAAACTAGATCGGAAGTTTCGCCGCCGCAAGCCTCTGTAGCCACGAGGAATCAATCTAGGCCCTCTCCGGCACCCTGCCGGAGGGGGCCATCATCACCAGTGGCCATGGAAGAGTATCCCGGAGAGGCCATCATCGCCATGAAGGCCAAGGACCAAAGGCAGAACCTTTCCCCATCTAGGGGTGAGGCCATGGAGGAGGAAGCACAAGGGGGAGAACCTCTCCTCCTCTCTCTCGGTGGCGCCGGAGTGCCATCGGGAGGGGAATCATCGTCGCGGTGATCGTCTTCATCAACATCGCCATCATCATCTCTTTTATGCGGTCCATTCTCCCGCACCCCGCTGTAATCCTACTTGAACATGGTGCTTTATGCCACATATTATGATCCAATGACGTGTTGCCATCCTATGATGTTTTGAGTAGATATCTTTTGTCCTTGGGTTGATTGATGATCTAGATTGGTACGAGTTGTATGTTTTACTTTGGTGCTGTCCTATGGTGCCCTCTGTGTCGCGCAAGCGTGAGGGATTCCCGCTGTAGGGTGTTGCAATACGTTCATGATTCGCTTATAGTGGGTTGGTGAGTGACTGAAACACAAACCCGAGTAAGGGGGTTGTTGCGTATGGGAATAAAGAGGACTTGATGCTTTAATGCTATGGTTGGGTTTTACCTTAATGATCTTTAGTAGTTGCGGATGCTTGCTGGAGTTCCAATCATAAGTGCATATGATTCAAGTAGAGAAAGTATGTTAGCTTATGCCTCTCCCTCATATGAAATTGCAATGATGACTACCGGTCTTGTTAACGATTGCCTAGGATAATTCCGCACACCGACCCATCATTATTCCACACTCGCTATTTATATTATTTAGCAATATATTATAGCTTTATGATAACAGCACCTACTTTTATATTTTAGCTCTCCGATATCATGCAAAGCTATCCTCTTCATACCCACAACATAGTTTTATTTCTCGTTTCTAGTTGGAAGCAAACGTTCGGTGTACGTAGAGTCGTATCAGTGGCAGATAGGGCTTGAGAGAATATTGATCTTACCTTTAGCTCCTTGTGGGTTCGACACTCCATACTTATCACTTCCACCTTTGGAAATTGCTACGATGATTCCCTGCACTTGGGGATTATCAAGCTCTTTTCTGGCGCCGTTACCGGGGAGCAATAGCGTGGGGTTGATATTCTCGTGTGTGCTTGTTTGCTTTCTTCACTAAGTAGATATTGTTTTTTTCCTTTTTGTTTCTGTTTAGTTGTGGGTGAAACATACAAAAAAAATTAAAAGAATGAAAATACAAAAAAATTTCTTGCCTTTCATGCCTAAAAAGTTTTTCAAAAAGAGAAGTGATTGGAAAGTTATGCATTGAAGAAGTGAGGGTCGACCTTGAGCACTTGTGTTCATGCTCACGGAAACAATGTAGAATTTTTCATGGAATTTTATCTGTAAATAATTATCCCCTTGTATATATCCATTGTATTATAAAAATAATGTGCCAAGCTTTGGTTTTAGGACAATTAGATCGCTTGTTTACTATGTGCAGAACAAAAACAGAAACTTTGGCTGTAGTGCATGAATTTACATTTTTTACTGGAAGGTCAAATGGGTCTGAAACTTTTTGCACATTACTTCTGTACAAAGTCTTCAAATTTTCAAATTTATTTCATAATTTTAGGAGTTACAGAAGTTTGGTAAACTTCCAGATTACTGCAGACTGTCCTGTTTCTGACAGATTCTGTTTTTCGCGTGTTGTTTGCTTATTTTGATGAATCTATGGCTAGTATCGGGGGGTATGAACCATAGAGAAGTTGGAATACAGTAGGTTTAACACCAATATAAATAAAGAATGAGTTCATTACAGTACCTTAAAGTGGTAGTTTGCTTTATTACACTAACGGATCTCACAAAGTTTTTGTTAAAGTTTTGTGTGGATGAAGTGTTCGAAGAACGAGGAGTTACCGATGTGAGAAGAATAAAGAGAGGCAAGAGTTCAATATTGGGGATGCCCAAGGCACCCCAAGTAAATATTCCAAGGATACTCAAGCATCTAAGCTTGGGGATGCCCCGGTTGGCATCCCATCTTTCTTCTTCAACAATTATCAGTATATCTCGGTTTTTGTTTTGTTCACATGATTTGTGTCCTTTGTGTTTTTCTTTTTCTTTAAGAACCATGCTAGTATGAGATGTCCCTTCATAACTTTATAGAATACTTCATGTGCTTCACTTATATCTTTTAAGTATGATCTTATAGAATTGCTCTTTGTGCTTCACTTAAATCTTTTGAGTATGGTTTTATAGAATGCTTCGTGTGCTTCACTTATACATTTTGAGCTTGGTTAGTCTGTATTAATTGTAGAATGCTCCATGAACTTCACTTATATCTTTTGTAGTATGAATAATACTATCATTTAAAGTGGGTTTGGAAAAGTGTCAATTTTAGGAATTAGTGATCCCACTATTTTGGAGGGTGTTGAATCTTAGTGTGATATTTATGAAAGTGGATTTGGAAGAGTGTCAACTTTAGCTAGTAATGATTCCACTATTTCGGAAGAGGTTCCAATTTAGTATGAGAACAAAGTTGCCATCCATGATGCTACTGAAAATTATTATGAGGGATGAATACATGCTTGTAGGAGTTGCAATAATATCAAGTTTCCTCTCTAAGTGCTTAAAGTTTTGAAGTTATACTTGTTTTGCCTTCCTATGCTAGTTGATTGTTGTTCTTATAAATGGTGTGCTCACAAAATCCCTAGGCATAGGAAGTGGGTTATGTTTAAATGTGCTAGTCATATTCTTCATGATGCTCTCTTTATGTTTCAATTCTTTTCTTTTATGTGAGCATCATTGAAATCATCATGCCTAGCTAAAAGGCACTAAAGAAAAGCGCTTGTTGGGAGACAACCCAATATTTACCCTTACTTTTTTGTGTGTTTACATGATTAAGCTACTGTAGTAATCATGTTTTATAGCTTTTGTTTCAATAAAGTGCCAAGTAAGACCTTTGGGAAGACTTGGGTGAAAGTTGATGTGATCTTGCTGTAAAAAAACAGAAACTTTGCGCTCACGAGATTAGCTGTCATTTTTTATAGAAGAGTGATATTGAGTTGATTCTTTTTGCAGAAGATTAATAGACAAATTCCTCACGTCCACAAATTTATTTCATAATTGTTGGAGTAGCAGAAGTATGGTTTATGTTCAGATCATTACAGACTGTTCTGTTTATGACAGATTCTGTTTTCATTGCATAGTTTGCTTGTTTTCTAGTTTCTATGGCTTATATGTCTCAATATAAATTGTAGAAATGATATGGTACAGTAGACATTGTGTGGGAAAAATTATGAAACTTGTCTTAGACAGTATCAAAGTGGATGGTTTACTCTTTATCATACTAACCTATCTCACGAAGTTTTGTTAAGTTTTGTGTGATTGAAGTTTTCAAGCTTTGGGTGAGATATCGATATGAGGAGAATAAGGAGTGGAAAGACCCTAAGCTTGGGGATGCCCAAGGCACCCCAAGATAATATTCAAGGAATACTCAAGTACCTAAGCTTGGGGATGCCCCGGAAGGCATCCCCTCTTTCGTCTTCAAAACTATCGGTATACCTTACTCGGAGCTATATTTTTATTCGTCACATGATATGTGTTTTGCTTGGAGCGTATTTTCAATTTTACTTGCTGTTTGAATAAAATCATTGGATCTGAAATATTGAATGAAAAAGAATCCTCCCATGGCTAGTTAATTATTTGACTACTCAGTGTTCTTCACTCATATCTTTTGGAGTAGTTTGTCATTTACGCATGTGCTTCACGTATATCCTATGAGTAAATGGTTGAATGAATTGAATGTCATAAATCTGAATTTATATATGTTTCATATGCTTATAACATGGGGTAATGACTTCACACATAATAAGTATAGGTAGTAAACTTACTGAAAGTTAGCAAACGTAGAATTGGTCACTTGAACAATTCATGAAAGAATATTGAAGGAAGAGGGATTTCACATATAAATATACTATCTTGGACATCTTTTGTAATTGTGAGCACTCATTAAAATATGACATGATAAAAGGTTGATGTTGGACAAGGAAGACAACATAATGGGTTATGTTTTCTTATATCCGAAATAAAGTATATTGTCTTGGATCATCCAACATGTTGAGCTTGCCTTTCCCCCTCATGCTAGCCAAATTCTTTGCACCAAGTAGAGATACTACTTGTGCTTCCGAATATCCCTTAAACTAGTTTTGCCATGAGAGTCCACCATACCTACCTATGGATTGAGTAAGATCCTTCAAGTAAGTTGTCATCGGTGCATGCAATAAAAATTGCTCCCTAAATATGTATGATCCATTAGTGTGAAGAAAATAAGCTTTATACGAACTTGTGATAGGGAAGAAATAAAAGCGACGGACTGCATAATAAAGGTCTCTATCACAAGAGGCAATATAAAGTGACGTTCTTTTGCATTAAGATTTTGTGCATCCAACCATAAAAGCGCATGACAACCTCTGCTTCCCTCTGCGAAGGGCCTATCTTTTACTTTTATTCTTCTACCTTATGCAAGAGTCATGGTGATCTTCACCTTTCCTTTTTACATTTTATCCTTTGGAAAGAACATTGTGTTGGAAAGATCCTGATATATATATCCAATTGGATGTAAGTTATCATGAACTATTATTGTTGACATTACCCTTGAGGTAAAAGGTTGGGAGGCAAAACTATAAGCCCTAACTTTCTCTGTGTTCGATTAAAACTTTGAACCCATAAATATCACATGAGTGTTAGCAATTGTGAAAGATTAAATGATAGTTGAGTATGTGGAGTTTGCTGAATCAAAGCTCTGACATAGACCCTTCCTGAAAATAAGATGAATTTCAATTGTTTGATGACTGAGAATATAGTTTGTGTAACGCCCACGATGCGGCTATATCTCCCACGTGTCGAGGCATGACTTAGAGGCATAACCGCATTGTGGTTTTGTCGCAAGAAGGGTCATCTTCACACAATCCCATGTAATGAACAAGAATGGGATAAAGAGTTGGCTTACAATCGCCACTTCACACAATACATAAATAAATCATACATCAATCAGAGTACACACATAGGTCCGACTACGAAACCAAAAGAAAAGAAGACAACCCCAAATGCTAGATCCCCGATCGTCCCAACTGGGCTCCACTACTGATCAACAGGAAAAGAAACAAAGTAACGACCAAGGTCCTCATCGAGCTCCCACTTGAGCTCGGTTGCGTCACCTGCACTGCTATCCTCGGCACCTGCAACTGTTTTGGAAGAATCTGTGAGTCACGAGGACTCAGCAATCTCACACCCGCGAGATCAAGACTATTTAAGCTTATAGGAAAGGATAGTGTAATGAGGTGGAGCTGCAGCAAGCACTAAGCATATATGGTGGCTAACATACGCAAATAAGAGCGAGAAGAGCAGCAACGGAACGGTCGTCAACTAGTAATGATCAAGAGGTGATCCTGAACTCCTACTTACGTCAAACATAACCCAAAAGCCGTGTTCACTTCCCAGACTCCGCCGAAAAGAGACCATCACGGCTACACACGCGGTTGATGCATTTTAATTAAGTCAAGTGTCAAGTTCTCTACAACCGGACATTAACAAATTCCCATCTGCCACATAACCGCGGGCACAGCTTTCGAAAGATAATACCCTGCAGGGGTGTCCAAACTTAGCCCATTATAAGCTCTCACGGTCAACGAAGGATATTCCTTCTCCCGGAAAGACCCGATCAGTCTCGGAATCCCGGTTTACAAGACATTTCGACAATGGTAAAACAAGACCAGCAAAGCCGCCCGATGTGCCGACAAGTCCCGATAGGAGCTGCACATATCTCGTTCTTAGGGCAACACCGGATGAGACTAGCTACGAGTAAAACAAGCCCTCAAGTTTCCCCAAGGTGGCCCCGCAGGCAGCTCAGTTCGGACCAACACTCGAAGGAGCACTAGCCCGGGGGGGTCTAAAATAAAGATGACCCTTGAGTCTGCAGAACCCAAGGGAAAAAGGCTTAGGTGGCAAATGTTAAAACCAAGGTTGGGCCTTGCTGGAGGAGTTTTATTCAAAGCGAACTGCCAAGGGGGTCCCATAAATCACCCAAAATCAAGGAACATAACACCGGTATGACGGAAACTAGGGCGGCAAGAGTGGAACAAAACACCAGGCATAAGGCCGAGCCTTCCACCCTTTACCAAGTATATAGATGCATTAATTAAGATAAGAGATATTGTGATATCCTGACATAAACATAATCCAACATGGAGCAATCTTCATCTTCACCTGCTACTAGCAACGCTATAAGAGGGGCTGAGCAAAAGCGGTAACATAGCCAAACAATGGCTTGCTAGGAAGGGTGACAAAGGTTAGAGGTGGTTTCATGGCAATTTGGGAGGCATGATATAGCAAGTGGTAGGTAGCGCGGCATAGCAATAGAGCGAACAGCTAGCAAGCAAAGATAGAAGTGATTTCGAGGGTATGGTCATCTTGCCAGAGATCCCGCAAGGAAGAAGAACGAGTCCACGAAGAAGACAAACGGATGTAGTCGAACGAATCCTCACAACTCCGAAACGAAACCGAAGCTAACGAGAGAAGCCAACCAGAAAGAAGCAAACAACATGGTAAACACACAAGCATAAGCATGACATGATGCACAAACAAGTATGATGCATGTCCGGTTTAAAGAGGCATGGCATGGCAAAGTGCACAAACAATACTACAAATTAAGTGGCGCTCAATATGCAACAAGTTGCATATTGAAGAAACACCAAATCAATTATTTAGTTCTCTCTCAGTTATGTACCCAACAATATTAAATGTTATTAAACATGGCAAGGGGTGAAGCATAACAAAACTAACTATTTAGGCAAGTTTAAATGAGGCCGGAAATAACAAACAACAATTCCGGGAAAATCCTCATATGCATAATTTTGATTTGGTACTGTTCTGCCTAAAACCATATTTTATTGTTGTTAAACAGGAAAATAAAGTGCAACATGTTAATCTATGCATTTTCCTACCCCATTTACATATAAAGTTTATTTAAAATGGAGCTACGGTTATTTAGTTATGAAATAAACCATTTTAACATGGCATTTATACAAATTTAAACAAACAGCAAGTTTAAACATTTTAAACAAGGATGCAAGCAGCATATTATGAAACTAGATGAAATTCTAGACATTTTACATATTTAAAACATTTTAATCCGATGCACGGTTGTGGAGTTATTATATGCATGAACATGAGGGACTTTTGTGCGAAATCTGTAATTCCTGGATAAATACTAAATTTGCAGAGACAAGAAAAAACACATGCGGGCCGAATATGCAGGCTGGGCCAAAAGTGCACAGGAGAGGGCTAGGGCTGCTCACCCATGTGCCAAGCCCAGCTGGAGAGGAGGAGGCAGGGCGAAGTGGGGCTGGAGACGCGCTGGGCCTTGGCGTCCTTGCAGCCCACGCACGCGACGAGGAGGCACGAGGCAGCAGGCGTCGCCCTTCTCTGCTCGATGCAGAGACTGAAGCCGACCGCGGTGGCTTCAGGTGAGACAGGGGAAGTCAGCGGCGGCGCGGGATGCAGCCGACGTGAGGTCCAGGACGGCAGCCGGCGGTGGATTCGGGCGACGGCTACGTGACGCGCTCTTGCAGGACACGGGCGCGAGAAAGGGTCACGGAGGAAGAGGGGAAAAGAGAAGGAGGAGCAGGGGCACACGGCGACCTGCGGGGCTTCACCGGCAACTGGGCTCGCCGGCTGAGCGACCGGAGGCGGGCAAGGCAGTGAGGACGACTCGCAGCGGCGGCTTGTGCGGGACTCCGGCGAGGAGGAGGTCGAGGCGGCGGCGGCTCTTCTCATTGCAGGGGAAGCAGAGGAGGACCGGAGGACGGAAGAAAGGGTCGGCGACCTGCGGGGAGGTCCGACCGCGGAGACGCGCCGGCGTCAAGGTGCGGCGGCGACGGAGAGATTTGGCGAGGACGCGACTTGGACAAGGCAGCGGCTGTCCATGGAGGTCCTCTGTCCGAGAAAAAAAACAAGACAGAGATGTGAGAGGGAGAAGAGAGGAGCGGGAAAGGAAGGAAGGGGCGGCGCGGGGCTCATCTGCTGGTGATGCTCGACGGCGGAGGGAGCTCCTGGCCTGACTGGCCGGAGGGCTGCTCTCCTACTCGGGAACGAGCAAGGAGGAGACTACAGGGATCGAGGGAGGGGGATCCCGAGGGGAGTTGGTGGAGTGGCGGCGGGATGGGACATCTCCCTAGAAGTTAGGGTTTGTCCATATTTGGATTAGGGGTCTTTAAATAGAGGAAGGAAGGGGTATTTGGACATTCGATTAAAATCGGACGGCTGAGAAAATATAGGTTAGGAAGTCCAATTAAGAAAAATGGTGATGTTTTATAGATGTTAGGGGATGATCCGGACCCATCGGTAACAACAACCCGGGTCGGGTTCGGGACAATTTTCGGACGCGCGCGAGGGGTGGTCTGAGAGGGGTCGACAAAGACAAAGTGTCTGACAAAAGACCCCGGAGAAGACAAGAGAGAAAACGAGGAGCAACGTTGCAAGTGTGGTTGGTGTCGAAACGGTCAACGATAGCAAGGGGGGACGCGGCAACTATGAGCGGATGCAAGTTTTAAAAACAATGACAGCAACGAGGTGCCGATGCAATGCGGATGATGCCATGATGAAATGCAACAAACAAATAAATCCACACAACGACAACGAAGAACATTGAAGGCTTCTGAAGCATCGGTCTCGGGGCGTTACAACACTCCACCACTACAAGTGGATCTCGTCCCGAGATCTAGGATGGCACCAGAGAGAAGCGGAAGAGGAAGAGGTAAAACAAAGTTGCTTCTTTGACAAACGAGTGAAACCAAAGAACCTTGAGAGGTCGCAAATCTTGAAGAAATGACACGACAGAGGTGAAAAATTTTTAGAACACTCCGTTATCAAAGAGGAACAAGGAACATTGCGAGAACCTTTGTAGGTTGAAGAATATGAAACAAGAGCTTAACGGATCAAAAGGAATATGAAGGCACACCGGTAGAAAAGAGAAACAAGGAACACCATGTGAACCTTGGAGTTTGCAAAGCTATGAATGACGAGAACAATGGACGAGAAGTACATGCAAGCACTCCGGTTGAGATGAGATGTACAAGGAACGATAAGGATCAAGTACGACAACACTCTGGTTGGAAATGAAAAGAGTAGAATATGGACTTGGCAAAATGAAAGCACTTGGATGAGACTCCGGTTAAAGAGGAACGATAGACACAACACTCCGGTTAAAACAAGATAAAGAAGGAATAAGAATGATATAATTTGGACAGCACTCCGACTGAAAGAAGAAGGAAAACTTGATAAGATGAAAAGAACTTGAAGAGATGACACAACACTCCGGTTAAATGGATAAGCATGAAAAGAACGCGATCCTCACAAATCGAGATGATGAGTGAAGATAGCAACATCACCATGCCTCCGGAAGAAAAAATAGAAGATAGATCATTGGAATAAAGGAATGGAGAAGAAAATGCCAACTTCTGCCACAAATGATCTTGGAAAGCACCCTTCCAAGAAGGTTAGAACGGAGTTGTTGGAAAAACCCAACAACGAAAGGATAAGCTTGGTGTGGGCATATGGAAAACAACTCAAAATTATGAGGTGAAGACCAGCCACTAACGGAAACAAATGCTTGCTTGAGATCAACGAAGAGATGAAAACTTCTCTCGCCGAGAGGATAGGAGAAAATTTGGATCATTGATAGACACCACAATTAGCAACATTCCTTAGGGAAGGCTGTAGGTGAAATATAACCCAAGATAACTCCAACAAGCAGATTGATTGGTCGAAAAGATCTCTTGAACGAAGAGAAAATGATGGATTTAATTATCTCATTCCTGACAACTTGTGAATCATGAAACATGAAGTAAATTGTCAAAATGACATAACACCACCTCAAAAGATAATGTAGGAAGAATTGCACTTCGGAATGCAAGATGAAGAATGTTTGAACTCCTCAAAACAAAACGTGTGTTGAACACCATGTTTATCTTTGAGTATAGCTTGGTGGATCATAACTTCGAGAGAAATCTTGAAGAACAATTGAAGAATGAAAGGAATCCTTGACGAACCACCATGTAGAGCCTCCATGAAGAACTCCGGTAAACAAAAGGATGATAGAAAGAAAGAGAAGTTGACAACACAAGGTGAAGCCTTGCAATGATTTAGATGGAGCTTCGCGACGAGATAATGCAGAAAGCTTGGAACTCCGGAAAAGAAAGATGAACAACATATAACTGAGAAATTGATATCACTACGAACTCCGGAAGAAGGAATTAATCACTTGGATGAAACAATAATAAGAATTACGTTATGCGTATCCTTCACCAATTTAAATTGATGATAAGCAACGGATTTTGGCATACTACTTATTCTCGTAGAAAGGATTAAGATAGATATTGCGCAAACTTGGGAAGGACTTCATCGAACCACCGGTAGGAATTGAAAACAATTGAAGAAAAAAGGACGAAACACCATAAGAATTAAATAACGCGCGAAAATACTCGAGGGAATTTAGATACATGAGAATGAATAGATCATGAGCTGACTAGAGGATACTTGAACGATGCACCGGGAGAATATGGAGATGAACGAAGAGACATCAATTTAGAATAATTGGAGAACGAAGCTGAAAACTTAGAACGAAGAAATCTTCTGAAATGATGGCCTTTGGATGATCAAGAAATGAAAACAACTCTGAAATGCTCCGGATGGGTAAGAAAAGAATTGCGCGATTGGAAACAATTTGAGAGGATGGCAACAAGTTAGAACCATGAATCTTCAAGAGACGGACCAAGATTCAAGAGAAATTCTTCTTCGTTCTTCAAATGTTGAGAATGATGACGAGAAACACCACATTAATTGTTGAGGCACTCCGGAATGAAATTAGAAAGGTTGAACCAACAATGAAAAGAATTTGAAAGATCTTGGAGAAAGACATATGACTGATAATAATTCATTCTTACGTGAAACTTTGAAATGAATTTGGGAATAGCTCCGGGGAAATTAGAAGAGTCAAGTAAGATCGTGGGAAAAGACCTGTGGGTTAGGTCCCACTCAAAAGATACACCGTTAAAAAGGTCGCTTGGAAGAGAGATTGTGCCAGTTGAATTACATGGCTTGAATGAGGTAACAACCTCGAAATAGCTTGAACGGATTGATAATGGAGACACAAATCTTCTGAGATATCTTCGGCACTCCAGAACAAATGAATGGCGAGAAGTGGATGATTAAGAGGTACACCGGCATGAGAAAGCATTTGAAACAAGGAAAGGAATGTGACCAACATTGAAGGCTTGAATTTAGTCCACCGGAGAAGAAAAAGAATGAAGAATGATAAACTTGAAGAACATCTTCATGAGAACCACCGGGTAAGAACATTGATTGAAAAGAATGAAGAGACTTCGCATCAATAAAAAGGATACTTGATTAAGAAATATGAGTCCTTGAATAAAAGGGTGGGAGGGCGGGAAAACAAAGACAACTTGGGACGGATGAAGCAAACACCGTTGCAACGAACTGAGAATTGATCTCGCGAATGTTGAAATGATCGGATCCACTTGAAAAAGAGCACGTCGGTTGGAAAGGAATTAACATGGCAACCTCGATGATCAAGAAGGATTAGTATTCACATAGAAATATGAGAACACCGTTTAGGAAAGGTATGGATTCAACATTTGACTTCGAAGCAACTCGAATACCACAAAACAAAACAAAAACAAAGGATTTGGCTTGCAGAATAAGCCGGAACAAACATATGATAGAGATTTCGTTCGAAGTTTTCATGGTGGGGCCCACACGGGCTCGATCGTACATCACCATCATGTACAATGCAGTGCACATGACATACGAAGCGTCCCCGAGTCGGCATAGCCAAGGACTCTTTAAGACACTACGAGACCACTGTAAAACCAACCGTGGAAAGGCGGACCACTAGACGTCGAACCCCAATCTCATATCATGCATCTGTCAGAAAGATATCCTAGGAGCTACTTGAATTCCCACTTATAAACTCCCGAAACTTTGTGGTTATGCAATCAAGTGTTGGGGATACAGGGGACACAAAATATATCACCCAAACTAACAATACCTAGATCCAGCTGTATCCATCCTTCAACACATAACCAAGAAACCTTCGGAAATCATTTACCTCAACCTTCGAAAAGCATCCGTTATACGAGTTATGGCAATACTCCCGAACTCCCGCCCCAGTACTGGGTGGCGTCGAGGTGATCTCACCAACAACTACATAAAAGAGATTTTCGATGTCGGCGAAACTCAGGTATTCCAGAACTGCAACGATAAAATTGTGACGACAACACCTCGGAGCTCAACTCCCCGGGACACTGCCACAACCCCTAAATGTCAGGAGGCACCAAGAACAATGTTCTCGTCACAAAACCATCGGAACGATTCCAAGATACCCGCGTGATCCTAAATTTTTTTTTAGTGAAATTTGGGGAGAGAAAAGTCAAAACTTCTACGACAGGAGGCCTCACCAGAGCGACGAAGGGGCTGAGGAGTAAAAAGAATCCTACTCTCCAATATATATAATCCTAAGACTCAAAACATTTTTTCTAGACTCAACAACGTCAGCGATTCGATCAAGCAGGGGACTCCTAAGTCGGGGATGGCTCTGATACCAACTTGTAACGCCCACGATGCGGCTATATCGCCCACGTGTCGAGGCACGACTTAGAGGCATAACCGCATTGTGGTTTTGTCGCAAGAAGGGTCATCTTCACACAATCCCATGTAATGAACAAGAATGGGATAAAGAGTTGGCTTACAATCGCCACTTCACACAATACATAAATAAATCATACATCAATCAGAGTACACACATAGGTCCGGCTATGAAACCAAAAGAAAAGAAGACAACCCCAAATGCTAGATCCCCGATCGTCCCAACTGGGCTCCACTACTGATCAATAGGAAAAGAAACAAAGTAACGACCAAGGTCCTCATCGAGCTCCCACTTGACCTCGGTTGCGTCACCTGCACTGGTATCCTCGGCACCTGCAACTATTTTGGAAGAATCTGTGAGTCACGTGGACTCAGCAATCTCACACCCGCGAGATCAAGACTATTTAAGCTTATAGGAAAGGATGGTGTAACGAGGTGGAGCTGCAGCAAGCACTAAGCATATATGGTGGCTAACATACGCAAATAAGAGCGAGAAGAGGAGCAACGAAACGGTCGTCCACTAGTAATGATCAAGAGGTGATCCTGAACTCCTACTTACGTCAAACATAACCCAAAAGTCGTGTTCACTTCCCGGACTCCGCCGAAAAGAGACCATCACGGCTACACACGCGGTTGATGCATTTTAATTAAGTCAAGTGTCAAGTTCTCTACAACCGGACATTAACAAATTCCCATCTGCCACATCACCGCGGGCACGACTTTCGAAAGATAATACCCTACAGGGGTGTCCCAACTTAGCCCATTATAAGCTCTCACGGTCAACGAAGGATATTCCTTCTCCCGGAAAGACCCGATCAGTCTCGGAATCCCGGTTTACAAGACATTTCAACAATGGTAAAACAAGACCAGCAAAGCCACCCGATGTGCCGACAAATCCCGATAGGAGCTGCACATATCTCGTTCTCAGGGCAACACCGGATGAGACTAGCTACGAGTAAAACCAGCCCTCAAGTTTCCCCAAGGTGGCCCCGCAGGCAGCTCAGTTCGGACCAACACTCGAAGGAGCACTGGCCCGGGGGGGTCTAAAATAAAGATGACCCTTGAGTCTGCAGAACCCAAGGGAAAAAGGCTTAGGTGGCAAATGTTAAAACCAAGGTTGGGCCTTGCTGGAGGAGTTTTATTCAAAGCGAACTGCCAAGGGGGTCCCATAAATCACCCAACCGCGTAAGGAACGCAAAATCAAGGAACATAACACCGGTATGATGGAAACTAGGGCGGCAAGAGTGGAACAAAACACCAGGCATAAGGCCGAGCCTTCCACCCTTTACCAAGTATATAGATGTATTAATTAAGATAAGAGATATTGTGATATCCCAGCATAAACATAATCCAACATGGAGCAATCTTCATCTTCACCTGCTACTAGCAACGCTATAAGAGGGGCTGAGCAAAAGCGGTAACATAGCCAAACAATGGTTTGCTAGGAAGGGTGACAAAGGTTAGAGGTGGTTTCATGGCAATTTGGGAGGCATGATATAGCAAGTGGTAGGTAGCGCGGCATAGCAATAGAGCGAACAGCTAGCAAGCAAAGATAGAAGTGATTTCGAGGGTATGGTCATCTTGCCTGAGATCCCGCAAGGAAGAAGAACGAGTCCACGAAGAAGACAAACGGATGTAGTCGAACGAATCCTCACAACTCCGGAACGAAACCGAAGCTAACGAGAGAAGCCAACCGGAAAGAAGCAAACAACATGGTAAACACACAAGCATAAGCATGACATGACGCACAAACAAGTATGATGCATGTCCGGTTTAAAGAGACATGGCATGGCAAAGTGCACAAACAATACTACAAATTAAGTGGCGCTCAATATGCAACAAGTTGCATATTGAAGAAACACCAAATCAATTATTTAGTTCTCTCTCGGTTATGTACCCAACAATATTAAATGTTATTAAACATGGCAAGGGGTGAAGCATAACAAAACTAACTATTTAGGCAAGTTTAAATGAGGCCGGAAATAACAAACAACAATTCCGGGAAAATCCTCATATGCATAATTTTGATTTGGTACTGTTCTGCCTAAAACCATATTTTATTGTTGTTAAACAGGAAAATAAAGTGCAACATGTTAATCTATGCATTTTCCTACCCCATTTACATATAAAGTTTATTTAAAATGGAGCTACGGTTATTTAGTTATGAAATAAACCATTTTAACATGGCATTTATACAAATTTAAACAAACAGCAAGTTTAAACATTTTAAACAAGGATGCAATCAGCATATTATGAAACTAGATTAAATTCTAGACATTTTACATATTTAAAACATTTTAATCCGATGCACGGTTGTGGAGTTATTATATGCATGAACATGAGGGACTTTTGTGCAAAATCTGTAGTTCCTGGATAAATACTAAATTCGCAGAGACAAGAAAAAAACACATGCGGGCCGAATATGCAGGCTGGGCTAAAAGTGCACAGGAGAGGGCTGGGGCTGCTCACCCATGTGCCAAGCCCAGCTGGAGAGGAGGAGGCAGGGCGAAGTGGGGCTGGAGACGCGCTGGGCCTTGGTGTCCTTGCAGCCCACACACGCGACGAGGAGGCACGAGGCAGCAGGCGTCGCCCTTCTCTGCTCGATGCAGAGACTGAAGCCGACCGCGGTGGCTTCAGGTGAGACAGGGGAAGTCAGCGGCGGTGCGGGATGCAGCCGACGTGAGGTCCAGGACGGCAGCAGGCGGTGGATTCGGGCGACGGCTACGCGACGCGCTCCTGCAGGACACGGGCGCGAGAAAGGGTCACGGAGGAAGAGGGGAAAGAGAAGGAGGAGCAGGGGCACACGGCGACCTGCGAGACTTCACCGGCGACTGGGCTCGCCGGCTGAGCGACCGGAGGCGGGCAAGGCGGTGAGGACGACTCGCAGCGGCGGCTTGTGCGGGACTCCGGCGAGGAGGAGGTCGAGGCGGCGGCGGCTCTTCTCATTGCAGGGGAAGCAGAGGAGGACCGGAGGACGGAAGAAAGGGTCAGCGACCTGCGGGGAGGTCCGACCGCGGAGACGCGCCGGCGTCAAGGTGCGGCGGGGACGGCGAGATCTGGCGAGGACACGACTTGGACGAGGCAGCGTCTGTCCATGGAGGTTCTTTGTCCGAGAAAAAAACAAGACAGAGATGTGAGAGGGAGAAGAGAGGAGCGGGAAAGGAAGGAAGGGGCGGCGCGGGGCTCATCTGTTGGTGATGCTCGACGGCAGAGGGAGCTCCGGTGGCCTGACTGGCCGGAGGGCTGCTCTCCTGCTCGGGAACGAGCAAGGAGGAGACTACAGGGATCGAGGGAGGGGGATCCCGAGGGGAGTTGGTGGAGTGGCAGCGGGATGGGACATCTCCCTAGAAGTTAGGGTTTGTCCATATTTGGATCAGGGGTCTTTAAATAGAGGAAGGAAGGGGTATTTGGATCATTCGATTAAAATCGGACGGCTGAGAAAATATAGGTTAGGAAGTCCAATTAAGAAAAGCGGTGATGTTTTATAGATGTTAGGGGATGATCCGGACCCATCGGTAACAACAACCCGGGTCGGGTTCGGGACAATTTTCGGACGCGCGCGAGGGGTGGTCTGAGAGGGGTCGACAAAGACAAAGTGTCTGACAAAAGACCCCGGAGAAGACAAGAGAGAAAACGAGGAGCAACGTTGCAAGTGTGGTTGGTCTCGAAACGGTCAACGATAGCAAGGGGGGACGCGGCAACTATGAGCGGATGCAAGTTTTAAAAACAATGACGGCAATGAGGTGCCGATGCAATGCGGATGATGCCATGATGAAATGCAACAAACAAATAAATCCACACAACAACAACGAAGAACATCGAAGGCTTCTGAAGCGTTGGTCTCGGGGCGTTATAGTTTGTTAGTTTCAAGAAAGTTTATGATCTATACTTTAACATGTGAATAGCTTGTTACTCGATCATGAAAATTTTTATGAGATGAGCTACCGTTATGACATATAATGATGCTAGAAAAAGTGATTAAAACTATCATTGATCAACTTAAGCACTTGCTAGCATTCGCACTTCATAAATTATTTCTTTTATCATTTACCTACTCGAGGACGAGCAGGAATTAAGCTTGGGGATGCTGATACGTCTCCAACGTATCTATAATTTATGAAGTCTTCATGCTATTATATTATCAATCTTAGATGTTTTATATGCTATTTTATATGATTTTTGGGACTAACCTATTAACCTAGAGCCCAGTGCCAGTTTCTGTTTTCTCCTTGTTTTTGAGTTTTACAGAAAAGGAATATCAAACGGAGTCCAATTGACGTGCCAATTTTTGACGATTTTGTATGGACCAAAAGAAGACCCCGTAGTAAAAGAGTTGGGCCAGGAGAGTCCCGGGGTGTCCACGAGGGTGGGGGCGCCCCCCAGGCGCGTGGGCCTACCTCGTGGACACCTCGGGCACCTCCTTGACGTGAGACCGACGCCAAAAATTCCTATAAATACAGAAACCTCGTAAAATTAAGCTAGATCGGAAGTTCCGCCGCCGCAAGCCTCTGTAGCCACGAGAAATCAATCTAGGCCCTCTTCGGCACCCTGCCGGAGGGGGCCATCATCACCGGTGGCCATGGAGGAGTATCCCGGAGAGGCCATCACCGCCATGAAGGCCAAGGACCAGAGGGAGAACCTTTCCCCATATAGGGGTGATGCCATGGAGGAGGAAGCACAAGGGGGAGAACGTCTCCTCCTCTCTTTTGGTGGCGCCGTAGTGCCATCGGGAGGGGAATCATCGTCGCAGTGATCGTCTTCATCAACATCACCATCATCATCACCATCCTCATCTCTTTTACGCGGTCCATTCTCCCGCACCCCGCTGTAATCCCTACTTGAACATGGTGCTTTATGCCACATATTATGATCGAATGATGTGTTGCCATCCTATGATGTTTTGAGTAGATATCTTTTGTCCTTGGGTTGATTGATGATCTAGATTGGTACGAGTTGTATGTTTTACTTTGGTGCTGTCCTATGGTGCCCTCCGTGTCGCGCAAGCGTGAGGGATTCCCGCTGTAGGGTGTTGCAATACGTTCATGATTCGCTTATAGTGGGTTGGTGAGTGACTGAAACACAAACCCGAGTAAGGGGGTTGTTGCGTATGGGAATAAAGAGGACTTGATGCTTTAATGCTATGGTTGGGTTTTACCTTAATGATCTTTAGTAGTTGCGGATGCTTGCTAGAGTTCCAATCATAAGTGCATATGATCCAAGTAGAGAAAGTATGTTAGCTTATGCCTCTCCCTCATATGAAATTGCAATGATGACTACCGGTCTTGTTAACCATTGCCTAGGATAATTCCGCACACCGACCCATCATTATTCCACACTCGCTATTTATATTATTTAGTAATATATTCTAGCTTTATGATAACAGCACCTACTTTTATATTTTAGCTCTCCGATATCATGCAAAGCTATCCTCTTCATACCCACAACATAGTTTTATTTCTCGTTTCTAGTTGGAAGCAAACGTTCGGTGTACGTAGAGTCATATCAGTGGCAGATAGGGCTTGAGAGAATATTGATCTTACCTTTAGCTCCTTGTGGGTTCGACACTCCATACTTATCACTTCCACCTTTGGAAATTACTACGATGATTCCCTGCACTTGGGGATTATCAGGTGGCTATAAAGGTGCACTACAGGTATCTCCGAAAGTGTCTGTTGGGTTGGCACGAATTGAGACTGTGATTTGTCACTCCGTATGACGGACAGGTATCTCTGGACCCATTCGGTAATGCATCATCATAATGAGCTCAATGTGACTAATTAAGGAGTTAGTCACGGGATCATGCGTTATGGAACGAGTAAAGAGACTTGTCAGTAATGAGGTTGAACGAGGTATGGGGATACCGACGATCGAATCTCGGGCAAGTAACATAATGATGGACAAAAGGAATTGTATACGGGATTGATTGAATCCCCGACATCGTGGTTCATCCGATGAGATCATCGTGGAACATGTGGGAGCCAATATGGATATCCAGATCTCACTATTGGTTATTGGACGGAGAGGCATCCCGGTCATGTCTGCATGGTTCTCGAACCCGTAGGGTCTACACACTTAAGGTTCGGTGACGCTAGAGTTGTAGTGGGAATTGTATGTGGTTACTGAAAATGTTTCGGACGTCACGAGGAGTTCCAAAATGGTCCAGAGGTAAAGATTTATATATGGGAAGTCCTATTTTGGCCACCGGAAAATGTTCAGGATTTTTCGGTACTGTACCGGGAAGGTTCTAGAAGGTTTCGGTGTGGGGCCCACCTACATGGGGGGACCACATGAACGTGGGTAGTGGGGGCAAGGCCCCACACCCCTGGTCAAGGCACACCAAGATCCCCCCTTAGAAGGAATAAGATCATATCCCGAAGGGATAAGATCAAGATCCCTAAAAAGGGGGATAACAATCGGTGGGGAAGGGAAAGGATGGGATTTCTTTCCTCCCACCTTTGCCAACGCCCCAATGGACTTGGAGGGCAAGAAACCATCCCCCTCCACCCCTATATATAGTGGGGAGGTGCATGGTAGCTTCACCCTTTTTGCCCCTGGCGCATCCCTGCTCCCTCCTACACCTCCTCCTCCTCCATAGCGTTAACGAAGCTCTGCCGGAGAACCACGAGCTCCATCGCCACCACGCCGTCGTGCTGCCGGAGTTCTCCCTAAACTTCTCCTCCCCCCTTGCTGGATCAAGAAGGAGGAGACGTCACCGGGCTGTACGTGTGTTGAACGCGGAGGCGCCGTCCGTTTGGCGCTTGGATCGGATCTTCCGCGATTTGAATCGCCGCGAGTACGACTCCATCAACCGCGTTCTTGTAACGCTTCCGCTTACAGATCTTCAAGGGTATCAAGATGCACTCCCTATCTCTCATTGGTAGCATCTCCTAGATTGATCTTGGTGACACGTAGGATTTTTTTTCGAATTATTACTACATTCCCCAACAACGATAGCACGGGTCATTGATCTACAACATAGAGATGAAAATACTATCAGGACTAAGTTCATGATAAATTAAGTCAATTAATCAAATTACTTAAGAACTCCCACTTAGATAGACATCCCTCAAGTCATCTGATAATCCCCAAGTGCAGGGAATCATCGTAGCAATTCCCAATGGTGGAAGTGATAAGTATGGAGTGTCGAACCCACAAGGAGCTAAAGGTAAGATCAATATTCTCTCAAGTCCTATCTGCCACTGATACGACTCTACGTACACCGAACGTTTGCTTCCAACTAGAAACGAGAAATAAAACTGCGTTGTGGGTATGAAGAGGATAACTTTGCATGATATCGGAGAGCTTAAAACATAAAAGTAGGTGGTGTTATCATAAAGTTAGAATATATTTCTAAATATTATAAATAGCGAGTGTGGAATAATGATGGGTCGGTGTGTGGAATTATCCTAGGCAATCGTTAACAAGACCGGTAATCACTATTGCAATTTCATATGAGGGAGAGGCATAAGCTAACATACTTTCTCTTCTTGGATCATATGCACTTATGATTGGAACTCTAGCAAGCATCCGCAACTACTAAAGATCATTAAGGTAAAACCCAACCATAGCATTAAAGCATCAAGTCCTCTTTATTCCCATACGCAACAACCCCCTTACTCAGGTTTGTGTTTCAACTCACCAACCCACTATAAGTGAATCATGAACGTATTGCAACACCCTACAGCGGGAATCCCTCACGCTTGCCCGACACGGAGGGCACCATAGGACAGCACCAAAATAAAACATACAACTCATACCAATCTAGAGCATCAATCAACCCAAAGACAAAGGATATCTACTCAAAACATCATAGGATGGCAACACATCATTGGATCATAATATGTGGAATAAAGCACCATGTTCAAGTAGGGATTACAGCGGGGTGCGGGAGAGTGGACCGCGTATAATAGATGAGGATGGTGATGATGATGGTGATGTTGATGAAGACGATCACCGCGGCGATGATTCCCCTCCTGATGGCACTCCGGTGCCACCGAGAGAGACGAGGAGCGGTTCTCCCCCTTGTGCTTCCTCCTCCATGGCCTCCCCCCTAGATGGGGAGAGGTTCTCCCTCTGGTCCTTGGCCTTCATGGCGATGATGGCCCCTCCGGGATCCTCCTCCATGGCCTCCGGTGAGGATGGCCCCCTCCAGCAGGGTGCCAGAGAGGGCCTAGATTGATTTCTCGTGGCTACAGAGGCTTGCGGCGGCGGAACTCCCGATCTAGGTTAATTTCTGGGGGTTTCTATATTTATAGGAATTTTTGGCATTGGTTTCACGTTAGGGGGGTCTCCGAGTCGTCCACGAGGCAGGGGCCCATGCCCAGGGGGGTGGGCGCGCCCCCCACCCTCGTGGACAGCCCGGGACTCTTCTGGCCCAACTCTTTTTCTCCAGGGGCTTCTTATGGTCCATAAAAAATCAACAAAAATTGGCACTTCAATTGGACTCCGTTTGATATTCCTTTTCTGTAAAACTCAAAAACAAGGAAAAAACAGAAACTGGCACTAGGCTCTAGGTTAATAGGTTAGTCCCAAAAATCATATAAAATAGCATATAAATGCATATAAAATATCTAAGATGGATAATATAATAGCATGAATACTTCATAAATTATAGATACGTTGGAGACGTATCATCATCTAAATGATACGTAATCCAAATCAACTAATCCATGTCCGATCATCACGTGAGATGGAGTAGTCATCAATGTTGAACATCTCTATGTTGATCATATCTACTATACGATTCACGTTCGACCTTTCGGTCTCTAGTGTTCTGAGGCCATGTCTGTACATGCTAGGCTCGTCAAGTTTAACCCAAGTATTCCGCATGTGCAAAACTGTCTTGCATCCGTTGTATGTGAACGTAGAGTCTATCACACCCAATCATCACGTGGTGTCTCAACACGATGAACTGTAGCAATGATGCATACTCAGGGAGAACACTTGTACCTTGAAATTTAGTTAAGGGATCATCTTATAATGCTACCGTCGTACTATGCAAAATAAGATGCATAAAAAGATAAACATCACATGCAATCAAAATATGTGACATGATAAGACCATCATCATCTCGTGCTTTTGATCTCCATCTCCAAAGCATTGTCATGATCTCCATCGTCACCGGCTCGACACCTTGATCTCCATCGTTGCGTCGTGGTCATCTCTCCAACTATTGCTTCTACAACTATCACTAACGCATAGTGATAAAGTAAAGCAATTACATGGCGTTTGCATTTCATACAATAAAGAGACAACCATAAGGCTCCTACCGGTTACCGATAACTTACAAAATATGATCATCTCATACAATAACTATATCACATCATGTCTTGACCATATCACATCACAACATACCCTGTAAAAACAAGTTAGACGTGCTCCACTTTGTTGTTGCAAGTTTTACATGGAGGGCTTATAGTAAGAACCGTTCTTACCTACGCATCAAACCACAACAGTGTTTCGTCAAGTTTGCTGTTTTAACCTTCTTCAAGGACCAGCCGCAGTCAAATTCGATTCAACTAAAGTAGGAGAAACAGACACCCGCCAGCCACCTTTATGCAAAACTAGTTGCATGTCTGTCGGTGGAACCGGTCTCATGTGTGTGGACATGTAAGGTTGGTCCGGGCTGTCAGATTACGGGTTCCGGCAAAACCCTTGAGGTTCGAACTCTGGTGTGCACACGAAGATCTCTCTCCCCCTAGCTCACACTCTCACCGCGATCTCAAGGCCTAACTCGCCGAACCTGAGGAACAAGGGACACAAGAGTTTATACTGGTTCGGGCCACCGATGTGGTGTAATACCCTACTCCAGTGTGGTGTGGTGGATTGCCTTGTAGGCTGAGGATGAACAAGTACAAGGGAAGAAGAACCTCCTGAGGAGAGGTGTTCTTGAGCTTGGTGAGCTGGTGCGTGTGAGGATGGAATGGATCCGATCCAAGATGAGTTTTCTACTATGGTGGTGGCTAGTCCTATTTATAGAGGCTCTGGTCCTCTTCCCAAATGTTTAGGCGTGAAGCGATCCCACAACGGCCAATTTGAAGGGGACAGCTAGTACAAGCTATCCTGACAAAAGGTGGTCTTCGTCTGCCAAAGGCTCTGGTGGTGACGATGTCATGGGCTCTGCGATGACCTCCGTCCTGCCGTCCAGCTGGTCTTGGTCTCGTTGCACCGATATGGAAACCTTTGCCTGATGCCTCGGGACTCCTCGCCTGCGCCTGCTCCTTTAGCACCAAAGAGGAAACCAGTACTCTGCGCCCGCCTGGCGCCCGCCTGGCCTTGGTCGTCATGGCTCACGTCATGGAAACCTCACGAGGTGCCCCTCGCCTTGATCTCTCCGCTCCTCGCGAGCCAGCCTAGTGAGGCTACCCCTGAGGAGGTCTTGTGTCGTCCGCCTCGCAAGGCTTGGCCCCTCGCGAGGGTCTTGAGTGTTTGCCGATGAAGATGGGCCGTACCAGGCCATTAATGGAGCCACGCCGTGGGCCGCAGGCAGGCAAGTCTGGGGACCCCCGTTCCCAGGACGCCGACAGTAGCCCTCGAGCCCAAGGCGCACTCAGACTTGGCTTCGAGGTGAAGCCAAGGGGCAAGTGCGGAGCGCCGCGGGCCCCAACCGCTTGCGGCCTCGATTGACGCGTGGCGATTGACGGGATGTGGGCGTCCCCGCTTCCCCACGCAGCCTTGATATCCGCCTGGCTAGGTGGCCACCGCGACCTACACAGTTACTCCTTCATCGCTAGTGAAGCACTTCCCCAACTCTTCCGCCTTCCCGAAACAACAGCCTCCTCTTCCAATCTGACCTGAGCTCTGTCCTCTCCGTCGCCATGGCGCCGAGTCGAACGAATAAGGGGAAGAAGAAGTCCCAGTCCTCAGCTGAACCACCTCCGGCCCTTGGGCCAGCCGTTGAGCAGTCGGTGGTGCTCAACCAGGAAGCCATGGACAAGGTCCGCCTAGCGCTCGCCGCCGACTTCAACGAATGAGGGAAGACGGTGGCCTGGCCTGCATCCCGCGCCTCTATTGATAGGACAGTCACCGAGGTCCACATCCTCCTTGACACCCTATGGGCCGGCCTGATTCCCCCTTTCTCCACTTTCTTCAATGCTGTGCTTTCCCACTACCAGATCCATATGCTGCAACTAGATCCCCAATCCATCGTCCTTCTTGTTGCCTTCGCCTTCGTCTGCGAGGCCATGGTGGGCATTGCTCCTTCTGTGGCCCTACTTCGCCATTTCTTCTCGCTGCACCTGATCGACCCTCGACAGTGCTCGGGATGCTTGAGCTTCCACGCCGTGGCTACGACGGCGGGCTCGGGGATTGACTTCGAGCTCCTGCCATCTGCGAGCGGGTTCCGGAAGCGGTGGGTGGTCGCGGACGTCGGCGTGCTCAGCCCCCTGATCTCGCTTCCCTCGGCGCCCGCCGTTCCCAGCTCCGGCTGGGGCCACGAGAGGCTCGCTGATCCGCGCCCTGCCCATGTCTGGCGCTGGTTGAAGAGGCTGAAGGATCTTGGTGTGACCGCACCCATGGTGGTGAAGGAGTTCGTCCGGTGCCGTGTTGCTCCACTCTAGCGCCATTCTCGACCAATGTGGACTTTGTCCGGCAGCAAGGACTGCATGAGGCTTCACGGGTCCGGGCTTCCTCTTGAGGCGCAACAAACTGTGCTCGAGATCCTGACGGGCGACCCGTTGCCAGCCAACATGCCGGAGGAGGGTTGTCTCTTGTACTGCTGCTCGAACAAGGTGGAGTTCGCGAGGCAGATGCCCCCTTTCGATGAGTGGGGACTACGTCCGGCTGGTCTTGAAGGGCCTCGCGAGAGCCCTGTCTTCGTGGTTCCCTTGCTTGCCGCCAGCGCGGAGCTCACCCCAGAAGTGGGCGCTGGGGGCGAGCGCTGTCGAGTGCTGGAGACGCGGCTGTTGCAGGGCCGGCGCCTCTCGAGGCTCCCGAGGCACCATCTCTTGGGGCTCAAGACCACCATCCCGGGGAAACGGTTGGGGGGACGACGCAATCCGCTGCTCCTGAGGCTGAAGCCCCCGAGGCCTCGGCGGGTGATACGTCTCCAACGTATCTATAATTTTTTATTGTTCCATGCTATATTATATTCTGTTTTGGATGTTTAATGGGCTTTATTATACACTTTTATATCATTTTTGGGACTAACCTATTAACCGGAGGCCCAGCCCAAATTACTGTTTTTTTGCCTATTTCAGTGTTTCACAGAAAAAGAATATCAAACGGAGTCCAAACGGAATGAAACCTTCGGGAACGTGATTTTCGGAACGAACATGATCCAGAGGACTTGGACCCTACGTCAAGCAAGCAACCAGGAAAGCATGAGGCAGGGCGGCGCGCCTACCCCCCCAGGCGCGCCCTCCACCCTCGTGGGGCCCACGTTGCTCCACCGACGTACTTCTTCCTCCTATATATACCTACGTACCCCCAAACCAACAGAAGCATCCATGAAAACCTAATTCCACCGCCGCAACCTTCTGTACCCGTGAGATCCCATCTTGGGGCCTTTTCCGGCGTCCTGCCGGAGGGGGCATTGATCACGGAGGGCTTCTACATCAACACCATAGCCTCTCCGATAATGTGTGAGTAGTTTACCTCAGACCTTCGGGTCCATAGTTATTAGCTAGATGGCTTCTTCTCTCTTTTTGGATCTCAATACCATGTTCTCCTCGATTCTCGTGGAGATCTATTCGATGTAATCTTCTTTTGCGGTGTGTTTGTTGAGACTGATGAATTGTGGGTTTATGATCAAGTTTATCTATGAACAATATTTGAATCTTCTCTGAATTCTTTTATGTATGATTGGTTATCTTTGCAAGTCTCTTCGAATTATCAGTTTGGTTTGGCCTACTAGATTGATCTTTCTTGCAATGGGAGAAGTGCTTAGCTTTGGGTTCAATCTTGCGGTGTCCTTTCCCAGTGACAGCAGGGGCAGCAAGGCACGTATTGTATTGTTGGCATCGAGGATAACAAGATGGGGTTTATATCATATTGCATGAGTTTATCCCTCTACATCATGTCATCTTACTTAAAGCATTACTTTGTTCTTATGAACTTAATACTCTAGATGCATGCTGGATAGCGGTCGATGTGTGGAGTAATAGTAGTAGATGCAGGCAGGAGTCGGTCTACTTGTCTCGGACGTGATGCCTATATACATGATCATACCTAGATATTCTCATAACTATGCTCAATTCTATCAACTGCTCAACAGTAATTTGTTCACCCACCGTAATACTTATGCTCTTGAGAGAAGCCACTAGTGAAACCTATGGCCCCCGGGTCTATTTTCCATCATATTAATCTTCCAACACTTAGCTATTTCTGGCACCGTTTATTTTGCTTTATTTTACTTTTAGTCTTTATCATAAAAAATACCAAAAATATTATCTTATCATATCTATCAGATCTCACTCTCGTAAGTGACTGGTGAGGGATTGACAACCCCTTTATCGCGTTGGTTGCGAGGTTCTTGTTTGTTTGTGTAGGTGCGAGGGACTCATGCGTGGTCTCCTACTGGATTGATACCTTGGTTCTCAAAAACTAAGGGAAATACTTACGCTACTTTACTGCATCACCCTTTCCTCTTCAAGGGAAAACCAACGCAGTGCTCAAGAGGTAGTAGCGGGCCGCCGCAAAGTGGAGCCCAAGATCTCCCCGCAGCCCAGCATTCCCGAGGTCGCCTCCTCGGGAGCCTCACCAGCTGTGCCCAGTGCTGGTGACCGCGTCCAAGGCTTCGGTCGGCTCCGACCGAACTTCGATGCGCTCCGCAAGAGGAAGGGTCTCCAAGCTGCAGCGGTGATACCCTCCGGCCATTGAAGCAGAGGAAGTAAATTGCTATAGACGAGTGAGTACTTTATCTTCGTAATTTCTTGAGTGTTGTTTTCCCTCCTGACCATGGTTTCTCAGGGCCCCTTCTGCCAAGGTGACGAAATCCCCCGAGCGGCAACCTCCTCCTGCCTCGAGTCCTCCGTTGACTCTGAGCGCTTCACACCAGCCCACCGTGCTTGGTGCGAGGTCGGCAGGAGAGATGGATGTGCTGGCTTGGCGTCTTGATTCCGCATTCTTGCCGCTCTTCCTTCGCGGTCCGGCCTGAGACGCGGAAGGTGTGCCAAGGGCTCCTCCCCTGGTTATTGACGGTGGCAGGATAACCTCGGTCCTGGCCTCTTCTTCGAGCAACGAGTCTCCGCCCCTCCGTGCCTCTGTCGAGGCCCGAAGGGTGACTGGGAAGGCGCCGGCCTCCAGCCCTCTGCTGGGAGGAAGCGAGCCACTTCGGACTCCTTCGACAACCTCTGTCGTGGAGGACGGACCTGGTCGCGCGCTTGAGCTTGCGCGCAAGCGGGGTGCCGTCCGTCATGAGCTCTTCCGGGAGGCGATGGGTGCGCTGAGCCGACTTGGGAAGAACTCGTGGATGTTGACGCTCGTCTTGAAACCGAGGGCCTCCGGCTGGTGGACGAATGGCACCAACTGAAGGTGGCCATCAACCTCGGGCGCCTCCAGCGTGAGCACGCCAATGCGAAGGCCGAGGCATCCCTGGAAACCTCGCGCGAGGCCAGCGCCCGAGCCTTGGAGGAGGCCAAGAAGGCAGACCACCGCCGCGAGGTCGCCAAGAAGCGCAGGCAGGAGCTCGAGGCCTTGAACGCCTCCCTGGAGCAGCAAGTGGAGGCGCGCAGAGCTGCCTTGGCGTTGATGAAGGGGGCGCCGTCCGACGAGGAGGAGATCTTGAAGCGCGAGGAAGTGCTGATGCTGGAGGCCACGGAGCGCAGCCTCGAGCTTGAGCGGTTGGAGATGAGGGAACGCCAGGTTGCCCAAGCGGAGGATGCTGGCGGCGCGCGGGAGGCCAGGGCCAAGGAGGAGGTTGACCATGGGGTGGCCGAGGCTCGCGTCGACCTTGCCAATAGGTACGATCTGAAGTTGAAGCTCGTGGAAGCTGAAGCTGAGGGTAGGACCGCCGCCCTCAGGTCAAGGTTGGCTGAGGCGGAGCAGCGCGAGAAGGCCGCCGCAGCTGCCCTGATCTCCGTGCAGGCCAAGTTGGCCTCCGCCCGTGCTGAGCTGCTCCCGCTTCAGCAATGGGTTACCACTGCTGAGTCCCTCGCGTAGCAGAGCAAGGAGGATGCGATCCGCGGACAGACGTTGCAGCGCGAGCACACCCCATGCTCCGGGACCTTAGGACGAGGGCCAACCAGGCGCTGGGCACCATTTGTGATGAACACACCCCTCATCCCCATGCGGAAGACTATGCCAGCCACCTCTGCTTCTTCACTGATATCGTGACACGCTTGGGGAACCGGGCTGAGAGGGATCGCGAGCTTGTCGAGGAGAAGAGCCGAGGCCTCCTCGGGCACGCGTTTTCCTGCGTTTTTAGCCATCTCCAGAACATCAATCCTGACTTTCATGCCGCCATTGCTCCGGTGCCCGAGGTCATCCGGGACAACCTAGCGCGCTGGGTGGACGACAATGTGGATGCTCTGGTCCGGGCCTTTGCTTCTGATGATGACGTGGTGGTGGTCGTGGCGGATGAGGGTGGCGTGGTTGATGACGGTGAAGATAGCGCCACCGACAGTGCCAGCAGCATGTCCGGGAGTGACTCGGAAGACGCGGCGAGCGACATGTCCGACTGAGCCCGCGCTCCTTTATTTCGAACCTGCATGCAAAAGCTTGGGCATGGCCCCTCACGATGTAAGAGCATTTTAGGGAGGGGGCCCCTCATGTAAACAGACTACCATTTTACTTCTTAGGCTAGGCTTGAAATGCGCTTTCGTGAGCTTACAAGCCCCTTGTGGGCTTGCCACCGTAACTTACCTTAGTCCAGTCGGGCTTTAAATTGATCTGGCAGCTGCGGATGTGCATTTCTTCCGAGGGGAGTCCCTTGCAAGCTCGCGAGGTTTTGTGGCTCCTGAAGAGTTTGCTAGTCCGCCCGAGAGGGCCTCGCAAGGAGCGAGCGCCAGTCATGGCGGGGTAGCGCGCGGCGCACACACACCACGCCCAGCCCCCACTCGCGAGGTCCTCGGAAGGAGGGAGGTAGCAGACGCAAATCTCAAGACAAGGCATGACTACAGAAACTCGCGAAATCAACACGAACGAGAAAAGGCACCCCCCGCAATTGCCAACGAAAATACGAATTCAGATTCAAAAGCAAAGGCTGCAAATTTAAGCTACAGAAAAGAGGTCGAAAGCAAATGGCCGCGTCCGGCACCTAGCTAGTCTTCTTGTCTTCCCACCAGCGCGGAGCTAAATGATTCACTGGCTGTGAGCATTGTCATTGGGGGACAGTGTCGACGGCCAGCGCGGAGCATGGTGCTTCCACTAGGACGTGGGCGGGAGCCCCCGAGGCCCGAGGGCGGCACTCCGGAGACTCCGGGGCATGTACAGCCCAACTCATTATTACGTGACAGTGTCACGAGCGGAGACCTTCATAGGCGTGAGCCTTGCTTCATATCGCCAGGCGAGGGCCCCGCCCTACGCCACCCTCGACCACCGTTGGGGCGTCCGGAAACCAGGACGAGACCAAGGGGCAGAGAGGACGCTAGCGGCGCCCTCGGTGACCACGGGCCCTCTGCCGGGGAGGGGGGAGGCTCGCCGGCGCTTCCCCCGGCCGAGGGCCTACCTCCGCACCACGCCTGGCTCCGTGCGGCACGGGGGAGGGCCCGGCTCTGGGCCTCTCCCGCGCAGCCCCCAGAGCACCACTCCTACCGTTGGCTGGGCCAATGCCCTGTGGTCTTCGACTGCTACCACAACCGGGGTCTCCTGCAGTTCAGGGTTAGCGTAAGTTTGCTCCTACGACACTGGCTGTACCCCACAGTCGTCGTCGCTGAAGGGGTCGGTGAAGTCTCCGGAAGGCCCGTGAAAGGCCCGTGCCTCGGGCCCTCCAGCTACCCATCCTGGCGCGGGGAACGGGTCGGAGCCTTCCCCCAGCATGTATTCTAGGTGCACCATGCGGGGCATGTAGGCGTCCGCCTCGCCAGAATCCTCGCCCAGGTGCCCCGCGCCTTGAGCCACGAATTGCGGCGTCTGGCCCTGATGGTCGCCGCGCGGCATCCTGGCACGCCCTTGCGGCAGGCCGTCAGCACTTGTCCCTCCTGGCAATGACGCGGTCGCGGTAGGACGGCCAGCGCCATTGCCCGTGCTCGTGTCACCGGGTCCTCCTGACGCCCCGGGGGTGCGCGGGCTCGTTGGGGCCTCGTGCACGCTTCCGCCACAACCTGGGGCGAGGTCATGGATCAGAAGGGTGGCGTACCTCTGCAAGCGGCGTCCAGGAGTTCGGCAACCCGCTCCAGTAGCGCATCGCGGCCGCTCTCCATCAGCCTGCACCGCAGCAGCTCCCGCGCCACGATGAGTGCGGCCCGCATGTTTGCCTGCTCCCGTCGGGTATGTGTTACTGTTGCCGCAGCGTAGCCGGACGATCGCGCGGGGGCGTGCACGAGGGCGGCGGGCGTCGGGCCCGCGCTGCCCACGTCCGCGGGCGTTGGGTGGCACACGGGCTGCCTGGAGCACGGAGCTGAGGTCTTCTGGAGAAGATGGCGGTGCCCGGGCGGGCCAGGCCGCCCATCGGTCGGTTTGGGCCCTCGGATCCTCAGACATTGGAGCCGTCGGGCAGCGACGAGTTGGTCGATGGAGAAGAAAGCTTCAGCGTACCCCTACCTGGCACGCCAAATGTCGGATTACGGGTTCCGGCAAAACCCTTGAGGTTCGAACTCTGGGGTGC